>NC_056660.1:11795937-12096875 GCF_018350195.1 Panthera tigris | reverse complement strand
TTTGTTGAAAGGCTATCAGTTCTCTATTATATTACTTTTGTTCCTTTGTCACAGATCAGTTGACCATACTTCTGTTGGTCTATTTCTAGGCTCTCTATGCTGTTCCATGGATCCATTTTTCTATTCTTTTACCAATATCATACTGTATTGATTACTTTAGCTTTATAGTAAGTCTTGAAGTTGGGTAGTATCAGCCCTCCAACTTTGTTCTTCTGCTTCAATATTGTGTTGGCTATTCTGGGTCTTTTGCCTCTCCATCTAAACTTTAGAATCTGTGTGTTGTCTTGTTATTTTTTGTTTAATACCAGAAATTTTGAACACTATAATGTGGCAACTCTCAAAATCAGATATCCTCTCCCCAAGGTTTGTTGCTGTGGCTATAGTTTAGTGACTTCCCTTGTTGTGGCTATAGTTCAGTGACTTTCCTCAGCTAATTCTCTGAAGTCTGAATACTTTGCTATATATTACCACTGAAGTCTCCACTTGGTTAGCTTAGCGGTCAGCAAATGATTTAACAGGACTGTCCTTAAATGCCTTGAACCAGTATGTCTCCCAGCCTTTATCAAGGGCTCTTTGTGCATATTGGGCTATGGTTTCAATGTTCCAGGAGGAAGTTGATAATTCTGCCTTAGCCTTTATTTCCTGCTTGTGCAGATCAACAATGCCGAGTGGAGGTGAGAAATTAGGACTTTGTTATGCCTTTTCTGGGTATGCACACAGTTCTTCATATGTGCTTGGCCTTCTAGATTCCTAAGAATATGTTAGAACTTTTCTAAGTCCCCTATGGACATCTCATTCTTGCAGCTATCCTTTTCATTCATTTTGGTTCACATCTTGTTTAGCCCAAATGTTATCAGCAGTTCAGGCAGCTATGATGTTAAATAATTGCTGCTGATTGTTTTTGACAAACACCCTGGGGGGGAAACTGTTCTCAGTGATGAGCTCAGAGTCAGGTTAAATGAAGATAAGCCCTGTGAATGGGGGCCATTCAGGCAGTTTCCAGGCAGCTCAGATAATGACAGTTCTTTAATAATGAAGCTCTTGGGGAGCCAAGCCCATTCTGCCCTCTCCAGTGGCTGCTAGGCTGCCAGTTTTCATAGGTACCCTGATTGTGATGCTGTTGTTTTTCAAAGCTTTTGCAGAGCTGAGGAAAGAAACATGAGAATAGGGCAAGGTCAGATGCCTCAAATCTCCCTGTTCCCACGTAGATTCAACCACTTTTCTTAAATAGACAGTACTTGGATGGTTGCAAGCCTTTATTGCTTTCCAGAGTTCTTAAAAAGTTGATTTTGACAGTTATTGCCAATATTCTTCTTACTTTTATAAAGGAACAGAGCATTGAAGACTTGTATTCCACCATTCCCACCGATGTCACTCACTTGCAGTGTTTTTTATTCAGCTTTATTAAAAGTGTAATTTACATTCAAGAAAATTCACCAACTTAAAACCTACGATTTGTTGAATTTTGTCAAATGTATACAGTTATGTGACATTCACCACAATCATGATGTAGGACATTTCCATTATCTCAAAAAGTTCTCTGTTGCTGACATTTGGCAACCACTGAACTGTTTTCTGTCACTGCAGTTCTACCTTCTCTAAAATTTTGTATAAATGCAATTATATAGTGTGTGCTCTTTGTGTCTGGCTTCTTTTACTTAACATAATGCCTCTGAGACTCATCCATTTTGTTGCATGTATCAGTTGTTAGTGCCTTTGTATTTCTGAATATTTCTTTATATGTGTATACCACAGTTTTTATTTCCATTTGTCAGTTAAGGGACCTTTGTGTTATTTCCACTTTGGGGCTATTTTCTGAATAAATTTGCTGTGAACATTCAAGTACAGGTCTTTGTATGGGTGTACGATTTATTTTATCTTGGATATAACTAAGAGTAGAATTGCTGGGTCATATTCTAAGAATATGTTTAATTTAGTAAGATATTACCAAATTGTTTTCCAAGGAGGCTGTATCCTTTTGGAAGTTCCAGTGGTTCTATGTCTTTGCTAAAACTTAGTGTTGACAGTGTTTTTAATTTAGGCATTCCAGTGTGTCTTATTATTTTAATTTGCATTTCTCCCATGACCACTAAGCATCTTTTCATGTGCTTATTTGCCATTTGAATATCTTCTTTTAGAACTGTATGTTCAGGGGCATCTGGGTAGTTCAGTTGGTTAAGCATCTGACTTCGGCTCAGGTCATGATCTCACAGTTTGTGAGTTTGAGCCCCTCATCGGGCTTCACATCAGGCTCTGTGCTGACAGCTTGGAACCGGGAGCCTGCTTCAGATTCTGTGTCTCCCTCTCTCTGTCCCTCCCTGCTTGTGCACTCTCTCTCTGTCTCTCTCAAAAATAAACATTTAAAAAATGAACTGTATGTTCAAATATTTTGCATGTTTAAAAACTCAAGATTGTTTGACCTATTATGGAATTTATTGTGGAGCTCTTATGTATTCTGGGCACAAGTCCTTTACAAGATACAGGTTTTACAAATATTTTTTTTTCCAAGAAGAGGAGCAACTCTTAAAGTGCAGGCAAATATCTGGGTTCAGGGGAGATAAAAGGACCCAAATCTAGGTAGTCAAATCTAGTTTGTTTGAGTCTCCAGCTTTAGAAAAATAACAAATTGACCTCTTGTTTGTGTCAAAAAGTAGAAAGCATATTCAAGCACGTGACATATAAAGGATGAGCCCTTTGATGGCTTTTGTGTATGTAGGAGATCAAAAACTTTTGCACAGAATAAAAATGTCTGTTTGTGATTCCAACCTATGATGGAAGAACAGTTTGTTAGAAAAGTAAATTTTGTAAATGACAAGCAATCCTTACCTAAACAAACCTGTTACAGAGCTGCCAGATGAGCAACATCGACTTATTGAAGCTCTTCTGTACCTCATTATATATCCAAATGAGAATGTATATATAAAATTTACCTCACATACCACTCTTAGGTCTTAGGCAGCAATGGACACATGTGGAACTGACCAAAAAGATAGGCTGTCAGTTATAAGAGCAAAGGCCAAGCCCATGCTAAAGATAGCTTCAGACTAAATGATCAGTTTCTAATCCAGGGTTGCTTATTATATTTGACACTATTTGACACTAATGAATGTGTAGTCAGTGGGTAAACTGGAGATGGCTGAAAATAAGGGGAGTCATCAGATATTTTTAAATAAATGAGTGACATGAGAAAAAGTTGAGAAATAGAACTGGTTTTAATGTAAAGCATTTGAATTGGTAGTGAAACCAATTAAGAGGCTATTGCCTGACTTAGGTAAAAGATGAGAAGGCACCAAAATAGGGCCAAAGAAGAGGCAAGATTTCAAAAATACCACAGAGATGTAATTGATGGGACTTGGTAATCAAATGAATACAGACCTTAAAGAAGAAAAGTGTCAAGATGACTCCATTTGGCTGGCCTACTTGGTGATGCTCTTAATCAAGATAAGACAGTAAGTATCAGAAACAAGTTTGGAAGAGAATACGATGAGCTCAGTTTTGAAAGTTGAGTTTGAAGGGTCAGCAGAACCCCACAAATGGGTGAGATTAATGAGTAGTTAGAAACGTGACTCTGGGGCTCAAGGGAGGCATCTGGGTTAGAGAAAGAAGATTGGACATCATCAGAGTCTATTTGATGGGATAATATATTTCAGTATATTCATGCAGAATAAAAAGAGCAATGACTATAGTCTGAATCCTAAAAAATATTAATAGTTAAGGGGCAGGTACTACTTGGTGACAGGAAGGAGATAGTGTTTAGAGAGATGAGGGAACTCATAATCTTAAATGCCAAAGAGAAAAGTTTCAAGGAATGGAGAGTGGGGATTATTGCCCATTACTACAAACAGGTCTTTGCTAAAAAGAAGATATGGAATTTGGTGATCAAAAAGCATTAGTCACAACTGGAAATAGCCTAAATATCCACCAGCAAAAGAGTAGATAAACCAATTGTATGTCTTTATACCATGGAAAACTACTCTGCCATTAAAAGGAATGATTACTGCTATACTCCATAAAATGGATCAATCTCAAAAATATTGTGTTGAGTGAAAAAAAAAAAAAAGCCAGACACACAAAACTACATACCATATGATTCCATTTATATGATAACCAAGGATCAGCAAAGTCAGTCTATGAGTGATAGAAATCAGAAAGAAGATGACCCTGAGGGAGGTAGGAGGGGATGTGGTGGTGAGGAGAGAATTGATGGTAAAGGAGCACAAGAGAACGTTCCTATGTGCAAAAATGTTCTTTACCTTGTTTGAGGGTAGTTAAAATTGCCAAAACTCATTGAGCTGAAAATTTAAAGCCAGAGCAGTCAGAATACAAAAGGAGTCATCAAAGATAGGAGATTGAACACCTGAATTTTCTTGCTATCTAAATTCCCACTGATTTAGAGAGGCATTCCTTTACAAAAGCAGATGTCCATACAAAGAGAGACACCACAACTATAAAATTTTCAAAGCAGAAAAACAGAAATGATGTAGTAGAGAACTTGGCAAGCCCAAGAAATAAAAGCTAAGTGGTCAGTGAAGTAAGTCATAAATTCAGTCTGTACTACAATAATCCTAAAAAGCTCAAAAATGGGGATTGACATTTAAGGGAGGCTAAAAAGAAGACGGTTGTTTGAAATTCTGTTTTAAAGTAGATAGAGCCCTGGATTTACTCCCCCAGTTTATATCTAGGTGACTTTTCTTCCCCACCATCAGCCCAAAACTAGAAGTTGATTGCCTAGAGAGGCTACAACAGAAGTTCCCTAGGCTGGGGGAACACTAGACATAGTTGAAGGTGAGGCACTCAAGTGAAAATGGGAACTTCAGTGACAGTGATATTTATGTTCTAAATATTGAGGTTCTCAGGCCTCTTTTGTAGCTCAGCCTCAGCATATTAAAAAACACACTCAAGAAAAATCTGAGAATCTGAGTGCTGAGAAATCTGTTCAGCCCATGATAGTAAAATAAAATAAAATAAAAACAAGGGCAGCAAACCCCCAACTAGAACAGGTAAGAAGGCTCTGAGAGAGACGTCACCAAGGAAATTAGATTACTAGAGTAACACACTTAGGGAGTTAGATAGCTGAGGAAGTATTTGAGTTTGAATTTAGGGATAAATACATTGAAAACTAAGGAAACAAATAAACAAGACACTTATTAACTCCTAGGATAATGAAAAGTTGAGAATGGAAGACAAAATAATCAGAGTGTGATATACATGTGAACAGCATTTACATGGTCAATAATAAATATAATAAACACTGAATACTGATTTATCCAAAAACTGAAATTATGACATAACTATAATTATAAAAGATACAGTGTACGAATGGGGGGTAGGTGAGGGATGGAGACAGGTAGTAAAAAAAAAATAAATCATCGTGCAGAGAATAAAGTCTATAAATAATGATTTGTACTGAAAAATCAAGAAGTAACAGCATAAACATGTTGTTAGAGGTAAACGCCAACAAAAGAAATGGGCGAAGAGTTGCCCCCAAAGAGGCATAGATGAAAAAGGACAGGAGGGGTAATGTGTGACTCTTCAAACCATATGCATTCAATAAGTATGATTTTTAAAGTGTAATCAGATAAAGTAAACTAGTAAAGGTATTTGCAAGAGCATTTCAGGAAATTACATTGTAATGGATTGAAGAGTGAATGAATATTGAGACTGTCCTCGGGCAGTTGAGTAGCGTAAGGAAGGGAATATTGGGGTAGGTTAGTACCGTTGCTTGATGGAAAGATTAGGATTGAGGGGAAAATTGTTTGTGTGATTATGGTGATTTAGGTAGCTAACTAATTGGCTAGTCAATTTGTTCAAGACAGGGATAAGCTTAAAGAGAAGAAAGCAGTCGAGAGAATTTGCTGAGGTGAGGGAATAAATGAGGTATCAAGGTCCCAGAAGAAGTGGTGGATGTTGAAATAAAAAACAAGATGAAAGGGTTAGCTTTGAAAAAGAAGAGGAACATCATTTTTTTTATGATGAAGGAAAGGATTATTAAAAGAATTTATGTCTGATAGCTTATGTTCAGCTATATTTTCTCATTGGCAGCAGTGGCTAAGTTCTCTGTTGTGGGACTGGGATATTTTTCATGATCTGAGATTGGGAGCCAACCAGACAAAAAAATGAAAGGAATGCTGAGTAGCAATTTTCAGAGCCCAGCTGAGGATGAAAATCAAAATGTATTTATTCGTCAGCCCGGTCTGCCATAACAAAATACCACAGACTGAGTGTCTTAAACAACAGACATTTATTTTCGCACAGTGCTGGAGGCTGGAAAGTCCAAGATCAAGGTGCCAGCAGGGCTTGGTCCCTGGTAAGCACACTCTTTCTGACTAGCAGACAGCCACCTTCTCACTGTGTTCTCACATGGCACATTGAGAGAGCGCGAGCTCTCTGGTGTCTCCCCTTGTAAGGAACCAATTCTGTTGGATCAGAGCTCTTTCCTGTGACCTCATTTAACCTCAATTACTTCTTACTCCACATACAATAACATTGGGGGTTAGGGTTTCAGCATACGAGTTTGGGTGGGGACACAATTTAGTCTACCATATATATAATTCAGCACTGAGTTATCTTGCCATTTATACCCAATAGCCCAAGAGTAGGGGAGAGGACAGATGGTTAAGTTGATCTGAATTTGGGGACTAGCATGATCGCCGTGGCAAATGAATGGAGGGGCTAGTGAAAGCAGGGCTAAGATGACTGTTCATGCATTCCAGGAAAGGAGAGGGAAGCCAGGAAAAGGCTGGGTTTAGATTAGGGGATGGGTAGGGACTGGTAGGCTGGAAAGCCAACGGGACGCTTTGCATAGCATACCTTGAGTGGGTACAGTACTTTGTAGGGACATAATTTTTCATTTCTACACTTTCAACTTCATTGGCAATAAATGAGAATCAATCTGAAAAGAAAATTTAGGCTTATTAGTGGTAGCAATCACCACCTTTTTCCTTCTTTTCAGACGACTGCATACATTGAACAAGTGTGCCTCAATGAAACTTGATGTGAACTTCCAAAGGAAAAAGGTAGGTGTCTACACCTTACTAAGATCATGGTTTATGTTAACAAAATAAGTTTGCATTCATGGATTAAAAACAACAGGAACCCAAGCAAAATTCTGAAATGCCCGACCATCTATGTTTGTTTTCCAAATATCCCAGCTCATCATAACCATCATAAATAAGTCCCATTATAAATCCAGGCTGAGGTCCATTTGTTTCACCATTTCACTTTGTTTTCATTTTGATCAAAGAGTTTTGCTGAAAGATATAAAATGCCTTCTCTGTGGTCATCTTTTAGAAGTTTCTTTAGTCGTAAGTGTCCACTCCCCATCAGTCTCAAGTACTCCACAGTGATGCGTAGATTAAGCGAATGCAGAAAAGAACCCGTGGGCCCGTGCCAAATGTCTTCTGCTTCATCCTGTTCCATAGCATTTTATTTCCAAGTACCCTGGAAGATGTGCTCATCCGCAGGCAGGTTCATTTCATAATCGGTGAGGGGTCGTGTGGAGTGTGGCAACAAGATGCGGGGCCTGCCTCCTCTATACCATCCCTCCCACTTACACTTCTCTCTGCTCACAAGGAATTTCGTTCGGTTTTAAGAGTCACTATGCTCCCTCCGTGTTCTACGACTAGCATGTGCTATTCCCTCTGTAGGAATGAGACTGGACACTTCAGTTCTGAAATAAAGCTGTACTTTATTGAGCACTTACTGTTTTCGAGGAGCTATGTTATGTGCTTGCCATACGTGATCTCATTGAATCCACTGAGGTAGGATCTCTGTTTTCTAGACAAAGGAAATAAAACTTGAACGGGTTGTCATTTGCTCATGATCTTTAAGCCAGCGGGAGAACGGAGTTTCAAACTCAGGCATGCCTGACTCCAAAATCAAGGCTCCTAATAACCACTGTCGCTGAAAACCCTCCCTATCCCTCAGTGAATTGATCCTCTTGGGAAATTCAAAATAAGATCGTTGACTACTTTTTTCATTTCACATCTCCAATATGTAACAAGTCAAGCCACAGTATATTTTGAAGAAGCAGAGAAAACATCTTTGAGTCGAAAGAAAGTGCTCTTTATCCTGGTCTACCCAGAGAAATCATTAAATCCAATGGATTTTAAGTCACTCTTGAGTAACCTGATCTTTAAAAAATAACTTGAATTTGAATTTCTATTCTAAAATAGCACCCAAAGGAAAAAAAAAAAAAAAGCAAATGAATTTTGGTTGACCTCACCTTAAAAACAGTTTGGAGTTTGAGTTAGAAACCAAAGATTTAAGCTAATGAGGTAAAATGGTGAAAAACAATATCCAGAGAAATATTAAAATATGAGCAATTTGTCTAGGCCAAAGACAAATTAAAAATGTGGAAATAAGCGTCCCAACAGCTGTCTGGCTGAATAGACCCCTTGAAAAGCATACACACGATCTGAAGCGTGAGCCTCAGATGTTGTTTTGGTCGTAACACATGGTTCTTATTAACCTAACACAGCCACGCCTATGTGTCTAAAGCATGGCTGATCCATACGGCTTCCTAGACAGATCTGTGTAGCTGCAGTGTATTACAAGAGACAAAAACTAATGACATGATTTGTTTTCAGCCAAGTGGAGTGATCAGATTCTCACCCTATCACCAGCTTTTCAAAAACCCACATGTGAGATCGGCCGGAATAACATTTGTTAGGCTGGTTGTGTGTTACCTTCACAAAAGTTCCTCTGTAAATGGGTCACTTCAGTATTCTGACATTCTTAATTTATTCCTCACGTTGGATGTAGCGGCCCTTACCCTTATAGCCCCTGCTCAGCTAGAGGCCTCACAAATGCGTGCACTGAAATAAAATACGGCTTTGCACTCAGTAAATTGAGAAGACATGGCCTGACTTCTCAAATAAATAATTTCAACATGTGGTCTTCACCACCTTGTGAATCTCAATAATGACCAGCATCTGGGGCTGTGGTCTAAGCAGTTATGCAGGAGACCGTGTGGGGGTGTGCATTCCTGTGATCTGCCCCTTCCACAAGTCATAGGCTCACCCTTTATTTTACTGCACCAAAAAAATATAAATACATACATAAATACAAGCTAGGACTAGGTCAAATGATCAAACGTAGAAAGTGAAACTTGAGAAGAAGCACCATGTGACACTGCAGTCAACTTCGGAATTCGTTTAGTCGGAAGAAAAAGACAACCAGCAGCATTTCCTCTAGGTATGTCCCCATTTTAGGCAATCTAAGAAATAAAAATATAATCCTTACCTCTCATCTGCAGAGGCCCAGACATGATTCATTCTGTAGAATATCATCCCCAAATTGCCTAAGTGTCCATAGCCCCAGTGGTTCTTTCTCCCTTTGGGATCAATGAAAGGGCTACATGTGCTCACCTAGCAGTTTGTGTGGGCAGCAAACACCCACACAGAGCATGCTCTGTGCCGGGCGCTGTCCCTCCCCGTGTACTCCGAGTCACGGATGCACAGGGAGTAACTTGCTCAAAGTCACGCAGAAATAGCAAGGTTTGACCCCAGATACTCTGGCACCAAAATGCCCCTCCTTGCCTTTCAAAGAATTCACAGGGGCTCCTGGCTGGCTCAGTTAGCCAAGCATCTGACTCTTGATGTTGGCTCAGGTCATGGTCTCGCAGTTCATGAGTTTGAGCCCCGAGTCAGGCTCTGCACTGCAAGTGCTAGGGATTCTTTCTCTCCCTCTCTCTGCCCCTCTCCTGGTCTCTCTGTCTCTCTGTCTCTCTCTCTCTGTCCCTCAAAATAAATAAATAAACATTAAAAAAAAAAAACTTTAAAAAAATAACACAAAGGGGGCACCAGGGTGGCTCAGTCAGTTAAGCGTCAGACTTTGGCTCAGGTCATGTTCTCACGGTTCGAGGGTTGGAGCCCCGCATCGGGCTCTGTGCTGACAGCTCGGAGCCTGCTCCGGATACTATGTCTTCCTCTCTGTCTCTGCCCCTCCCCCGCTCATGCTCTGTCTCTCTCTCCCAAAAATAAATAAACATTAAATTAAAAAAAAAAAAAACACAGAATTCAGAAATGTACTGGAGTCTGAGGGGACTTCTGGCACTTGGCCTGAGGCCTGGAAGAGTTTCCTCTGCAATACATACAATTATAATGCATTTTTATTGTTGTTTTTAGAAGAGGGATGTTTCTTGCCATCTGTACAGAAGTCCATGATTTATTTAATGTCCTTGTAGAAATGCATCTCTGGGTCTCTCACAGTGAATGTCCTTGCTCTGCTTTGCATTTCCTTCTCATTGGATTTTGTTTTTTAAATTCTGAAGAGTTTGATGGGTTCACCCAAGAAAGAAAAACAAGTATAGAAACAGATGAGGATGGTGAAGCCTCATTCATACTTACTTGGGCGCACGCCTTTCTTGGACAACAAATGGCTACTTGTAAAGCCCCAGGAGAAATGAAATCACACCTGCCTCCCCCTCTCAAGATAGTAGCGCAAGATTTTCTCTTTGTGGGAGAGAAAAGTGATTTATCAGAGATTCAAGGTAACCTTCCCTGTCTCTGTGAGAGTCAGGTAGAGAACAGTATTCTCATTCTCGGCCACACACCTCACTGAGACACTTACTAAAACCCAGGCGGGAGGCATTTCTGGAGACCCTGAGGACACCAGCAGCTCCCCTGCCTCTGGCTTCAGGCTCCTTCCCCTGCAGCCCTGCAAAGGGTACATTCCAGCTTCTGAACAGGTGGACTCCACCACTCAGCTCCCGTTAACCTGAATGGAAGATACACTTCTAAATTTCTATGTAACCGTGGATTAGCTGCCTCTTGCAGCTGTGGACCTGTGTGGGCTCCTGTTTCCAGGGTAAAGATCTGGCCAAATGCCATTAAAATAAAAAAATTAAAAAGAAAAAAAACACCTTTCTTTTGCAATGTCTGTTTGGCATTTGTCTCTGAGGAATATATAATTTCAACTCAGAATGTTCCCATTTTTCGGAAAAGCCAAAATATCAGCATTTCATCTAAATTAAAAACTCCAAGGCCCACACAGAGCTACTTGTTCTCAGAAAAAGTGTTTCTTCTTCATCATTACCTACAAAATTCACGCTTGCTTCACGATGACCTTAAAACTCCCCATTGGTTAGTGTTTATGTGATATGACTTTCATTCAAAGTTAAAGTCGAGACCAAAGACTCCAGTAGGCTGTCTGTTAAATGAGGAAAGAGACAGACATATATGCTCACAAGGCTCTTCCCTACGATTTCCCAAGAGAGAAAGGCTGGCTTCAGATGGTTCTGGTTAAAGTTATAGTTTTAATAAAGCTCTCTGAATCATGACCAAAGGTGGAAAGCAACTCAGAAACCATGACTAATTGCCACCTTGCAGCCAGCATCTTGGGGCCTGGATGCTATCAGCATTTCAAAGGAGCTGCAGCTGTTGTCCAGGGGCCCGGTCTCCTCTCCCCTCCACCCCCTCTGCTTTTCACACACACCCCAGTCTCTCCCTCCAAATTAGACGCTTCCCACTAGCTCCAAACAGCAGAGTCAAAAGAGAAAAAAATTACGTCGTATTCCAGCATTCGCTTGACTGGAGAGTATTACAGTCTCAAATTGAAGATAATTGCAGGTGCATATCCTAGAGCCATTAGATCTTTGAGTTGGAAGGGATGTTCCATCATCTCCTCCAGCCTCTCATCCACTACAGGATTTACTTCCGAGAGCCTTGCTCATAGCCCCCTCAGCCTCTGCCTGTGAGCATCTAGCCACGATGAGTTTGCTGCACTGCAGGGCAATTTATTTTCTTTCTAATTACTGGAAGTCTTCCATACAGTAAGCCGAAAGCGGATTTGATGTAAACTCTCGCCCATTGGGTTCTAGCTCTTTTCTCTGCAGAAGCACTGAGGGCTCACTTTTCACACAGCAGCCCATCAGCACTCAATCCTCTAGACTGGGGGTCCGCAAACCACTGTTTCTGTTTTTGCAAACAAAGTGAAACTTGCATTAGAGCACTCATTCTTCTGGCTCTAATAGAGTTGACCAGGTATGACAGGGATCGCATGGCCCAGAAACCTATAATATTTACTATCTGACCCTTTACAGAAAGTTTTCTGACCTCTGCTCAATCTTGAACAGTTTCTCAAACTGTCTTTGGTGAGTGACTTAGGGTTTTTGGTTTGTTTATTTATTTAATTTATTTTTACTTCATGAAATTTTATCTCATTAAGAGGCCGCCATTCAGTTCTGTTAAGGTCTTTATACATCCTGATATCACCAGTCTCTAACAACAATAAGTAGCTTTACATTGTACTTTAAGGTTTACGTGGCATTTTCACATATAATCTCCTTTGGCTGTGTTGACAAATCATGCTGGATTTATATTACTATTAGTCCCATTTACAACTGAGATAATTGACTCTCAAAAAGGGTACCTTGGTCAGCATTACTTAGTGAATTACCTAACATGAGTTCTCCTGGCTCATTCAAGTTATTCTTAAAATTGACATAACTTTGAGGCATCCTCCAGAGAGCTCTCCTGTAGTTGCATTCAGCCTTTTGACCACACTCTTTGGTGTGAACTACTCAACCAGTTACCAAAAGAACTCTCTATAGCATCCAACACGGTTAGCCATCTTGGTCACAACGATATCGTGAGAATCTCTTGTCAGTTCTTTTGCTGAAATCCAGACACTCTGTGTCTGTATTTCCATGGTATACTAAACCATTGAGATGGGAGATTAAGGTTTGTCTGGTGTGTCTTTTTCTCATAAATACATCTGACTCCTAGAGATTTCCATTTTGCATTCCTAAATAATCAAGCTATTTGTTTTTAAGCCTCAAAAAAAATTATCAAACAGAGGAGATCTCAATATCTCTTAATCAGTACACGTCCACAATTACCGGAGAGTCGGCTGTATGCACGTTAAGTCTGCTGGGCCCTGAGTGTTTAGAAAAAAAAAACAAAACTTAAACTCTAGTACAGTGTGTTTTTCATATTGTCAGTCACGACACGTTGGTGAGCTGTGAAACAATTTTGGTGGGTAACAGACAATATTAAGAAAAATAGACTAAACTAGATTATAAAATATGAGTAAAAACAAGGATAATATTTATATCATGAGCTTGGTTATTTATTCGTTTGTATGTTTGTTTATTGTAACATGTGTGTGCCTTAAGTTGTGATGGAAAGTTTCTTATTGTAGGTCACTATCAATAGGGTGAAAGATTCTGCCCTGGTGGAAAAACCAGACAGAATCATGTCACTGCCCTTTGGGACATACTATGATAATCATATGCACAGGATGCTAAAGGAGAATGGGTGTTTTTTTTTTTTTCTTTTTTCTTTGTTTTGTTTGTTTTTTTGCTTTGGTTTTCATTTGTTTGTTTGGGTTCAAAAGATCTAAATACTGCAAAATTTCCCTGAACTGCTGGCCGTGTTTTCCAGGAGTTCACCACTTTTTCACATGCCTTGGTTGGATTGTAAATACCCTCCTATTGCCCAAAGCTAGTATAATAAACCCTTAGAGTCTAGCAGACGGGGGCAAGCTTTCCATTGCCAGTCCACAGTGCCCAGCTTGGCATCTTTTCTTGACCAAAATAAAGGAATCCTTATCCAACTCGTATGTGGTTTTCCAGCATCAGTAACCGAGTTTGGGCTAACTTGAGAGACATCATTGGAGCCCACGCTAAATATCGTAATTTCTATTTAAAATATATACATTTTCTTTAAAAATATATCCTTTCTTTGCCTTCTCAAAACGTATTTGCTGAAAGGGCTTTTTCAGAATGCTAACTTAATATCAGCTTCTTTTCACTAGCTTCCTGAAATGTGATCTGAAAATCCAGTGAGCTCACCCTTCAACCTTTATGGTGCCTGATACATAAGTGGCTCTCAAATGTCATGTCTTACTGTGTATCAATCACAGAAAAAGAGAACTCTAAAATGCTATAAAGAAAGTATAACTTTGATTCATCACCTGAGACCCTTTCCTTTTTTCCTACGTGTACATCTTTTTAAACTCTTTTGCCAAAGCTTTATATAACTTTTTTTAAACTCAAAGCTAATTTCCCACTGTGATCCCAAAGCAATGGAGTTCTCCATTAGTACCTTAGTTTTTACTTTCTTCCACCTTCTACCGTATGTGAATGTAACCACTGTACGTGAATGTTCAAATTTGTCAGTTAGTCCAGCCCATGTGAATCTAGATTTTCAAGAAATAAGTGAGAATAGGGAGATGGCAATATTTATTGCCTGAGCATCTATTTACTTTTTCTTGAAAGGAGAATATATCGCAAAGTTAAGGGGGGTTAAAGTAGACATTAGATATGTAAAAAGATAGGTAAGCAATCTTCTTAGATGGACAATAAGTAGATAAGCAATTTAGCCAACACTGGAAAATAACAAATACTCCTCAATGAGGGCCTACTAAATGCATTATTTCATTTAGCTCCCTCAGCAAACCCATGAGGCAGAACCTGTTTTTAGTACCATTTCATGAGTTGATGGAAACTGGAGAGAAGAAGCAATTTGCAAGCAATCACCTAAACTCTTAACTGGTACTACTAGAATTTGGAACCAAGTCTTAGAACCAGATGTCAAAGTAAAATAAATTTAATACAAATAACAAAACAGTATTGAGCAGTTACTATGTGCTTGACGTTGGAGAGGTTATAAATATGATTAAGACACAGATACACAAGCCCTTCTCTTGATGAGCTTACCTCTAACGACTGAGAGTGGATTCGAGCAGCATGAGCTCAAGTTCTCATTAGAGTAAGTGCTACAACACAGATCTAACCCAAATGCTGTAGGAGCTCTGGGCGGGAAGTAGTCATTGCCTTGGAGCGGTGAGGGAAGGCTTTGAAGAGAATGGGCCAGGGAGCGGGGAAACTGGGAGGCGCAACTAAAGTGAGGCAAGAACAGTACACTGCAGGCCGGTTGAAAGGGCTTTGAATGGCCATGCTAAAGACTTCTAGGAAGGCCAAGGGAAGCTGAAGGCTTTGAAGCTGGAAAATTACATGATCATATTTGGATTACACTGTGGAAAGCTGTTTAGATGGGAAAGACGCTGGAGACAAGGATTCTAGCCAGGCTTTTACTGTAACGGACCCAGACAGAGGTGCCAAGGGCCTACACAAAGGGAGTGAGAGGGAAGATGTGAAGGAGGGAACGGATTTGAAAGTCATTTCAGAGTTGGGTCTTATTAACATGCAGGATGAGGAGGGGGAAGAAGCTGATGAATCCACTCATCTTGGAGGGAAATTATTATTTTTTGCCCTAGGTCCAGGTCTGTCCTGGGCCACAAGGACTGGCAAAGGTAAACGAGGACATCTCTGGCCTCAAGGAGCCCAAACTCTCATCTCTCAGGGGGTTTCTACCCAGGCAGCACCCAGACAGGAAAAAGAAGTGTGTGAGGTGCAGAGTGTGAGTCAGGGCAGAGCACTGGGGGTTCAGCTGCCCGGTAATGCATGTCCTGCAAAAAGGCATTTAGATTCAGAGTTGATCAAAAACAAGCAGGCTGGCCAAGCAGAGCCGGCTGGATTGGACTCTCCTCAACTAGTGATCTCTGTAATGGCTCCCAAGTTTCTACTTAGAGGAATTCAGTGGATAATTTTGGCATTAATTTGCGCAGGGAATACATGGTAAGAATCAGATTTGGGGGACTAAGGTAAGGAGTGTTACTTTTGAGATAGATTAACTCTGAAGTTCAGAAGAGGGAGGCTGGAGGGGCGCCTGGATGGCTCAGTCGGTTAAGTGTCTGACTTCGGCTCAGGTCATGATCTAACGGTTCACGGGTTAGAGCCCCACATCACACTCTGTGCCTACAGCTCAGAGCCTGGACCCTGCTTCAGATTCTGTGTCTCCCTCTCTCTCTGCCCCTCCCCCACTCTCCCCCCCCCTTTCTCTCTCTCAAAAATAAAAACATTTTTAAAAATTAAAAAAAAAAGAGGAGGGAAGCTGGAACTATGGTCCTGGGGCTCAGTGAAGAGGTTTCAGGAAAGAAGTCGGTGCCTTTGATGGCAGGATTAAGTTTCTGAAAAAGAGAGCTGCAGGTGTTTTATATTTAGATGTCTAGTCAGATGGTAATTACACCTCTTCGTAATCAGTCAAGGAAAACTTCTCAGAGAGGAAGGAAGGACTCAGAACCTCTATGAAAATTAAAAGGAAGAAAGCTCAGCAGGTTGAGAAGAGATCCTGTAGGCACAAGGGAGGAGGAGGGTGTGGGGGACAATGAAAGATGGTGGAAGGACCGTGGGACAGCCAGAGGGCACGCGTGGAAGGAAGGGAAAAGAGGGGGAGTACCGTGCCTCTGTGCTCACCCTGTTTCCCACTGCATCCATGCTTCCTGGAAGCGAGCGTCATCTGTAATGTTTTTCAGGGTGACGACTCAGATGAGGAAGATCTCTGCATCAGCAACAAATGGACTTTCCAAAGAACCAGCCGCCGGTGGTCTCGCGTGGACGACCTGCACACACTGTTCCCCGGAGGAGACAGGAATGGGTCATCGGGAGACATTAGGATGAGGAACACCACCAGCAGTGAAAGTGTCCTCACAGACCTGAGCGAGCCCGAGGTCTGCTCCATTCACAGTGAGAGCAGCGGAGGGAGTGACGGTCGCGGCCAGCCGGGCAGCCACAGCGCGGGCCGCGAGCCGTTCGACTGCCCCGGCCAGTCCTGCCCCGACAGCCCAGTCATGCTGGACGCCACGTTCGTCAGCGGCAGCCTCCCACAGTCCCCCAGAGACGTTCTCAGCTACCCCCTCCACCCAAAGAATGAGAAACCCACCAGGACCAGAGCCAAATCATTTTTGAAACGTATGGAGACACTCCGAGGGAAGGGAGCGCACGGAAGGCATAAGGGGCCGGGGCGGACCGGGGGCTTGGTGATCAGCGGGCCCGTGCTGCAACAAGAGCCAGAGGCCTTCAAGGCCATGCAGTGCGTCCCCATCCCGAACGGGGATCTCCAGAGCTCGCCCCCCGCTGCCTGCACCAGAGGGCTCCTGAGCTCCGGCAAATGGAGCGGGGAAAGCAGCCAGTCGTTAAATAGTGGTAGCGGGGTGAGCACGCCCGGCCCCAAGGAACGGAAAAGCCAGGAGGCCAACAAGCGCGGGGGCATGTACTTGGAAGACCTGGACGTGCTGGCCGGGACAGCACCGCGGGACACAGGCGACCAGAACCACGCACACGAGTTCCATTCCCAGGAGAACTTGGTAGTGCATATTCCCAAGGATCACAAACCAGGAACGTTCCCCAAGGCACTCTCTATCGAGAGCCTCTCGCCCACAGACGGTAGCAATGGGGTTAACTGGAGGACCGGTAGCATCTCCCTGGGCAGACAGCAGGGCCCTGGTGCTGGGGAGCCCAGACTCATGGCGTCCTGCCACAGGGCAAGTAGAGTCAGCATCTACGACAACGTCCCGGGCTCCCATTTGTACGCCAGCACGGGAGACCTTTTGGACTTGGAGAAAGATGACCTCTTCCCTCATTTAGATGACATCTTGCACCACGTCAATGGGCTCCAGGAGGTAGTGGATGACTGGTCAAAGAACGTCTTGCCTGAGCTGCAAACACACGACGCACTGGTTGCAGAATCTGGATTATGCCCCTTTCCATCGCCTAATCAGATCACCTTAGATTTCGAAGGCAACTCAGTCTCCGAAGGTCGGACAACACCCAGCGATGTGGACAGAGCATCTCTTAATGAGTCGGAGGCCACTGGGGTCAGGGAAAGGAGGGATTCTGGTGTAGGGGCCTCTCTGACCAGGCCAAACAGGTTGGTGGCATGATTTTCAATCCGTCTCGTAATAATTATGGTGTCTTTATTTAAGAAACGTTTAAAGAGCACATACTAAATGCCTGACCCTGTTTGAGGCGATACACGGGATTAGGCTATTCGAACACAAGTATATCTTTTGTGACAAATATTATGGGGATTGAATCCGTGTCAACTCACATTCATTTCTCTGAGTGTTTATCCTTTAATTCGATCTCAGTTTTACCATATATATATATATATATATATATATACACACACACACACACACACATATATACATACATGTATGTGTGTGTGTGTATATATATATATATATATATATATATATATATATATATATATGTATGTATATGTATATATGGTGAGTATACATTGAAAGCATTATGCTAGGCACCATCAGGGATCACTGGTAAGGGAGCCCCAGGTACTTCCCGTGTCCTTGCTGCAGTATTAATTAAACAGCTCCACCTCAAATTTTAAACGTTTTTTTTTTTTTAAATCCTATGAGAAATTTCTGAGACGCAAGGGTGCATACTTCACAAGTTTATTTTGGCTTTAAAAAATGCCCATTACAGGGTACATTAAAGCTGTTTTACAAAGAGCATTTCAGAAGCACCCTTGAAAAATGGGCCCGGAAGAGCTTAAAGCAGTAGAAACAGTAATACTGTACCTGCCGCTGGGCTCTTGTTGAGACAGACATGTGTCTTGGGGTTCCCTAATGTGTTGTCACTTCAGGGGTGCGTCTTCATCTGTGCCTGGATGGAACACCTTCAGGTTCCATCTCAACAGCAAAGGAGAGTTAGAATGCAGACAGGACGGCAGTGTGAAATGTTCTACGGTTCCGGAACATTCCACATCTCACTTTCCGTCTCGAGCTCTCTGTCTGTGTCTCTCTCTCCCTCCACACACACTTACACATACACCGTCTCAGCCGCTTTCAACACTTTGGGAGCAAATTTAGGAATAAACAAACAAATAAAATGTATTATGTCACTTATTTAAAACCTCCCAACAAAACAGAGAATGACCTTTTTCATTATCAGACTTGAAAAAAAAAAAAAGGTTTCTTATGTTCATTCTGTACATTGGCGTCTCCTGTTCCATTTGCTTTGTGATTTTCTTGGCTCGAAAACTATTTTGATTAGCTACTTAAAAGTTAGTAACATCCTGTGTTTTCCAATGACATATCCACTTTGTGACTGGCTTCTCTGACGGTCTTTCCGGTAAAGGCGACTCCGATGGAATAGTTTCCAGCTCTCGCACCAGCCTCAGCCGTCCACGGCACCCCACATCAGCAACCAGACAGCCGGCCAGCTGAACCTGCTCCAGCGTTTCTCACTGCTTCGCCTCACGGCCATCATGGAGAAGTACTCCCTGTCCAATAAACACGGCTGGACGTGGTGCGTAGTGTGGTCACTTAGGAGGGGATCGTTTGTTCGAGAGCTAAGTACACAGTTGCCAAAGCTTCAGTATTTAAGTTCTGATTTCTGAAGAAGCCATTCGTTCCGATCTCCTGGAAACCATGCCGGAGCTCTGCCTTACTGTCTGCCTTCTGTGCTGCTGCAGCGGGGACGTGATGTCGCCTGCAGGAAGCATTGCTTTATCTGTAGCTCTCTTGTTAGTTTCCAGGGAAAGCAGTCAGGCTCCAAGAAGGAAACAAAGACCAGCAAAGGGTGATTAATAGTGAACAGAGGAATTAAAAATAAACTGGCCATAAAATAATTCTGGCAGCTTGCAAAGAAACAGCTGTCACTCGTACCTTCTGGAGCAGGGCAGAGCTCAACACTTAGAGCGTTGATTCATTCAAAGAGCATTTGATTCTTCAACTACATTTCTGCGTTTACCACACTGGCAAATAAGAACAAGAATATGCAGTAAACCTTTATAGTAAGGAACTGACAAAAGCATGTGTTGAAACCTTAAGTAAGTCCCTATTTTAGATGAGTTGATGGATTTGAAAAAATATAAAATATGTCATTAATCGTCTTATGTTATATATTATGTATAGAGAAGGATCGAAAGTGCCTTTATAAAAATATTTTAGGAAGTTATAAATTGCAGAGTCAAATCAATATATGCTTGTATTAAAATTTCCTTTAAAAAGTTTGACCGGTTCTAGAAAAGTAAGAATGTAGCCAAGAAGTGCTTCATCATCTCTCCCCTCCTTTCTCCCCCAACCCCAACTAAATTTCCTCTTCTCATAGTTTTTAAATTTCTTCTGTCTTACTGGGGACAGTAAGTGTCATTCACAATTAAACTGGAAGGCTGTCCACTTGACTTGAAAACAGAGCCATAAATCCATCCCGCTAACATGAATCATGCTGTTTAATAGTTAGACATCTAACATAGGCAAGGGGCACACACAGTATTTCCATGTAATGTGATTCATTAAGGGAGAGATGTTGAATTCCCCCTGTGTCTGTTGGTTGTTCCAACAAAAGCTTGGCTTCCCTCTTGCTTGCTTTCACAGCCTCTCCCCACAGGCTGCCCCAAGAGGCTCGCGTGACCTGGTTTCTGTGAATTCTAGGTCAGTTCCAAAGTTCATGAAGAGGATGAAAGTTCCTGATTACAAAGACAAGACTGTCTTTGGTGTTCCCCTCATAGTTCACGTGCAGAGAACGGGACAGCCCCTGCCTCAGAGTATTCAGCAAGCACTCAGATACCTGCGTAACAACTGCCTCGATCAGGTATGGTTGGACATCCCAAACACAGGCGTGCATTTATGGAATGCCGGACCAAGTCCGATCCCTCCAGTATCAGATAAGACGTGCCTCACCAAACAGAAAAGGCACTGTGATCTTTATGTGTCAGCATTGAATTTGACCAGGTTACATCCTTATCAAGCTATTTAAAGGTATTTCCTCACTGGCAACTCGAATGAGGTCCTGAGTGAAAATTCATGTTAATAGCTTCTACCTGTGCTGGCAAATTTACATTCCCCAGAAACTGGGAGTTATGCTTTACACTGCATTTCCTTTTAATTATTGGCCCACTGCCGCCACTGTTTTCACAGCGTGGTTTCACCCCTTTCCATCATTCTTTTAGCACCATGACCAGGAAAACTTAAACCAAAGATGAATTAATTTATTTCTTTTCAAATGTGCAAGTAAATGTTGAAAATGATGTCAGCTAAGTCAAATATCCCCTCATCCTGTAGAGTTGATTAAAATGCTAAATAAAATATTCAGAGATCGATTTCTGTCTCCAGGACTGTTTGGGAACCGCCATAATGGTGGCCTATGATTGGACCCAGAGTGCATTCCAGTCTGTAATTTACTAGGCCAACCCGTTGCTCCTCCAAACTAATACCCATTAGTTTCTTAAATATCCTGCCCCCCAAAAGAGCCATATTCCCACTTGATAAATTACACCCTGGAGTAGTGGGGGTATTTTCAGGTAAGTCTTCTACAGTGGCTTTTGTGCATCATACCCTTTAATACCATGTGAATAATCCATGCCCACCTGAGATTATTTGTACCTTTTAATGATTTACCCTTGGCCTTGGCCTCAGTGAATAGGAATGAGCTGAGCTACATGAACTCACAGATCCTGGCTACTTATGCTTGTAACTACCCCAAAACTGAGATCACAGTCAGAATCAGGATGGTCTCTTGATGAATCAGGTACCACTTTTCAATGGAGCTAATAGGAGTAACTTCTTCATATGATGCATGATCCCCTTTTTGCCTCCCCACTCCTAAGTTAGAGAATGTACAAGTACACATTTCTTCCATTTATTTCGATGGCATAGTGGAGGGCAGGAGTGGCTGCTGTTACTGTCATGGTGAGGACTATTTTGTTTTGAGAAATGGCTTTAGTAGCTTCCCTGTTATTTCTCAGAAAGAAGGGAAACAGACCACTTTTCTATAACTGTGGTGCTCAGCAGATACCCCAGCATTAACTGACTTGTGAATAACATCTGAATAGAGCAAACCAGTGAATCCAGTTACTTAAGCATTATTATTTTTTTTTTTAATTTTAGAGCTTTTACCAAACTGCACACCAATCAAAGGTGGATCATCTATGAATATCACAAAACCCAAGATTGTGTTTTGTGGAGGGTAACCTTTTTTTCGGACACCTGTTTTTCCAAGCTTCTCAGTTTTCCTAAGGGTTTACGAGACGCGTCCCTCCTCTTGGCTAATTTCCTTAGAGTTTTTGGCTCTGCCTTCCCAAGAACAAAAAATATTTTGTTCTAGACATTCTAATGCATGGCCAGTGAATGCTTCTCAGCAAAAGCCCTATCAAGGGAAAACAGTGTTTGTTCAGGAATACCTAAAGCAAATGCAATCCATCTATGCAATTGGCTCAATAATAGTAACATTTCTTGATGCCCAGCATGTTCTCGGCATCATACTGAGTGTTTTACCTTCACTGCCTCATTTAATGCCATATCCACCCCGGGTGGGGTTGTCCCCCAGGTGGCAATGGTGGAGCCAACACTCGCTTGAAAAGCCAACTCCAGAGTCCAGGTTTTTAAAAACTCCACTCTGCTGTCACCTGTTAGAATTGCTTGTCCCCGTGGATCTAGGGTGATGCCATCTCCAGCATCAAGGGACACTTTGAGAAATAGCCCTAAACAACTCATTGATGAATGCATCATTCTCTTTGTGCATCATACCCTTTGTTTGTCGATGATGTTGGTTATTACATGAGGTGATAGCCTTTCTGTGATAATGGAAGAATCTTTTTCTGGCCCCAACACCTGAAAGCATTGTGTTTCTTTTAGATGATGAGTCTGTTTGTTTAGCTTTTTTAATATTAAAAACAACTGGGTATTTTTTCCTCTCTATATTAGCTGCTAGAATGATCGGAGCCAAATGTATATTCTGCCTGTAGTAAATATATGTAAATATTTGGCATGAATTTTGTACGCCCACCTCATTTCTGGCTGCCCTTTTCATCTTTATTTTCCTTTTGCTCAAATTTTCTTATCTTTTATCTTTAATTTAATTGTATCTTATACATTTTAGAGATCATTATAGGTCACCTTGAATTCTTTCTTGAACAAAGTTGGATGGGAGTAAATGAATTACACTACCACTGTTCTACTCACTCCTTTAGTGTAGACTGGAAACCACTCAGGACCCCTGTAGATTCTGAATCATAGATGGCATCAGTAAGACCACTGTTACTGGGTCTAGTCTCCTATCTGAAGGAAAAGTCATACAAATCGAGAGAAGGATGGTGGGCACAAAAATCTCCTCAATCCTGGCTCACTGGCTTATTCCCGGTCTCCATATCAAGCCTCTAACTGTGTTTTAAATCTGGAAGAATGCCTTACTGAGAAAACAGTGTGCTGGCAAACCATTGTGGGCAAAAGACTGATTTCGAGGACATAAATACCGATTATAAATGTAACCAAAATGAATGAGGCAACCCTCTCTTGTATCAGTCAAAAGTAAGAATCCATAAGATGTCAACGGGACTTTCCCCAGAGCCAGTTAGGACTTCATGAAGCCCTCCACACCTGCAGGGCTCCCCACCTTGTAAGTCCCTCCCCTTCACCATCACAGAGTGTGGAAAGCACACAGAGACTCCCCCCGCCCCACTCTGGTCCCGGTGAAGAAGGAAGGTGGCAATAACAAGGGCACAAGGGAAAACCAGACAAACACATGGAAAATTAAAACCAGGCTTAAAAGGAAGACTATTCTAGAGACTCTAAGAGCAAACAAAAGCACATAAAAGTGAATGAATCAGTAAAGAAAGAGGGGACAAGAGTAAGAGGGAAGGAACATGCATCACTCTAGACTGTTCCTTCTTCACCAGTAGCACCTCCTTAGAACTGAAAAGTTTTAGGTCTGCACAGGATCTTGAGATCTCAGCCCCTGAGTCATAGGAAACCAGAGCATCCAGAACATCCTTTCTCTAACTGGCTTCTGTGCTGCCTCCCTTCACATGGTTCCCTTGAACCACCATCCAAGACTCTCCCAAGGCTTTGCCCTGGACCCCGGGGAAGGAGGCTTCCTACCATGAGCTAGACCCCTTTTCCTCATGCTAAGCATTCACCTCAAACATAAGCATTCATCACCAACGGTTGAGCGCAGCCCCCCGGGGCCCTGAAACATTGCCAACATTTCCCCTCCTACACTCCCAAGTGCAGAACAGTTTATAGATGATGAAACACAGTGTATCCATTTTCACCCTTGCAGCTGCCCATAGATGAAATAAGGAAGTTCAGCCTTCAATTATGAACCATTTGTATTCAGACATAGCAGTGTGTGAGAGGAGCCTTGCTTTGTTGGCTGAGCTTTTATTTCTGCCCTAAATCAGTGGCGCACAGAAGCACAGGTTATGCCCATCCTGATGAATGTGAAGCCACCGCAGGGAGAGGAGAGGCAAAGCCTGCAGTGCTCAGAATCAGAACCCGCCCCTCCTCCATTCACCCCCCCCACTCCCCCCCCCCCCCCCCCCCCCCCCCCGCACCCTGTACTTAGGAACCTTTCTCTTTCTGCATAAAACCAACCTTTCTTCATTAGCTGAGCACATTTCTGAAGAAGAGGAAATGGAAGTCCTGATAAACATCATTAAGTATTGAATGGATTAGCATAAAAAGGATGCCAAGTAGGAGATTTAATGTTATTTAGATGAAATTTGAATTCTAATGCAGCACTCATGCCCGACCTCTCATTCTAATGGAACAGTAAGTTTTAGAAGCCCAATTATTCTGGGAAGACACTTCCTACTCAGTGCAGGTGCCCTGTACGCGCTGCCTGTTCATCATGGCCCTGCTGTCTACCTCAGATGACATAAATGATGCTCTGGGGCCTCTCTAGGTTATACTTTGAGTCTGCTTTTTCACAGCTGGGATTTTAGGTGGAAGACAAAAGAGAGGAAAGTAAAACTGGACCAAGGGAACGCTCGCCACTCACCCTTTTACTTGTGAAAGGAGAGATCACATGCAAGATGCTTGTGAAATGAACTCTGCATTGCTGACCACTAGTCTTCCCGTCTTGGAGAGGGTGTTGGAGCCGTGCTTTAGCGGCACACGAGAACAGGACCTGCTGTGGAGCCTGCAAGGCCTCATGCGAAATGAAAACTTGAGCTTCTTTGTTCATAACTTATTAAGAATTTCAAGACGGTGACAGCAGAGAATGAAACCAAGCATGGGGCCCTGTGTGACTACCAGCAGTGACAGGCGCAGAGGCAAATGAAAGACATTTCACACTGTTTGGGTCTTCCTCATAATGAAGCTGAGGGATCTGGGGCAGCCTCCCATCCACAGTGATGACAAGGCTGCCCTTAGAAGCGACAGCTTTAACATGGTTTCTTCGGTTCTCTGTTTTCACTCAGAAAAAAAAAAAAAATTTTTTTTTCACCAGAAGTGCAAATTTCATCACTCCTTTGAAAACTTTTCAAAGAAATGATTATTGCCAGTCACTCACACCAGCCGCCATGGTTGCTTAATGAAGGTAGGTGGACTTCTCCTTATTCTCAGGGTCTCTACACCATCAGAAGAATCTTCTAGTCACTGTGTCCTGGGAATTTTCCACTGCAAGGAACAGAAGAAGACAGTCCCAAAATGGCGCACCCAATAGGAAATTCATGAGCTCCTGTAACAAGAAGTCAGGAAGTAGGGTGGCTCCGAGGTTAGTTTTTTCATCAGTGTAGGGCTAAGGTTGAAGACTGGGGTTTCTTTCTGCCTTTCCCTTCTGCCATCCTGAGCTACTACATCTGGAATCTGGTCTGAGTTCAGACCACCTTTTCCTTATTAAGTTTAGGAAAGAAATTTCCTTCTGTGCTTCCAACAAAAATCCACAGATCCCACAGATATTTCCCACATCCCTGGAAGATAAGGGTGGGACGGGAAGGTTATTGTCAGAATTTGAGGCAGAACAAATAAATACCTGACTGCCCTCTGGACATCCTGTGAGATCTAAGTCAGAACAAGCAGCTGAGAGCCCGCAGCTGGAGAGCTCCAGACATGTCTAAAATAATTAAAATAACAATATTTGCTGAAACTAGAAAGAAACTTGGAAACGGAACAATACGAGGAAAACATTGCTGGGATGTGTTTGTACATGCACGTCGGTACTCACCCAGAGATGAAGCCAGCAAGACTCGGGATGCTCGTAATTTACCCACAAACACCTATCTGCTCTATTCTTGATAGATTCCAATCAATAGTCCTCTGCTGCTAAGAAAATAACAGGAATTCTCAGGCGGAATGATACCAACTCACAGGAGGATAAATGTTTGTGAGTCATACTCCACAATTCACCCTCCAGGCACTTCGATTCTGAGAACTCCCGTGGAGCACAGCCCCGTGGCACCGTCCTGGGCCTCCTTCCGGAACTAGAGAAGTCGAGAATGTAACCAGGCTGAGGATGGACCTCACTTTAGTAATCGTTCATCTGACACCTTGAATTTTTCTTTCGACAGTACGTGCTTTCTTCTCATGCGCTTTGATGAAGTTTGGAGCCGTTGCCAGAGGGTGATAAATGTCCTTTGCATTCTTGAAGCAGTCATCTAAGTGCGGCGAAGTTTTGCATTTTCTAGACCTTCCAAACTTTAAGAAATAAAAAGGAAAGCAGTTAATGTTTTCAGTGACAATATGCCTGAATATTCCTGATCTGTGGAATTAGGGTGCTAAGCCTGGGAATGCAAAAAAAGTGTTACTAAGGATTCGGTCTTTATTGCCACAAAACGTAGCAGCGTATGATGTCCTCTGCGATCCATTCCGCTGACGTGTACAAAACCTGAGTATTCTCTCATCGCTCAGACTTCTCCCCTTGCTGTCACTGTACTTTAAAGGAATTAGGACAGCTCTCCGTTTAGAGCCATGACCAGGAGAGCTTTCCTCGGACACCTGAACTTGGGTCAAGCCTGGCCTGGCACACGGAGCAGCCGCTGACAGGGCCTGAAAGTTTCCCCAGGCTCAGGGAGGAGGAGCCATGGCTGACCCGTGTGCGGCTGCTTACCGGTCTGACCGCTCAAAATCTCCCCACCTTTTTGGAAGTGAGCCAACCTGTGAGCCCTTCAGGAGTGAGAAGAGTAGAGATTGAGGGTTGAATGAACGACTGAGTTTGAGCAACTCCGGGCCCTACAGGCACTTAAAAATAGCTGACATGCTGGGGCACCTGGGGGAGCTCAGTCGGTTAAGCGTCTTGATTTCGGCTCCGGTCGTGATCTCACGGTTTGTGGCATCCAGCCCCCCCATTGGACTTCGTGCTGACAGCACAGAGCCTCCTTGGGATCTTCTCTCTCCTTCTCTCTCTGCCCCTTCCCTGCTCACGTGCACGCAAGCACACACTCTCTCTCTCTCTCTCAAAATAAATAAATGAACATTAAAAAAAAAAAATAGCAGACATGCAAATTCACTGTAAACCAGGGGTCCCAGAGAAATTCAGTCATTTCTTGGGTAGAGGCAAGTCCAGAGCGCAGAGCCTCTTGAGGAGCCAAGAGTGTAACCTGCCGACCCTGGCAGGAGTCTCCATTCTCCTGGGGCTCTGCTCCACCTCAACTCGTTCCTACTAGGAGCATTATCCCCTTGGTTCCTTACTGCTCCATTTCTCCATTTACATGTCAAAGAGAAGAGGAATCTAAGCCCTACATAAGACAATGCCTTAAAGTGAAAAAAATGCCACCCAGGGATCCTCACTAGAGCCACAGCTTATGCACATAAGTAACCAGGTAGAATAATGGGTGCCAAGCATCATATGAGAAACATACATAGGGAGGATTACAGGGGTTCCAAAGGAGAACAAGAAATAAGACCCTTAAATCAAAATACATGTTTATGGTATTATTTTGTTTCATGAGCATATTCCCGATGAACTTCTCCCCCAAAGGTGCACTGCTTGCTTATCTGGGACCCACCAAACCTTCCATTGACCAAACTTTTTCAAAACCCCCCACTAAAGCGTCAACCCCAGACAGCAGGGAATTTTGTCTGGCCTGCTCTGCTCACCAATGGCTCCTAGCAACTGTAAATATGCCTGCGATAGGGTGGTATTTAATCATTGCTTGTTGGATAAGTGAATGCCATGATAGCATCTAGTGTGTTAGAAGGCTACAGGTTACAAAACACTGTCATGCACATTTTCTCATTTAATCTCCACGAACGCCCTGTGGGGTGGAGTATTATTCTTATCTTTATTTTATGGGAGAGGAAGTCAGCGTTCAACTACTGCCCGAAGTAACTAAACTCATCATTCACGGTTTTACCAGTTCGGAAGCAATTGCTACTCATTCTGGTCCTGGTTCCATGCCCTCTCATCACTCCCAGGTTGCTTGCTTTAGGAAGAGAATGACTGGGGCCAGGGCCGCCTCGCTAACACGTCCCTGTGACTTGTTTCAGGTGGGTCTTTTTCGAAAATCGGGCGTGAAATCTCGAATCCATGCGTTACGTCAGATGAACGAGAGCTTCCCTGAGAATGTCAGCTATGAGGACCAATCTGCTTATGATGTGGCGGATATGGTAAAACAGTTCTTCCGGGACCTCCCAGAGCCTCTTTTCACCAACAAGCTCAGCGAGACCTTCCTCCACATCTATCAGTGTAAGTGGAAGCCATGCAGACCACTGTTCTCATGCGCACGCATCCACGTAAAAACATTCTGCAGACTGAGTGCTTGTTGTACAAGTAATACATAAATCCATAAAGAAATATATGAAAGTTATCATCTACACTTCTTTCCAAAAGTAAACTTTGTTCACAGTTTGATATGGAAATCTCCAGGCCATATTTTACGGGTCTGAAAATACCTTTTTGACATCAAAGTTTTCCTTCTCAGTAGGGTTTTGCATAAGATCTAAAACTAACTTTCGATGTACTTTTAATAACTTTAAAATGCAAAGGGGACACAATGGAATTTATTTGGTATATAAATGTTTTTATAAACTTACTTAATTTTAGAGGTGCCTGGGTGGCTCAGTCGGGCTAATCATCCGACCCTTGATTTCAAATCAGGTCATGAACTCACCGTTCATGAGTTTGGGCTCTGCATCAGGCTCTGCCCTGACCGCATAGAGTCTGCTTGGGATTCTCTCTCCCTCCCTCTCTGCCCTTCCCCGCTCATGCTTTCTCTCTCAAAATAAATGAATAGCATTAAAAAATATATTTTATCTTTTTAAAATAAACATTTCCTTGGGATATATGAAATTCAAAGCCAAATGATCAGAAATAAGAAGCAAATGTATCTTAATACAATGTATTTTAATTGGTGAAAAGTAAACAAACCAAATGAAGCTTAGGCCTAATTCAAGTAAGTAATGTTTTCACTTGGAATTTTTTAAGTGATGCTAAATTGACAATTCTCAGCAAAGCCCCAATAATTAAAATAACCATTGAATAAAAAATTTTTTATTCTTCTGAAGGTAGCATATCCTTCTGAAGGTAGCAGCAAAGGGGGATATTAGAAATGAACACATGACTCTTTTCTAGATGCAATAATATTATTATTATAAATTATTTTAGTGGTCCAAGTCCCAATATTTTAGGAAAAAAAATATTTGGCTGTGGACTTTGAGTGTTCAGCAAAATATACCTGAACTGGGACTCAACATGGAATTCATCCAGTTTGAAGAAGATCCCTGCTATAGAGAATTCTGGGCTAAATGTGTTTCAGGAGCCTACGATATTGCAAATCCTAAAGGGATTATAATAAATACCACTTGTAAAAACAGGATAAAGTGATGACCCACTAAATAAATATTATTTTGTCAAAGTGAATAAGTTAAGTTAAATTAATGGTACATGTTGTGTGAGCCCAAACACAGAGAGTTTATGATTTTGTTGCCATAAGAGATTGAGCTGCCATGAAGCCTCCCTCATGGTTTGGAACTATCATATATGATTCTTTACATTTAATCAGTTCTCAGGTTAGGGTTGACACTAGTCTAAGGTTAAAGCCAGATGATTTCCAAGAGATAAATCCCTTTGGCCCCTTCTGAGACTCACCAGCAAGAAACTGGATCAAAGCAGGGTTTATTTTAGCTGAGCAAACATTTGCCAAGTTCCTCTTATGCACAGGACACTGGGCTGAGTGCTACAGCTGATATGGATGGGTAAGACCTACTCTCTGCTCTTAAAGATCTTACAACTGAGGGACATGAGACATATCATAAATAACTGCCGTGCAGCAAGATTGGAGAAATTCCACAGTAAGCTTACAAAGAAAACCCAAGGAGGTTGAGATGAGGAATCGAACTTGGTTCCACAACAGAAGGTTGGGCTATGGAAGAAACACTTGTTGAGTTATACAAATAGCATGAGCATGTGTCAGGGAATTACAAGGTATTCATCTGACTGGCATGAGTGGTAACTGTACGATGTAGGACCACTGACACTGAAAAATTAGACTGGGTCCATACCAAGAAAGGGCATTGAATATCAGGGCAAAGAGTTCATACTTGATTCGTTAAGCATTGAGGAACCAACCCTTGGGTGTTGTTGAGGGAGTTACCAGTTAGAATGCTCTCGGCTATAAAGACAGAACCAGAAATCCAACAAATAGCTTAAACAATAAAAAAAAAAAAAATCATACAATCGCACATGACAAGAAATCTGGAATTATGTAATTCCAGAGTCGGTTAATTTCACAGCTCAGTGATGCCAGGCTTGAAGTCAGCCTCTCTTGGTTATCCCCTGAAGGTCACAACTTAGAATTATGATTACCACAACTTATAATTATCATGTCTTCCCCAAATCACATTCAAAGTCAAGAAGAGAGCAGAAGGGCTTCTCCTTGGGCAAATGTCTCTTTTTATCAGGGAGATACATTTACAAAAGTTCCTAGCATTTATCTTGGTCCCATAGGCCAGAAATTATTTATACCTTCTCCCTTCAATCAGTCACTGGAAAGAGAAGGATTACCATTTGGGAGTTAGGCCAGCATGGTTATTCCCTAGTCTGCAGGAAGAACCCACCTTCCCTGAGCATATTGCAGCCCGCACCTGAACAGAAAGTGTGTTTTCTTGTAGAGGGAGAAAGAGGAAGTAGATGTTGAATAGGCATCCATGTTTGTGTCTGCCACAAGGGTAAATATCCATCAGAACTGCTCTTGTGACCCATGAATGTGGAAGTGGTGAACAAGAGATATTGGACTGTCCAGGAACCGGGGGTTAGTGAGTGAGCTAACACAGTAAGTGAAGCACTGGGTTACCTGCAGTGACTTCCAGCAGTGAGACTGGAAATTCAGTGTTCCGTGGATAGACTCTAGAGTCAAAGAGAGGGACCGTTCTTCCTCCCCTTTTCCAGGGCAGTTTTAATTTTAGCTATGTTGCTTCTTGGACTTTCATTAAATGATTAATTGGAGTTTGGACGGATAATGAAAATATTTGAAACCCACTGGTCTACAGGAGGGAGAAAGATGGAGGGATCAGAGACTACTCTGTAGTCCTAACATTTGGTGACTGGGAGAATATGGAAAAGAAGAGGGGACGGAGAGCTGGTTTGAGAGCAGGGAGAGGAGAGGTGTTCAGAATCAACTGGACATTGAATTTGAGATGCCGATAGCCATCCACATCGTTGCCATTATCAACATTTAGATATGCAGGTCTAGAGTAGTCTCCCGAGAGCTGAGAAAGAGGCAGGAGCCACACGAGTGCCGAATGTAACAGAACGGTCAAAGAGGATAGGATTCAAAATGAATGCTGAATTTAGGGATTAATAGTTGACCTTCACAACAATTTTTATAGAAAATAATAGAAGATCCTTTCTGACAGATAAAGGGAAAAGTGACTAGAGAGAAAGTTGAGACAACGTGTAGCCATGACAGATGACTCTTAAAATTTTGTTGTGGAATATTGGCGATCTGAAGTTAAACAATGTACACACTAGACATCTTAGCCAAAGCAGCATATTTAAAAGCAGTTCAATGGCTCAGCTGAATTTATAACACTTCAGTGACAAGCCTGAAGCATCTGCTTCTGTTTCAGCACAAGCAAGAAAAAAGAAAAAGGTTCTGCTATAATTTGAACAAAATGGCTCTTTTCTACTAAACCCCGGGCTGTCTTGTGCCACTACACAGTGGACGTAGCAGGGGTCGAGATGGTTTCTAAAACATTGACTGTACAGCAGGCTTTTCCAGAAATGTGGATTTGCCGCGTGACTGGGGTCCAGAGGGTACCCGGCCCTGGGATGTACAATGATGGAGAGGATCCAGACCCGGGATGAAGGTCACACCACAGGCCCTCTGAAGCAGCAGGTTCCAATGTTTTTTATCATGTACCCCTACCACTAGTAAATATCTGAGCATGTATACTTATTTTTCATAGTAGAAATATACTGTGATATACTATGATACACATTATAAAACGTACCCAGTCAGTATTTTTAAAGCATGAGAGAAAACATAAACACCATTGAAAATCCTGATATCTTCTTCTCTCATGTCAAGGATTGTCACAAGCGCATTTCCTCCACCCCTTCAGAGGACAGACACCCCACTGCAGACACCTGTTCTAGAACATGGTATTTTAAGAAAGACCATGTAACCAGAGTGAATTCTTGACCGGGTCTTTCAGAGTCAGAGGTATAAGGGCATTGAGTCAGACCTAAAAGATCAGTAATGAACACAGCCAGGGGGCAGCATAATGTAGTGCCTAGCATCCGTTTGCTGGGATTTTCCCTTTCGGTTCACATCACCTATTTGGGGCCCGCACCCTTCTGAACCTGCATGGCCAGCACCCACCACCACCACCCCACACGGACCACCCTGAGGGAGAGTGGCCCGACACGGCCAGACCCTCCCCATCACCCTAGTCAACCTGGATCCTCTTCCCCAAGTACAACCTCAACTTCCATACTCCCCAAGATTTTGAGATGCGTGACACTAGGTCACCGCATGAAGCAACAGCACACTCCCTCTGCACCAAGCCCTGGGGGACTTGTAGGAGAAAGGAAGATGTGTCCGGCTGACCCTCAAGGAGCCGAGCCTCTAGGAGTCATTCGAGAGGGCCAGCCAGCTCCGTCCCACCACTCGTGGTTAATAGCGCCAAGCTGGCATCGAAGCCCGGCTCCTCTGCTAGAGGTGGGGAAAGGCGAGGCCGCCGTCCCCTAACACAGTGGTGTCCAAACACGTGCCCCGGAGCCCTGGGCCTCCTGAGAGGTGCTTCCCAAGCTGTCTGGTGGGAGGGTGGACATGAGGGAAGCCAGGCTGACCGTGCCCCGGCCAGCCGCCAGCTGCAGTCAGAGCAGAAAAACAGTTTGCAAACGGCTGAGCAGGTGGCTCGCTCAGAGACCGTGAAAGGCCAGGACGGGGCCGTTCCTTGCCAAACAGCGTTTCTTGTTAAGGCAGCGGGTCCGGAGCCGGACTACTTGGGTTCCAGTCCCAGCTCTGCCTCTCAGCAGCTGTGAGGCCTGAGCGGTGACTTACTTCTTTGTGCCGTTAGTGGCTGTCGCCATGGTAGTCGGTGATGGTCATATCTCTGAGGGGGTCTGCACACCGGGAAGGTGGAGCTTCCTCACGGGCCCCCAGCTGGCTCCTCCCGTGGCTGTTCCTCTAATGACCCGGCACCCGCCTTTCTGCAGATGTCCCCAAGGAGCAGCGGCTGCAAGCAGTGCAGGCAGCCGTCCTGTTGCTGGCCGACGAAAGCAGGGAGGTCCTGCAGACGCTGCTGTGCTTCCTGAGTGACGTGGTCAACTCGGTGGAAGAGAATCAGATGACACCCATGAACCTGGCTGTGTGTCTGGCCCCCTCCCTCTTTCATCTTAATTTACTGAAGAAAGAAAGCTCCCCCAGGTGGGTTTTTCTCATCAACAGCCATAATCCTTAGATATTCCCCATAGCTCATTAAACGAACAAACAAACAAAAAACACTTCTAGTATTGTACTTCAGTTTGGGGATTTGTCAGCATTTAGTTTATTATAATCAGAAAATGTTTCAAGGGGCACCTGGGTGGCTGAGTCAGTTAAGCACCCGACTCTTGGTTTCGGCTCAGGTCACAACCTCACAGTTTGTGAGTTCAAGCCCTGCATGGGGCTCTACGCTCACAGCATGGAGCCTGCTTGGGATTCTCTCTCTCCCTCTCTCTCTTCCCCTCCCCTGCTCATTCTCTCGCTCTCTTTCTCTGAATAAATAAACTTTAAAAAAAAGAAAGAAAATGTTTCAAGGTGAGCTAATTCATGTGCTCAGATATAAAACCAGGTAGTACTGAAGGATGGCCATTGCCATCCAGAAAGCCTGAGGCATTGTGTTCTGGTGTGTATGTAGTGTGTGGGTGGGAAAGAAGTCATATTTACAATCTCTTATGAAAAAAGCAGGACTTAAGACCTGAGAACAGCAGCCTGTAAAGACGTGGTTTCAAATTTAGGAAAAAATAGATAAATTTCTCCCCCAGCAGTTACTCCTGCCCTTGTATTTTTCCAAGGTTTTTCATTATGAGCTGTCAGACTCTTCCCCTGACTCAGAATATCTGTGTGGTCATTGTTTTTATTTGGAAATGAGAAAGTCTGGGATCTGGATTAGCATCTTGGACAGGAACCGAAAACAAAAGGGACAAGCTCTGGATTGCGAAAAGCTCTTGGGTTTGGGATCCGCTTACAACTCTGTCCTTCAATTATAGAGTCATACAGAAGAAATATGCCACCGGGAAGCCAGATCAAAAGGACCTCAGTGAGAACCTGGCCGCGGCTCAGGGGCTTGCCCACATGATCACAGAATGCGACAGACTGTTCGAGGTGAGTAACCGCTTCCAGCAGCCTTCCTCATAGCTCTTGGAGCCAGAGAAGATGCTTGGAACCATTGCTGCATTTGCGGCTTATATGTGTTTGTTCCTGATTTTATGATGACAATAGTACACAACATAGCTGTGGTCATTGCCCCCAACAAGCGTGAGGAGCCCTGTATCACTGAGGCCCTGACAGTTAGACACCTGGGGCTACCGTGATGATGGTTTTCAAGAAAATGGTTCCATTGCCCTCCATTGCCAGCTTCAAGGCCAGCCAGCCAATTATGTTGGATGTGTTAACTTGGACCTGATTAGGTTCAACATCTGCGTAACCCTCTTGGTTCTGTGAACCAAGAATCAATGACAGGCTCTGAGTATAGCCACAGATGTGTTTAAGAAGTTATTGAAGTAGACTGCTGGCATACTTTTTGTGCTGGAATTGGCATCTGTAAATGGGAAAAGTGTGCTAAAAAGGTAAAGCTATTTCTGACTCATATTTGATGTTTCTCTTAAGTCTATGTGCTTTAAGTTTCCTGAGCCCACATTTTGCCAAACCGAAGAAAAATACGTTAAAAGGAAAATGGAAAGAATGAATGGGAAGTCATTGCAATGTTTTGGATAATAACTGTAGTCTCAGAAACATATTTGCTTTTCCTGACTTTGGGAAACTCCCCCACCCCAGCCTTGCCGCTGATCTTGGGAAACTATCCCCATGGCACTAGGCCCGTTGCCCACACTGTGGGTTTTGACAAAATTACTTTGCTTTCTCTAACTATTAGTTTCAGCATTTCTTTAGCTCAGTTTGTTGCTCTTGTGTGCATCCGTTGATTCAGGTCCCACATGAGTTGGTAGCCCAGTCCCATAACTCCTACGTGGAGGCTGAGATCCACGCTCCGACTCTAGAAGACCTGGGGTCCCAGCTGGAGGAGAGCGGAGCAACTTTCCATATGTACCTGGAACATCTCGTCCAGGGGCTCCAGAAAGAAGCCAAGGAGAAGTTCAAAGGCTGGGTCACGTGCTCCAGCACAGACAATACAGATCTTGCTTTCAAAAAGGTAATCTCAGGGTTGTAACAAAATTACCCCCATGTCTAACAAGCAGGGATTTGTTTTGCTTTAAAAATGGCCACTCTCAGGCACCTAGGTGGCTCAGTCAGTTAAGCGTCTGACTTCGGCTCAGGTCATGATCTCGCGGTCCGTGAGTTCGAGCCCCGCGTTGGGCTCTGTGCTGACAGCTCAGAGCCTGGAACCTGTTTGAGATTCTGTCTCCCTCTGTCTCTGACCCTCCCCCGTTCATCTCTGTCTCTCTCTGTCTCAAAAATCAATAAACGTTAAAAAAAATTTTTTAAATAAATAAATAAAAATGGCCACTCTCTGGGGCACCTAGGGGCTCAGATGGTTGAGTGTCCAGTTCTTGGTTTCTGCTCAGGTCATGAACGCAGAGTCTTGGGATAAAGCCCCATGTTAGGCAGACACTGAGTGTGGAGCCTGTTTAAAATTCTCTCTCTTTCTCTCCCCCTGCCCCTTTCCCCTACTAGCATTCTCTCTCTCACTCTTAAATTAAAAAAAAAAAAAAAAAAAAAGGCCACTCTGTCCATGGGGCTTGGCACACACACAAACAGGTCAAAGATCCACTCTAGAGACCACCAAGCAGTCCCTGGCGCATGTAATCAGAGTACAGAGTACCAATCTTATCCTTGTCCTTTAGCTGTGTGACATTGAGCAAGTCACATGCCTCTCTGTGCCTGGTTTTTCATTTGCATAATGGACATAATCCTACCACTGTTGGAGGAGGGCTATTTAAAAATCAAATGGGTTAGAATCTTTCCTGGCACACAGTAAATACCGTGTGTGTTGATGGAGATTACTTGTACGGTCACTATTATTTTTCTTCTAAGCTTAAAGATTAACATCTTAACGTCTTAAACCTGAGATATGCAGAATCACTTCCCAGTGGCATAACCAGTGATGTTTTTTGAGCGCCCAGTGAAGTATGGTAGGTTTTCGTTGGAACTAGTTGGCCCCTTCAGCCTTCGATGGTGTCTTTCCCAAGGTGGGGGACGGGCATCCGCTGAAGCTATGGAAGGCCTCTGCGGAGGTCGAAGCGCCCCCCTCGGTGGTTCTGAATCGTGTGCTGAGAGAGCGTCACCTGTGGGATGAGGATTTTGTGCAGTGGAAGGTTGTGGAAACTCTGGACAAGCAAACAGAAATCTATCAGTACGTGCTGAACAGCATGGCCCCCCATCCTTCCAGGGACTTCGTGGTTCTCAGGTAAGCCTGACTCTAGGGTTTAAGATGTTTTTGTTTCCAGAAGCAGATTAAGAGCTGCATATTTAGGGGCGCCTGGGTGGCTCAGTCGGTTAAGCGTCCGACTTCGGCTCAGGTCATGATCTCGTGGTCCGTGAGTTCAAGCCCCGCGTCGGGCTCTGTGCTGACAGCTCGGAGCCCTGGAGCCTGCTTCAGATTCTGTGTCTCCCTCTCTCTCTGCCCCTCCCCTGTTCATGCTCTGTCTCTCTCTGTCTCAAAAATAAATAAACATTAAAAAAATAAACTTAAAAAAAAAAAAAAAAAAAAAAAAAAGAGCTTCGTATTTAAACATTTTGCACAGTTCTATCACCTAAGTTCAGCCTCTGCTGGGAACTCTGAGCCGGTGCTTGCTGCCCTCAGCGACATCTGACTTTGTTGTATTTATGCCCGACTTCCTGCTTCCTTCACCCAGTTTACAGCTGTGCTGGGCTCTCCTCTGGCCCCTTTCATTACGGAGCAGACGGTTTATTAGGCCATAAATACTGCTCATTTCCTCAGAACAGAGTCCCGAGAATAAGCTGCTGTTGGTCCAGTGGGACTTGCTGCCATGTTATGCAAATTGCCTCTGACTTTTCTCCTGATTTGCCTTTTCTCCTTTGGGGAAGCAAGTCTTTGGTGTGTGTACCTCTTAAGACAGAAGTATGTGCAACCTCAAAATCCATCTGTGCAACCTCAGAGATTCATAATTCATTGCCATGTGTGGAAACCTTGGCACAGCCCCGAGGCCCAACTGTGCCTTAGGCCCAACTATGCACAGACAGCTGGGTATCCAGGAGGATTTCAGGGCCTGACAGGCCTGCTAGCCTTGTGTCTTCTGTTCAGGTGTTGCTTCTGATAGCTTTCTGGCTTGAGTTCTGGCCCCTTGCCCTCTGGGTTTGGAAGGGGTGCTCAGCCAGCAGTAGGAGGCATGCAGAGTATAGCTGTGCACATGGGCTGGGGAGTCAGCATCAAATCAGAAAGGACAGGGACTGAGGATGCCAAGAAACCAAATAAAATGTAATTAAACCAATATATGCTTTTTTTTATTGATAACTGGTGGCAGACAGTGTCTCTTCCCATAGATTAGCAGTGAAAAGGAATCACTAGTGAAATTCCCCGACGTCTGTTTCAAATACTTTATGAAACTAGTTTTGATGGCAAACCACAGGTTACTTTTCACACAGGCTATTTATGCCTTTGGAGTTGGTCCTTGGGACCTTGAATTCTAAGGGTCATTGTTGCCGAAATATGTGTGTTTATCTTAGCAACCTTGGGATCCTGGTGGAGAACGTGGGCAGTTTTAAGGGTGGCTTAGTCCCACAGTTGTTGGGACATTAGTCATCTCGTGGAAGTTAAAGTTCACATCTTCACTCTTGCAAATAGTTCTTCTGGGATGGCAGCCAGTTCTTCTGGGATGGAACCGTGCCATAGCGTGCCTCTTCCCTCCCTTTGGAGGAGGTTGAGGGCCAGAGTCCATGCCTGGAGCCTCGTCCTTCTATCCATCCCGCAGTCCCACCAGCCTATTTCTCAGTACAGGACATCATTCCAGCACCGTGGGGAGTCTGTGGGGATAATGCCGTGAATACAAGAGACTGCAATCCTGCTCTCTTGGGGTTGGCATTTTATCCGGGAGGGAGGATCAATAAATAATGAGTAAGGGGATCAGGTTCCTTATCTTGGGGTGGGGGGATAAGGAAGATAGGAGGATAGTAAGGGGTTGAATTTTAAACATAGTGCTTAGGGCAGAGTCTCACAGCACCGATAGTTAATCCACAACTTGAAGGAGAAAGTGGTTGCATCATGAGGCTCTGAGCAGGAAGACCTCGACGCTCGAGAAAATTAACCACGCAAGAAGGTAGAAGGTGGTTCCGACACAAGAAGGTAGAAGGTGACACATATGGTGAGGAGCTCACAAGGCTGAGATGCTTCCTGTTCAGAGTGTCTCCCTCTCTAGACCAGCTTGTACGCGGCTGGTCTCCATTCAGGACCCCACATTTACTTCTTTGTCTCCTTCCCTAGATCCTCAGGAGCTTCCAGTGGTAACTACTGAGGATTTTTCCATTTTACCCCCACAAATCTGTACAACTTGCAGTTTTTATTGCTAATCACTTCATCTCACGTGAAGGGAAGGGTCCCACCCGTGGAGAAGTTGCTAAGCGTTTGTATAGGGCTTTGTTCTTCCCAAGGTCTTGCTTGGCACCCGGAGTAGTTTCTCTTCCTGGTATAGTAGGACAGGGCCGACAAAGTTATAGAAGATATGGCCAAGCGAGGGAGGGGATTGGTGATGTAAATAACTGGGATTATGATAATGAAACCTGTGTCTTACGGTAGAAATGATGGTTACACAGATTCTCTCACAGTTCCTGATTTCCGTCTGCAACATTTTTCCAAGGGGTAGCCCCCTCTCTGTTTGAATGGCTCCCGTAACAGGGAACTTCCTACTCCTCAGACAGCCTGTTTCATTTTTGGAGAGTGTACTTTGTGAGACAGGTCTTCTCTATACTGAGCTGACACACGCCGTCGCATCTCTGCCTGCTGGAGTCAAATCGACTGTGTTGTTTTTTTTTTTTTCTTGTTCTGCTTAGGAGCCACTCAGGTATTTGAAAAGAATTAGCAGTCCACATGTGTCTAATTTGCTTCAGGCCAAGCACACCAGCTCATTTTTCCTGTAAGGCTGAGTTGAGCATCACTTCCGGAAAGCCTTCCCCTGTCAGCCTCACCTTCCTTTCCACGTGATTGCAGATCACTCCGTGCATAGCCTCATCACTGCACTCACTTTGGTGTTTTAGATGTCGCTCTGTATGTCTGTTTGTCCTCCTTGGCTGTGTATCTTTGTGTTCTTAGTGGCTTCTCACGTGTCCAGGAGATGTTTATTGAATGAATTGAATGGGCAAGTCCTAATTCTAAAACCGTAAGACCAACCGTTCAATAATGGCCAGGAACCTCTACAGCCTTGATTTGGGGTTCCAGAGACTGGAAAGCTGCAAGACTAGGGCTCCTGGGTGGCTCAGTCACGTGAGCATCCGACCCTTGATTTCAGCTCAGGTCATGATCTCACAGTTCATGGGTTTGAGCCCTTTGTCGGGCTCCGCGCTGACAGCACGGAGCCTGCTCGGGATTCTCTGTCTTCTCTCTCTGCCCTGCCCCTGTTTGCTCTCTGTGTCTCTGTCTCTTAAAATAAGTAAACAGACATTAAAACAAAAGGTTTAAATAATTTTTTTAATCAATAAAGTAAAATAAAAATAAAAGGAAAGCTGCAAAACCATTTCTGGCCTCTGGGTCGGAGGGCTGAGACCCTTGCTTTGAACTGTACTGTAAAGATTTTACACACCCTTCTGGAAACCATCCGTTGAAGTAACCAGGATTGGGATTTGAGCGGGAAAACAGAGGCGTGAACCTCAGTGCCGCGCCCAGGTGTTTCTTTCTCTCTCGGCCCTAATCCTGCGGTGCTGGGTGCTCTGCCGCAGGACCTGGAAGACGGACCTGCCCAAAGGAACGTGTACCCTGGTGTCCCTCTCCGTGGAGCACGAGGAAGCCCAGCTCATGGGCGGCGTGCGGGCCGTGGTGATGGATTCTCAGTACTTGATAGAACCTTGTGGCTCCGGCAAATCGAGACTGACCCACATCTGCAGGATAGACCTGAAGTAAGTGTGCCCTCCCGGGGACGCCAGGCTCACTCAAGGGCCAGAGTCGCCAGGGCGCCGTTCGTCGTCCCGATCCCCCGTTCCACCCTACTTGGTGTTTTCACTGCCGTTCGCGTGCTTTCATAGGTGATCGCTCCCCCTCTCTGTTTTCCTTTTCCCCCTCCTTCCCAAGCTTCTGACGTTCTCCTGCAGCCCTTTGCTTTTCTTTACGTTCAGTGCCGTTCCCACTCTGTGTGCTTCTCAGGCAGGGCGAACACACGCCTGGTGGCAGCACAGCGATCGCGAGTCCCCTTCTCGTGTGTTTCTGTCGCGCCTGCTCTCCTCTTGCCGCCCCCTCCTGTTGCCGTGCGTTGAGAAGAAACGAACTTACTTCCGACCCCGTCAAGGCACTCACGATGCCGAACAGGTTCTTGGTCTGGGTCCGTGGACACTGAGTGTTCTCAGTGAATTCCAGAATTCAGTCTGAATCTTCTCTGGGGACATGGTATTGCTGCGAAGCACCCAGTGAACCCTGAAGAGACAGACTGAATACTTGGCCAAAAAGGCATTTTCCAGGCACCTGATGACAGAGTGAGGTTCTCAGACCCTCGAGGCGTCAGCCCCGAGTTGTAGGCATGCGCCCCGAGGTGCGGGCCACAGCACAGCCCAGTCTGCCGTGATAAAATGCTGAGGTTTGGGAAAAGACTTTCCCACTTCCTTTCTCATTTTTGTCCCCACAGAGGTCACTCCCCAGAGTGGTACAGTAAAGGCTTCGGACATCTGTGTGCAGCAGAAGTTGCCAGGATTAGAAACTCTTTTCAGCCCCTCGTTGCTGAGGGTCCAGAAACTAAAATCTGAGTTTTCCCCAGTGCGACATCAAACTCAGGGAAGAGGAAGTGAACGGAAACACTTGTGGGAGAGGCTGCTCGTGAGAAAGCGAGAGAGAGAGAGAGAGCGAGAGAGAGAGACGTGGTTAATGCTTAAAAATGGAAACACTGAGAAGTCGGAATGTTGAAGAGGCAAGAATTGCTGAGAACTTTCCTAGCCTTCCTGGAGACGGCTACATCCCTACTAATATAATATTTTTAAAAATCAGAACATTTATCTATGTTACTTAAAATTAAATAGATTATTTCTTGTGCATTGCCTAATTTGCTATTTAAAGGCTTCTAAGAAGCATACTTTTAACTGTAAATAAATGTATGTATAGCATATGTACATATGTGTGTATATCTCTATCTTCACTGTATATATGCACAGTATCAATTTTATATATAATTGCGTCTTTTGAAAAGGAATGCATCTGACTCAGTGAGTCCCTTCCTCACTCATGTGGTTCTTTCCGAGTTGCTCTGGGCCCAGCCCCCCACTGTCCTGCTGCTAACACCCAGGTATGAAAATGTGTAGTCTGTCGGTCGGCCCCGATGTCTAACCAAAGATTAGCTAACCAAAGGAAAACAACATTGAAAGTTGTTATGTGTTGTCAGTTTGCTTGCGTCCTTCAAAAACTGAGCTTGGAGTGCTGGAGAATGCTGGGAAAAGAATACTTACTCCTCTTAAAAGCACAGAAGTGGAGTAGAAGTCATGACCAAGTATAAGGCTAGGTTGCCAGTAGCCAGTGGACCCAGCCGGATGCAGTTTGGTGAAATGTCAGATGCCCACGGGCCACTGGAGTCAGGGCAAGTGACTGCAAGAACTTCATTGCCCTGCTGGTTAGAGCCAAATATAATAGCCTTTGCATAGTCAAAGCCCAAGGGAGCCTCTGTGTTTTATCGAGTTTTCATAGATACATTTTATCATGTTCCTAAATGTCATTCTGTATGACCAGTGGCCTATTTGGTCACAGTTAATCGGCATTTTCTTACCGATACATTGCACTGAATTTAACTCTGGACACCAGACAGGGGGAGGCGATGGTCAGTTGAGAGTCCTGGACCATTACAGCTTCAGGGAATTCTTATTTTGCCATGGAGGATGTTCTTAAGATATAATTCATTAAACTTTTGCAATTTAAAAGACAGGGTTTTAAACTAACGATAAGACCAAAACTGTACTCTGCGAAAATAGAACTCTTAGAAAATATAAACAGGTTTCTTAATTTCATATTTCTTCATTAGCCTGTCAAGCTACCTACACGTTTGACCCAAACTTATTTATTATTGTATAGACTAAGCAGATTGACTCTCCTTAACCCATTGCTAATGGATTTAAGTTGTGGAGTTTTTTTGTTAATTGTAATTTGACAACGGTAGAGAGAAAGATAAGTTATTATGCTTGGCTTCAGGAAGAGATTTTCTTTGGTAATCCATGAAGATTGGCATCATAACTTAGCAACTGGTATGGGAGGAAAAAAAAAACCTTAAATGAGTGTTTTCCCTTTCTTTTGTATTGTTATGCATTTATGTTATTATGTAATGTTTTTCCTATCAGCAATGTGCAATTCTTTTATTGAGAGAAATAAAAATATTATATATGAGTTCTCTATGGTGCAAGGAAAATCATACTATTTGAATTATGACCTGGGAATTTTTCATTTCCTTGCCTACAAAGAAGTGGCCAGCAAACCCATAATTTTCAAGTTGGGCAATGCTCCGTGAGGAAAACAAATTCACTTCTGCCATGCATCTTAAATTCAACCATATATGTTGGATTACCTTAATATGCATAGACAAGATTAATGAAGTTTAATCTAGTTTAACACTGGTCCAGAGATGGAATCCTAGGGGTTTGGAAAATACGCTAGACACACACGGATGAATCGTACTGTATCACCAAGTTTAGCGTGAACACGAATCACCCGGAGATCTTGATCAACTGTAGACTCTAATTCAGGCAGTCTGGAGTAAGATTCTACATTTCGAACAAGTCTCGGGGATGCCTATGCTGCTGGCCCAAAGACCACACTCTGGGAAACAAGAGGGTACTAAAACCAATACGGTTGTATTCATGACCCCCCCTTCTCTTCAAATTACCTGACTTTCCCATTTTTGCACGCGTACTAATCATGTCACTGTTGCATAACCTAGTGCGTCTAAAAAAATAAAACAGGAAAAATGAGGGAAAAGATGCATCGAGCTTCTTTGTCAAATACCACAGTATTTTATTCACTGTTATCTTGCCAATGGAAATAAAATATGATATTGCATTTAAATATTATATTTATACCTCATGTATATTTTTACCTCAATTGTTGGTATCAATCATCAATTGTAAATAATTGCCAAGGCAAATAAATTTATATACATTAAATATTTCCTATTTTCTATAAAAATATATGTTGATTTTCATGCTTCATCCTGTAAGCGGAAAACCTGTCTTCAGTACCTCTCCCAAATACAAGGATGTTGTTACCAACAAACACTAACAGTCTGGGCGCCTTAATTTGCATCTAAGGCATTAAGGTGATGGGAAGGGCTTATTTTTTTTACGTTTCATTGTTATGAAGTCTGGAAGTTCTAAAAACACATCTACGGTATTTTTATTGAAGATTCAGGAAACTACAGCTACATTTCATTTTCACAGGGTAGATGAGAAATTGAGATATGATGAAGGGACTTCTGGCTGCACCACTGGGCCACGAAGAGTAGCCACATCTGACCCCGAGCCTCTGGCCTTCACTCTGTTTGTTCTCTGCTTTACTTCTAACAAATAACTAAAGTAGCTCCTCATTAAGTTAAGCAGAAGCTCCCTGGTAGTCTCGGCTACAGGCTGCAAAAGGCACAGCAGCCCAAGAGACCATATGCCCGCATAAAAATTATCCAAACCCTGCCCTCTGCTCGTCTCTCTCATGCCTTCCCCCCTTTCGTGAAAGGTTTCCTGTCCTAGCCAAAGGAGGAATTTCACTTGCCCCCTATGGGAAAGAAGAGAACACGGTGGTCATTCTGGCGGCCACCGGCTACAAACATCCTGAGCCCCCAGACCATATGAATTCAAACCTGATGGCAAGCATACGTCTTGAAATTCTCAGGGATGACGTTGTTCTGCTGGCTCTTGATATTTGGCCGCACAAAAACCGGTTGTATGTCTTCTTCTCAGGAAGGTGATGTACAGGGATGAAATAGACCCCAGCTAAGGGCAGTGGCACATGCTGACACAAAAGCAAAATCAGCGTGTGCTGACCGAACAAGGAGTTAGGAAATAAACACTTGCAGTCACAGCTCTGTATCACTGCAAAGCCAGCAGGTTTGAACAACGGACAGCATGCGATGTTGCACATGCCTTCGCCCCCGGCCGACTACATCCTCTGGAGAGTGAGTGTTTACTTCCATTCTAGCAACCCCACCCAACAGGCCACCCAGATGTCTCCTAACCCACATGCTCCTGTGCCCAGATGAGGCTCAAAATCCCAAGTAGTGCTGTTCCTCTGCAGCAAAATTTCCCGCAGAGGACGTTTGTTCACATGTGCGGTCCACATCCACACGACATTGGAGGGGGCTGGGACACCGGGCAGGCAGAGGTGTGGCTGCAGAGAAGACGGTGTGGAACAGAAACAGTGATGAGCAGCAGGTCCTTTCTTGTTACTTGTAGCAGTTCTGTTCGTTAAAGTCACCGTGAACTGAATTAGCGAGTACCAGACCACCGCTCCTGACAGAAATATAGGGGCAGGTTCCCAGGAGCTCTGCTCACAACATTTGTGTCAACCAATAAATATATAAACCTTGTTCTATGTGAATTTCTGTTTAAACATGTCTTACTCAATATCTATTTCTTACTAATAATGATTGAGCTACGGTATTTCTTTATAGGAAAACAACAGTCAAGAAAGGCTTAATATTTTCCTGACCCCGAGTAATGTGATTGTAGATTTCTTAGGCTTTCAGCCTCACAACAATGCTTTATTACCTTTTTTTTTTTTAATGGGCCATCATCTCAGGAATCCACAAATTTAGACGCTTTCCATCTTTTCCATAACTTCATCATGCATTCAGTGTTACTTTCCAGAGTCGCTTCACTTACAGATCGGTGCATTTCCTCTTTCTTTTTCTAGATGTACCATACGGTCAATTCATTAACATGGAACTCACAGCCAACAGCACTAAAATTCTTGGCTAAACAAATCTTATCTGACACACATATTTTCTCTGTAAGGCACATTCCGGCTTTCTTGATTTCAGGAACACTAGACAGCCCTTCAGCACTATACCTGGGGGCCATTTTAAACAGCAAAATCACTAACAAAAAGCTCAAAAAGGGGGAAAACGTGGTACTGAATACACCGTGAAAAGGATACTTCTTTACCGCGTGAGAGCTGAATCAGGAAGGCAGAGGTCACATTTGCTTGGTCTCAGCTGGGAATGTGCATGAACAATGGTGACTCCAGTTCTGTGCCAAGAATGACCAGGAAAGAGCAGTGAGTATTGATTCGGGGATTACAAGTAAGTTTTGAAAAGTGGGTGAATTTGCAAATGCAGATTCTGTAAGTAATGAGGATGAATATATATACAATACCCAGTAGTAAGTTACTGCAAAGTCTATGAAGCCCAGAGGTGGTGGTGACCCCAGCGACTTCAGAAGAATGACAAAGGGACTGGCACATGGAAAACCTAGGATGTGAAGGGAAAGGACAGGCTTGGGCATCAGGTAGAAGTGGGGTGTGGCTCAGGCCGAGGTCAGAGGGTACAGAGGATAGGAGTGAGTGGAGCAGGAGATAAAGCTGGATGGTCACGAGCCAGGAATTGTTCAGCTGCAGCAGGGACGTTGGGCTTTCTGTATTGAGCCAAAAAGCAGAGAGGTGGATTCACATTTGTTCTGATGGCAGAGACTTAAAATGGGCTAAAAGAGAATTGGCATGTTCTTATATGCAGGAGCAGGGATATGAAGACACCCCCATCTTTGCCTTTCCCTCTTCCTTTTGGTTTCTCCTTAGAAATAAAGTGATTGCTACCACTGGCCTTCCTGAGCTGATACCAATCCATGATAACTTGCTTTTCCTTTCATTCTAGAACATGTTGCTTTCCCCCGTTCCTTGTTACTTGCAGAAGTATTTATGTAAATGTAGTGTTCATTCGACACCCTCAGAGAAGACACTTTCAAACCAAAATGCCAAGACCCAGGGAGCTCCAGATCAGTCTGGGTGCCATATGAGCTAAAGATGCCAAGAGCTGGTATGGTGAGCTTACTGGTGAGATCTCCAAGGACAAACTCCAACAAATCAGCAGGAAAGGCCGGGCTGGTGGCCTGACTTCTCCCTCTCTGGTTGTAATGCCCATTGCTTGTCGCAGGGGGTAGGCTGGTTCTGGTGATGAGCAAGGTCTAACCCCAGACCACTTGCTAACTGAGAGAAGGCCTCTCTAATCTGTGTGAAGGGAGCTTGACCTGTCACTTTGCATCCTCCCTCAACTCCAGCATGGCCAAGACATGTACCTAAGACCCCTCCCATAGGCCAGACTGGAATCTGTCCTTTTCTGATTAGCCCAGGACCTAATGGGTGCTGAGGAGAAGCTTCCAGAAGGTAACAGCCATGAGAATGACTAGCGGCTGAGATGAGGGCAGCCTGGAGTGACGAAGAGCAGTGTGACGGTGGAAAATCCAGCAGAAGGCTGTGGTAACCAGTCCAGGTGGACAATATTTGTGGGGACAGAAGTAGAGAGATTTTTAAGGATATTTCTGAGCTGGAATTCATAAGATTTATGTTATCAGTTGGTTGCAGAAGGATGGAGAAATGGAAGTAGCTACAGATTACTCTGAGTTTCTAGTTTGTGGTTTGTCCTTTAATTGCTACAGGGAAAGGGAAGAGGAAGACCACGCTTCAGAGGGGAGCGGGGCAGGGAGGGAACCATGTTGGAAAAGGTGGTCAGTTGGGCTCTGATCGTGTAGTGCTTGCAATGGCTGGGAGCCATCCAGGTGGAGGTGCCCACCAGCCAGTTCAACACACAGGACTGAAACCCAAGAGAGTGACCGGTGCCCAAGCTGAAGCTATGTCCCTTAGGTCACCTCAGTTTTGTCATTCCTGCCTCTTCTGACCATATCCTTACTGGCCCAGTGATACCAAACCACTGTTTCACATCTCTGTGATGTTGCATTGACCTTCTCTCCCTCTTGTTGGTCATGTGATAACTTATTTATTCCTCAAAGCCCTATTTGGGCATGGACTTTCCTGACCATCCCTCTTGAATCCACCTGTTTCTTTCCATATTTCTCTTATTGCACGAATCACATTGCATGTCATTATTTAGCAATAAAGCCAACTCTTCTACTAGATTGTAAGCTCTTGAGGGCATGGTTGAAACTCTAGATCTTAGACTTCCTGCTATATTATCCCATAAATATTGTTAAAATAAAGTGGGCATTAGGAGGACAGAAGCCATAGACAAGGAAGTCATCACATAGGAACATTGTGTAAAGTTTTCCAAAGCTAATGAAATAACTTCCATTCTGTGCTTTGACTACTTCACCTCTCCAACAAAGAACGGAGAATTCGCTGGTGTCCCAAGAAGTTAAACGTGGCTATTTCTGAAATTAACAAATACTGTCAAATAACAAATATTTGCTCACAGCAAATAAAAGTTTGATTAGTTAATTCAATCAGTAAATATGTATACAGCACAGTGCAAGACACTGTTCTAGACTCTTAGTCAATAAAACCGTGAACAAAAGAGGCAAAAAATCCCTGTTCTCATGAAGCTTTTGGTCTAGTGGGAAAAATAGCCAAGAAACAAGATAAATAATTGGCCACGTAAGCTCTATAGAGGGGGGAAAAAAAAAGGCAGGAGATAGATCAGGTAGTCCAGAAAAACCTTACCGAGGGCTGGGGTAGAGAACTACTCAAACAGACACCCTATTTTTCTCTCCGGCTCCACTAGAGTTTCTAAAATTACAGTGCTAGGAATGATCGATTCATTAATCAACTTGCAGAGACCTATTCCTTGAGAAGTAAAAGAAGTACAGGGGCACTTGGGAGGCTCAGTCAGGTAAGGGTCCCACTCTTGATTTCAGCTCAGGTCAGGATACCATGGTTCAGGAGTTCGAACCCCAGATGGGGCTCCACACTGACAGTGTGGAGCCTGCTTGGGATTCTCCCTCTCCCTTTCTCTCTGCCTCTCCCTGGCGCTCCCTCGCTCGCTCTCGCTCGCTTTCTCTCTTAAATAAAAAGCAACACCAGACAAATGAATCCCCTGAGAACAACACTTGCTCAGAGAGAATGGCTGCATCTCCCAAGCCGGTCAGGAAGTAAGGAGAGCAGGGAGGCACAGATGTTAGAAACCCACATGTCCCGCACTGTAACATCTTCTTCTTACGCCTGAATGATCCTGAGGCCCCTGCTTTCTGGTTCCCGGATAGTAGCACGTCTCAAAGGTTCCCAGGTACTCCAGGGAGTTCTGGAGACCAGGTCTCCGGTGTGGTCAGGGGCAGGCTTCCGTTCATCGGCTTTGGTGCCCTCATCGCACCCCACACAGCAGCCACCCCTGCTGACCATGACCTCCTCAGCTCACTGCCGGGCTCCGCACATCTCCTTTCTGCTCCTGTCACACTGGCCTTTTGGGGGGTCTCGGTGGGGAAGACCCGGTTCTCCTTTTGGGACCTCTGTATGGAGCTGCCCCCAGTTCTTCCCTAAAGCCCCACAGCACAACTGTCTGAGACCAGGCTGTCCCTTATAGTAAGTCTCCACCAATATCCTGGGGAGAAGTTCAGAATAAGGCATAACTTAAAGCTGCACCTGAAAGTGGTTTGTCTTCCGGCCCACTGACCCCAACCTGACCTCAGAGGCCCCCAGCGCTCCGGCCTGCCCCGCCTCACCCCTGCCAGCTGAGCCTGTCCACTCTGAGACAGGCGAACGTCTTCGCCCGCAGGGAAGGGCCTGCCTGGTCCCAAGCCCACCTCTCTTCACCAGCCTCCCCCACCCCGAGCCTTCATAATGTGATGAACAGCTGGCACTGCTTGGCCAAAAGAATGAGTCCCAACTCCAGTTTCGGCGACGCATCCGAGGGTGCAACTCAACCCTCTGGACGCCAGACAATGATCACACAGCAGAACTTCATTGATTCACTGCCCTAAATCCGGATTATCTCAGAGGAAACACCACCACGTTGATTCTGGCGGGCATAGCAGAAGAGCCAGCCGGCAGCCACAGCCAGCCCTGGAACGGGGCGTCCTCGCCCTCCCTTCCCGGTGCCTGCCTCACATCCAGGCTCCAGGGCCGCCTCTTGCAGACAGCCTCCGCCACGCCTGGTGTCAGTCATCCCACCGCGGCAAAGCTGATTGATGACATTTTAATATGAATGAGTTTCAGCCCGAGCTCCTCCGCCTGAGATTTGCATAATTAAGCCTTTTATCTCTTTATTGGGAATCAGGGGGCACAGGGATTTCAGGCATCGGCAGGTCGGTGCCAGCTATTTTTGGAGTTAGGAAGAGGCTGAAATTACACTACCGTGTAAAATAAAGCCTAAACCCGACAGTGGATCTGATCTTGTTCCAGGATAACTGGGGTGGGCAGGAGGATTGCTTCTCTGCGCGGGCCTTACTCTCCCGGGAAGCTGGGACGCTGCACCTTTCTTGGACCCTGAGGGATGGGGGAGCTCTGCCTTGATTCAGAAGGGGTCTTCCTGGCAGCCTCCTCCTACCTGGCCCTTCCCTCACCTTGTCCCTCCCCCCTTCCACCGCTTCAAAGCTGTCTAAATCTGATCTTTCTTCTCTGAAAATCCCCCTCGCCTTTGGTTTCTAAGCCCCTGAGGCATTTTCTGAGAACTCCCAAAGACGGTGCCTGACGTCCATGTCGTCTAAAGTCCGTAATGCACAGCTTTGTCAGGAACCGTGTGCCCAAGGAGGACCCAAGAGAATGCCCACATCACACGCTTGAGGCGGCAGCCAAGGGAGAGAGCCTGTCCCGGGGTTGGTGGGGCAACGCCCTGTTGCCAGGACATGCTTCAAGGGGACAAGAGTTGAAGACATCAGGTAAGAAAGTGCCAAACTGGGGGCACGGCACACACACGCACACACACACACACACACACACACAAATAAGATGGCTGGATTGGGGAGCAGTCACTGGTTTTCCTCAGAATCCTTTAGGTTCTCTGTTAGTCCTCATCGTGAGGGGAAAAGAAAAAGGAAACCAGACATAACTGGCAGATAGACTGTGCTGTCTTCCGTGGAGATGGTTTGAATTATTTTGGAAAAAGCAAACTATCCGATCGTCTGAAAGGAGCCATGCGCTCGGAGGAGCAGCCACTGGGGATGACCCATCGCTGGGATCTGCTGGAGCCGCCCTCTGGACACCAAGCATAAGGAACACTCGCTCCAGGGCAGTGCTTCTATTCTGGAAACTGAACGAAACGGAATGTTCCACTCAGAAGCGACTTGCAAGTGGCAAAGGAGAGCAAATTTCTTCCCGGTTTCCTGTCCGTTTGCAGTGGGTCCAGTACAAAACACGGTCCACGTACAAAGCACGAGAAACACCAGCTGACTCAGTGGAAGCATCAGCCCCGAGACGCAGCCTTTCCACAAAGCCTACAGTTGTCTCGCCGCATTGCTCGTTTTTCAGAAGGCTGTATGTCCAGCCTACTCTCCCCCGTACATCCCCAAATTCGTTTTGCACAGAGCCCCCCTCCCCTACAGTCCTGATGAGCCGATTACTGTTCAGGGATCAGATTATTGCAAAGCAGGCATCAAGCGGGATTCCTGCACATGAATTGAAAGAATTTTAAACAATCCTACGCACAGCAACAGCTGTCGCTTCGTGGAACTGAAGAAGGACGAGAAGGGCAGTTTTTGAGAAGACAGTTGAATGGTTTGTAATTTTTGTTCAAGGATTTGGGAGTGGAAAACAAACTGTTCCTCACAGCCCCACATTCCGGTGCCAAGATGTCACGCAGAGATCGGAAATCGAGTGTTTCAGGTGACATTGTGAGCCGGGCAAATCAGGAAGAGCATCTCCCAGGGGCAGTAATGCCCGTACAGGGTTAAGGCCATCACTCAGTGACCAGGCAGTCGAGGCTAGGAGAGGGACCCAAGGCTAAAAGTACTTGTACTCTGCTCAACAAAAAGAAAATCCAACCAAGTGGCAGGTGGGCGTGGCGGTTCTCCATAGCGTTGTCCGGGTGGAACTGAGAAGCTTAATGGGGGGCATCACCGTGAACCAGAACTTCAGACCTGGAAGTAAACACATCAGGGGACGAGTCCCCAGACGCTATATGCTCTTTATCCTCCTGCCTCAGACCAGCCCCAACCACACGTGGAATCAGCTCCCTGCCAAGGAGACAGAAGCTCACAACAACTGTATGCACTGAGGTCTTGCTGAATGCCGAAGAATCTTCCTACACGTTCGCACATATGTACAGAGGTATGCGGCATTGATGTATCGAGCCTCACAATAATCCAATGAAACACATACTATCATTTCCAATTTTAATAAAGAGCAAGTCGAGGCCCAGACAGGACAAGTGACCTTCTTGACATCACTCAGCCAGGACTAGACTTCAAATCCAGGCAACCCGATCTTTGCTGTGCCGCTTCCCTTAACGAGCAGGGGGGTTCCTCTCTCATGTGAGCCGCCACGTTGGGCTCTGGGCTGATAGCTCAGAGCCTGGAGCCTGCTTTGGATTCTGTGTCTCCCTCTCTCTGCTCCTACCCTGCTCTCTCTCTCTCTCTTTCTCAAAAATAAATAAATATTAACAAAAATAAAAAATAAATAAAATATGTCCACAAAGTATTTGATGCTTTTCCCTTCAAGAAGCAGAGCTTAATTCTCCTCTCCTTGAATGTGGGCTGTATTTAGTGAGTTGCTTCTAACAAATGGACAGTGGTATAAATGGCAGAGTAAGCGTACGGGTAGGTTTTCGTTGCTCTTAGATAGACACCTAGAAGTGGAATTGCTGGACCATCCGTGTGTTGTTTATCTAACTTTTAAGGGAAATGGCAAAGTGTGTCCAAAGCGGTGGCACCATTTTACCCGTCTGACAACAATGCACGACGGTTCCAATTTCTCCACATCTTCATCAACACTTGTTATTGTCCATGTTTTGGGTGGGGTGAAGTCATTCACAGTGTTAAATGTTGTTCACTGTTTTAAACTTAAAGCAAAAATAGAATTTCCAAGTGATCGGAGGAAATGATAGAATTCAATTAACTCAAATTGTGGTTCTCACTTTTTATAATCACTCTGCTATCATTGATTATTTCAAATCTGCAGTTTAAATAATCACAGGGATTATGCCCAAAACAAGGTAGAATAATTCCAAACTCTACTCGCTCGTGTTCTTGAAGAGGGTGAGACAGAGAACATATTTTGGCACTCTCTCCCTAACCCCCCGTCTGAAATCCTCTAGGGCTATGCTTTCTGCTTTCTTGTGCTCTTTTCCTTTTCCAGCTTCCACCCTAAGAGTGAGGAAGAAAAATGTGCTAAATGAACACACCTTCGAGGGGCCAATAGGAGGAGAACAGGGGAAAAGAAATTCAGATGCATTCCTTCCCAGCCGCAGACGTTGGCCAGCACTGGCAGGGAGAGAGGATCTGTACTCAGAACCCCTCAAACTTAGGCATGAAAGGGGGTGAGCCTTTGAGAGGCACGACCAGGGGGTCAAGCAAAAAAGGTGGTTACCTTCAAAAGACAAAAACAGCTCCCAGTTCAAAGTGACTAGACGCTGATTCTATGAAACCAGAAAGAATGTTCTGCCCACATGTGCAGTTGTCAGCAGTGGAACCACAAGAAAGGAAATCTTGGAGGTAAACACTGGGAATGCTCATCAAGGTCTGCCTGGGAAAGAGAGAAATCTGGGCGGTGGGCTCCCAGTCTGGTTCTCCTGTCAGTGGCCTGTCCCTGAGAGGACAGAGGCCATGAGCGCCCCTTTCTCCTGTCTCAATTCTGCTCTGTGTTCACGGATCTCACTTCCTTCCAAGGAGGATTTTGCTCCCACGCCAGGGGGCCCCATCGGGAGATAATGTGCATGCAGGGTTGGAAGCTGGTTTAGTCCTCAGAGCAGAGCAGCAAACCCAGATGCTGGGAGGAGAGATCGGGAAACCGCTGGGTGGGAACAGCCTCAGAGGGACGCCCCAGGTCACAGAAAACAGCATGCCATGCCTGTTCCTCTGCACCCTGGGCCTCCCTGAGCAACTAAGCAAACACCTCTGATTCATCAGGCAATGCCTTAGGAGGTCACAAGCAGTTTTAGAGAATTACTATTTCCAACCATAAGGAACATTTGCATGGTCAGACATTCTCAAAAACAAGAGCCCATAAATTCAGCAGAGTCCTCAAGAATGGCCATCTGAGGGCTGCAAAAGACTGAGTCCCCATGGTAACCTCAGCCTGGAAACCAAGCTGTTTTCAAAGAAGTGGTGCTCGGGGCACCGTTAGGCAAATTAAAATTGTGGTAGCCATTCTTCTTGGTGTTTTAACACCTCTGATATTTAGATCAAGTACAAGGTCATGCAAAATGGCAAAATTCACCAGGGCGTCTTTGGTCATTATCATTTAGTGTGGCCATGCTTCCCAAAATTATTTCCCCATAATTGTCTGTCTCTACAGGAACAGAACAGTGCTTAGCAGTATGTCAAGTGTAGTTTCTGAGAAACCTGAAATTTCCCAAAGCCTGTTTTCTTTTTTGGAGGACAAGCTATGAAAGATTTGTCTTCTAATATTCCATCTTGAACCTGCAGGCTTCCACATGAGTGTGAATACCAAAGTAATGCAATGAATTATTTTCTGTTTCTAATACCAAAAAAAAAAAAAAAAAAAAAAGTTCCTCTCAAAATAGTTGCTACACTAGAGACAACTCCCACTAGGGAGGAGTGTGATAGGAGTTTGATACGAGAGCATTTGCAGAAGACAAGAATATGAATTCTCCCTATGAAGAAATCCCAAGACATTTTGGACTGGATTTGTTCTATCCACTTAGCTTTGTGAGTACTGACTTCTGTTCAGATCTGTGTAAAGGGTCATTGAAACCTACCTTTGCTATAAAGGTTAGTTAATGTAACAGTGGATTTTAAACTAACTGTGTGATCTCCATGGATTTGGAGAGAAGGAAGGCTTCAAAGAGATCACAAGACAAAAGTCAAGGGAACCAGGCAGATGATGGCCCAGGAGGAGAAGGAATAAGCCAACAAGAAGTAGAAAATCTAGGGAAGGGGAACAGGATTGCATTTGAGGTAGACTGAGGAAGGCAGTGACACGCCCTGTGGCTGCTCTTTATTTCCCAAATGAGTAGATGGCCTTGAAGATTTAGTCTCCTGGTTTTATGGGCATTCCCAGAATCAAGAATTATTATGCAAAGCTCTTTACAGGCATGGGTTCCTGCTTCTCTTCTTAATACGCTATAACCCGAGGACTTAAGAGAAATGCAGCTATTCAGAAGTTCACTTGTATAGATTTCTATTTTTGTTTAATTAAAATATTTAAAATATGGAGCTGGCACACCAATTGGCAGGTACGTTAAACTGTCAAGCATGGCAAAACGGTTGTGCAATGTTCTGTCTTTTTATGTGGCACAAACACCACCTGACAAATGGAGTGATAAAGAAACATGGAGTGCCTGTTTATTTAATAGGCTGGAAAGATGAAAAAGAACTCTCCTCAGTGTGCCAAGTGCAACATAATTGCTAACAGAATAGTAGCCACAGGAACAATAAGGTAGAAAAGTCAGGTCTTATGAAAAAGTGACTGAAAGCTTGCCTATTGGTAACCCAGCAGTCTTTTATTTGTTTTTATTCCACAAAGAGAACATAAATGGAGATCATGCTGGCTTTTTAAATAGTTCAGATCCCTCCCTACCTCCCTCATTTATTCCTTCCTTCCTCCCTCCCTCCCCCAGCCCTCAGTCCCTCCTTTCTTCCTCTCCCCTCCCTTCCCCTTCCCCTCCCCCTCCTTCCCTCCTTCCTTCCCAAACCACACTCAGTACTCTGTGTTAACCTAGCCTTGTAAACAAGTGCACACATTCACAAACAACATTATGACATACTTTTGTCATCGTTTATTAGTATTATTTACAGAAATGCAGTGTTAATACATTTCTGCAGTTAGATTTTCTCAATGATACTTCATAGAAATCCTAACGGAGTCAACTGATTTTGCTATAATTCATTCTTTTTAATGGCTGCATAATGTTTTATGATATTTAAAAATTTTTATTTTAAAGATTGATTCAACCATTCCTCTCTTTATGGGAATTCATCTTGTTTCAGAATTTTAACTGTATGAATAATGCTGTCATAAACATGATACACCATTCTTGTGAAATTATATTATTACGGTATGTATTTTTATTTCTTCAGAATAGCTGCCTAGGAATGAGATTGGTAGATCAAAGTGCATGTGAATTTTTATTTTTAGAAGATATTGCCAAACTTTAGTTTAAAAATGACTGTAACAGGGGGCGCCTGGGTGGCTCAGTTAAGCATCTGACTCTTGGTTGCTGCTCAGACCAAGATCTCACTATTTATGAGATCAAAGTCCTGCTGTGAGCCCAGAGCCTGCTTGGGATTTTCTGTCTCCTCTCTCCCCGCCCCTCCCCTGCTCATGGGCGTGTGCCCTCTCTCTCAAGATAAATAAATAAATAAACACTAAAAAAATAAAAAGGACTGTAACAATTCACATTTCAGTTTGCAAAGTGCAACAGTACCTTTTCCTCTGCATCCTTACCTCCAAAGAGAGTAACAGTGTTACCATTCTATTGTCTTTGTTAATTACGTGGCTGTAAAGGGTTATTGTGTTGTTACTTTAATTTGCATTTCTTTGATTACAGATGATTTTATTTTCTTAATGTTTATTTATTTATTTTGAGAGAGAGAGAGAGCGTGAGCGAGGGAAAGGCACAAAAAGAGAGGAGATAGAATCCCAAGCAGGCTCCAAGCTGACAGCACAGAGCCTGATGCAGGGCTCCATCCCATGAACCATAAGATCATGACCTGAGCCAAAATCAAGAGTCTGACGCTTTACTAACTGAGCTACCCAGGTGCTCCGATTACAGATGATTTTAAATATCCATACCTCATGGCCACTATGCCCACTTTGGGCTAAATTATCCATTCATATTTATTTTTATTTTCTGTTGCCTATTAGTGAAACTCTCGGCATTTTAAAGATACTAACTTTTTATCTGTCATCTGTGATGCAAATATATGTTGACCTCTACAATTCCTCACTGACCTTGTTTAAATCTTTTCTAGCTGTTGGTTTCTTGTCTTGGGTGAGAACATTCTCCACAAATCCTAAACTGTATATGGAGGCTCCTACATGTTCTTTTATAATTTAGATAATTCGTTTATCTCCTCGATTTTTTTTATCTAGTTCTTTACACTGAAGTCTTCAATTATCTGGGATTTATTTATTTAAATGCTGAGAGAAAATAGAAAATACATTTCTATTTTCTTCCAGATGAATAGCCAGTTGAATGTGTACCTTTCTTCTCACACTGAAATGAAATGTAAACTTCATGATAGATTAAAATAGTGTGTATTTTGGAATCTAGATTTTCCATTCAATTATTCTACCATATGTATTTCAAAACCCAATGCCCTATTTATTTGATTATAGTGGCTGTATGGTATGTTTTAATATCTGCACTCACTACGGCTTTCTTTATACATCTTATTATTGGACTTTTAATTTTTTTCAAATAAGCTTTAAGAACATTTTATATTATTTTTAAGTGTTGTGATTCTAACTGGAATTGTAGTATATATCATAATTAATGTATTATAAATATTATATATACATGTGTATAGTGAATTTGGGGAGATCTAACATTTTAATTACATTCAGTCTATAAATCTAAGAATTTAGGATATATCTAAGAACATAGAACGATTTTCCATTAGGTTGAATCTTGTTGTTAGGATTTTATACTTTTCTTCACACAGTATTGCCTTACATTTTATTGCAACCACAAATTAATTTTTCCCATGTTCACATTTAGGTGATTTCTGCTATTCATTGTTGTATGTCATTTTTCTATCTCTGTCTCTTACCATCTCAAGTGCTTTTTTCTTACGTCTCTTGTATTTTCCAAGAATATAATATTACCAACAAAAAATGGAAGTTTTATCCTTTCCTTTCCAATGTTTTTAAATGATTTTAAATGTGTTTAAAATGATTTTACTATCTTTTCTTACTATCTTTGCTAGAACCTCTAAGACAATGCTGAATAATAATGACAAGAGCCAGCAATCTTATCTAGTTCCTGATTACAATTAAAATGATTCGGGTGTTTTTCTAGTTAGGATAATGTTTACTGGTGTTTTGTAGTCTATATCATATTTACAAGGGTTCCTCATGTACATATATTCTTAAAGTTATTATTAAGAATAACTCCTAAGGCTCCTGGATGACTCATTTGGTTAAATGCCAGCTCCTGGTTTTGGCTCAGGTCATGATCTCACGGCTTCCTGGGTCCGAGCCCTATGTCAGGCTCTGTGCTGACAGCATGGAGCCTGCTTGGGATTCTTCCTCTCTCCCTCTCTCTCTGCCCCTTCCCCACCTCTGCTGTCTCTGTCTCTCTCAAAATAAATAAACTTAAAAATAAAAAAAGGAAAGAACTCCTGAATGTTTCTCAAAATGGCTTTGCAGCATCTTTTGGCATGTTCATTTATTTTTTGGCTTTAATGTGTTGATTTAATGAATTACATTGCTTGATTTCCTGATACCTACATTGCATTCCTGCAAGTAACTCTACTGGCCATAGTTTCTTAGTCTGTTTACATATTTCTGGATTATTGTAGCTAATATCACATTTAAAATATTTTGCATCTAATTAGAATGACATCAACCTTTTTGCAGTATTTTTATTAGGTTGTAGTAACAGGATTGCTTTCACAAAGACAATGAGAATTGTCTTCTTCTAGGGTCTTAAATGGTTCAGAATGGCTTGCCTGTTGAGCTTAGTGATCAGCTATGAAATCATCAAATCCTGTTAACTTTTTTCAGCAATGCATTTTTAATCACCTTTATCATTTCTTCTATGGTGCTTGGTCTAATTCAAGGTTTGTACTTCTACTTCAATTTTAATAATTTATGTTTTCCTAGGAGATCATCAGTGTTTTTTAGGTTTCTGAATCACCTTTTTGAGATAAAGGTTTTCTGTGTGGTCAAGTACATGGCCAACTATTTTTGTAAGTAATGCATGGATGTTAAAAAAAAAAAACAAAAAACCCTGCATGTTCTTCAGGAGTCAGTAAATAAATAGATTCATATTTAATAAATAAAAAAATTGTGACTGCACCTTAAAGTAGACACTAGCTATAGGCTTAGGATAAATAGGTCCACTTTCCACCTCTCTCCCTCTGCCCACCTCCAAACTTTTCCGCAGTAGTGTTCACCACACCTGTCCCCAGTGCCTAGGGAACTCCTATCTACACTTAGGTCTCACCTTCAGTCACTTCCTCCAGGAAGTCCTCCCTCATACCCTAAACTAAGTTGGGGAAACAGTCTCACAGTCCTTTTGTCCTTTGCACTTTTCTTATTTGTAATTACATAGTTGTTTGCATAAATAGCACAGTAATGTCTTTCTCTCCCACTAAGCTAAAAACCAAACCAGATTCTCTTAGTTTTTTTTATCAAATGTCTGTTCTCTGTCCAGGATACCACATTTCATGTAATTGTCATGTTCCTCAGGCTTCTCCTGCTGTGAGTGTTTCTCAGACTTCTCTCTTTTTCCTTTTTTGACCTCATGGTGCTTTTTGTGCTTTATTTTATCCCTTCCATTTTATGCTTACTTTGTATTCAGCTTGCTTTACTTTGCTGTCTCCTTTTCCTTTTGCTATTTTTTGCTGGTTTTCATAAACTTCCTTTCATTGTCTTTTTCATTGTGTTAATACTGTTGTTCTGCTGGAAGTTTCTATTCCATAAATGTTTGCTTCCTCTCTCTCGGGGCTCATAACAAAACACACATTTCTGTAATTTTCTTTAAAAAAACACAAAAGATATAATTTATTCCTTCGCCAAGACAGCCTGTACTAATGAGATCAGTCTCCTAAGAATATTTTCATTCCTATTCTCAACTCTGCCCTTATCCAGACCACGATTAAATCTTCATAATGCTTTGCTTCATTGCTTTTCTCCTCCTTCACCCCTAGCTCTTAGATTTCCCTTAAATAGTTCAGCACTTTTAGTTCCAGATTATTCTTAGAATTACCCTTGCATAGTTCCTTTCTATTTTAAGAATTCTTATCTGGGGTTGCTAGTATTCAATCCTGGTCTCTTGCTGTCCATCTGGGCACACATTGCTCACCACTGCTTCTCTTCCTCCCGTGCTCTGGTACCTTCGGTGGTGGTACAGGCAGTGGGTGGAGGTCTGCCTGCTCTATCCTCCCCTAGTAGTTTCTTCCAGAGTCCCAGGTGCACAACTGATACGCTGTCTGGATCACAGCACACTTGCTTTTACCTCCATCCTGAAAGGTGACTGACACGCTCAGAGAAGAAAGGGTCTTTGTGGCAATTCATTTCTCTCAGTGGTCAGATACCCGCCATCTTATGCTTAAGGTGTTGCATTTGAGAGGTGCCTGGGTGGCTCAGTCGGTTAAGTGTCCGACTTCGGCTCAGGTCATGATCTTGTGGTTCGTGGGTTCAAGCCCCGTGTTGGGCTCTGTGCTGACATCTCGGAGCCTGGAGCCTGCTTTGGATTCTGTGTCTCCCTGTCTCTCTGCCCCTCCCCTGTTCACACTGTCTCTCTCTCTCTCTCTGAAAAGTAAATGAACATTAAAAAAAAAATTAAGGTGTTGCATATGAAACATTGAATGGCATTGATTCTTTAAGCAATCAGTTATTTCTGTCTAGAAGTTGGTAATGGTTTCTCTCCATTCTTGGAGTTTAAGAATTTTCCAGACTAGCTTTGGGGACATTTTTGTCTCATTCCTTCTGCTTGGAACTCTGTGAATAGTTTCAGTTTGCACATTCAGGTCTTTCTTAATCTTGAGGACATTTTCTTCTTCCATTAGTTTAATTATTGCCTCTTCTCCATCTGTTCCTTTTCTCTTCTCTAAATCTTCTTTTACTCACATGTTAATTCTTCCAGATACAGCTGCCAACAATCCAGTTTTTTTCTCCTGATTATCTTGTCCTCGTTCGTTTGCTCTGTTTTAAGATATTACTTCCAGGTGAATTTCCAGGTCACTAACAGTCTCAGTAGTGACCACTGCTGCCCTCCAATTCATTTGCTAGCAGTTTTAGTTCAAAAAGCATGCAGAAAGTCTTTACGAAGCATAATTGACTACGTTGACATACTTCGTTTTGGTTCAAACTTTAATCTTTCACGTAGGGACTTGTCCTGTGTGTTCTGCTGGGTTTTCCTCTCTCGGGCTCCTGGGTCTCCTCTGAACACTGGGGCTTCTGTCATCTTCAAACGATGCCACAGAACAGTGGTTCTCGAAGTGTGGTCCACAGAACCCTGCAGGTCCCCAAGACCCGTTCGGGGCACGTACATGACCAAGCACTGTTGTAATAATCCTATACCGTGTTTTTGCCTTTCTCCCGCTGTTGACATTTGCTCTGATGACACAAAAGCAACGAGTCAAAGCAGTGTCACTAATATGCATCAGCTGTCACTGCATCCTTCACCAATGAAGAAGTAAAGACTTGAGTAGCTTCTAAAGGTCTCAGCAAAGGGCAAAGCCAGGCCCACATCCAGCTCTCCAGCCCAGCACAACAGACACCAGACTGCTCGGCCATCTCCCTCTCCCCTTGGAAGCAGCGCTAATTCTGGGGAGAAGGAAAAGAAGATGAGAATAAAAATACACATAAAACATACAGTGCTTTGTACTAGAGGAGTGACTAAGGAAAGACACAATCCCTTCTTCTCGGATTGTCTCTGCCTGGAATGCCGTCCAGCACCTAATGTGCTACTCTGGCAACCAGAGAAAGCACGCTGCCTCCAAAGCGAGACTCGCCCTGGCCAGACGCCAGAAGGTAGCACCTGGCTCAGCACTCACTCAACCCCAGCCCTGAGCTGACCACTCCCTCTGCTTGGAGCTATATATCTCATCAGGGTAAAAATGAAACTTGGACGCTTGGTAAGGAACCTCATCCTCTTTGTCTCTTCTATAGTATCATCTCCTTCTGCTGGGAGCAGGGCCAGATACCTAACGTAAAGGACCCCATGCAAAATGAAAATGAAAGCTCCGGTTGAAAGAGCAGGGAAAAGTGCTACTGAAGATACTAAAATATAAAAAGTTCTCCTTCAAAAGTTTTGTGTTACCTACAAAAGAGTAACAGGAGTAATAGCGATGCACGAGGAACAACACAAACTTGCAAATTTGCAGAATGGTATTTTGGTGTCATCATTTTATATAATGTCATAATGATTATGCTTTGTTAAAGTGGTATCTCCATCGATCGTATGATTTTTCTGACTTTTTGGCTAATTAATTGGAACATCAAAATCCATACTTCTAGCAACTTTTTTGTTGTTGTTTTTTTAATGTTTATTTATTTTTCAAGGAGAGAGACAGAGCATGAGCAGGGGAGGAACAGAGAGAGAGGGAGACAGAACAAAGCAGGCTCCAGGCTCCAAACTATCAGCACAGACACGGGGCTGGAACCCACGAACCAGGAGATCATAACCTGAACAGAAGTCGGATGCTCAACCGACTGAGCCCCCGAGGAGCCCCGCAACTTTATTTTTAATAGCTATTGATTTAAAACAATATTAGTCCCGGGGCGCCTGGGTGGCTCAGTCGGTTAAGCGTCTGACTTCAGCTCAGGTCATGATCTCGCTGAGTTTGTGGGTTTGAGCCCTGCATCAGGCTCTGTGCTAACAGCTCAGAGCCTGGAGCCTCCTTCAGATTCTGTGTCTTCTCCTCTCTCTGCCCCTCCCATGCTCATGCTCTGTCTCTCTCTCTCAATAATAAATAAACGTTAAAAAATTTTTAAAAATATATAAAACAATATTAGTCCCTCTTGCAAGATTACAAAAATATTTTCTATCATTTCTAATTTTGAGAAGACTCTTTCTGCATATGCATCTGTTACTGGAGCTATTTTACATGCTGTGACAACATTGTTGGGATTATTGGAGATATATGCAGATACATTTCTGATAAATTATATCAAATATACATTTTATTACATCTGGAACTGAGGATTATAACAGAATAACTTCTTCTAAAAGATTTATCTGTCTGTACAAATGGGTTTCATGTAAGTGGAACATTACATGAGAATTTATACGATGTTATTTCAACATTTCCTCTGACATTTCCTTGAACTTGCACATCTGTGGTTGCCACTCCTGCTGCCACCGTTCCCACCACCGATGGACCCAGATTCTGTCCTGGCCACACCGGGAAGGCTGAACTGCCCTGAGGCGTGCACGGAAGGTCTGGGCCAACCGCTGTGTGCCCGTGGACTGTGCTGGACCACTGCCATCCACACGCGGGCTGCCACCTGGTGCATCATCCATGTGCATATTGCATTGGATCATCACAAAACAGCATCATCACAAAACAGCATCATCACAAAACACAAATTCAAAGATAGGCGTGGATGAAGAATTTCCAGACAGTCATAGAAGAACATTAACCCAAGCACAGAGTCCTTCTCAACCTGGGCCCTTTGTAACTGTGGGCTCTGCCTCATAGCAACCATAATTTCTGGTTTTCCACCCACTAGTGGTTTGGACTGGAGTGGTTAATGCACTTTTTATTGCCAATCTCGTAATTTGTCTTATAAATCTGCCATTTACAGTCTCTCCTTCTAGAGGCCTTGTGGAGCTCTCTTAGCCAGCGATTGTCTCTCTTCTCCTTGTAAATCAGTTGGCTACCTTTCCTAGGAAAGCAATGTGAACCTAACCTTAAATAGTCACTAATGACTTAAATTAGTTGCTGGGTCTTTCTGAGCCTCTAATTTTCCCAAGACTGATTAGCTCAGGCTTAGAGAAGCTTTGCATTCATCCAGCCATTTAAAACGTGATGGACATAAATTCAGAGTACAAGGTCTGGAGCGGTCCTGACTGCTTGGATCCCACTCTTACCTCCACTCCCCTGCTCTGTAAGCCTCAAATTCAGCATGGTATTAACCTCTGTAAGCCTCAGTTGTCTCATCTGTAAAATGGTGATAGTAGCACACCTTTTAAGATGGGGCTTAACAAATGTTTATTAATATTCACTTCTAGGTAAACGGGGTTCAATCTCTCTGCTTATAGCAGTGCTGTTCCTAAGAAAACAAAAACGCTGGCTTTGACTGACAATTTTTTTGTGTAAAATGTAGTTGCTCACAACCGCTTTCTGAAGGAGTCTACAAAGGAACAGAAAAAGAGTCCCGTTCAGTAAGACCATTTCAGAAAGTACAGTTGGACGAAGGCTGCTGTAAGGTTAGCTGGAGGTGTGGCAGTTATGTGTGAGTGTGTGTGTGTGTGTGTGTGTGTGTATGCATGTGTGAAGAAAAGGCTATGGGTCTGCATGTGATCAGCCTTGAACTTCCTTCTGATTACTGGGATTGCTTCCTCCTGTTTACACAGCAGCCGGCAACAGAACTCCAAAGGACTACACAGGTAATACAGAACAGAGCACTCCTGCTTGCACAAGACAAAGAACAGGCAGTTGTTGAGGTTGATTTTTTTTTTTTAACTGGGATGAGACTTTCCAAACCTACCTTATGGTTGGTCATGAATTTGAAGCATAAGCCAAAAGCAGGGTTTGGTAAAAAGGAATTGCAAACGTAAAAAGAAACTCACATTTACGTTTCTTCCACCACACTAATATGGACTAAAACATTACAAGCAGTCAACCCTACATACCAGGAGATAGGCATCACGTAAAAAATTAATTTCTTCCCTATAGACTTTACAAAATAAAAGTGTGACCTATGACGAGGAAATTAAATCATCAGAAAATGATGAAATTAGAACATTTCATGACATTCTCCCATGAGACTTGTGTTATGGAATATCTGCAAAGTGTGCTGCTAAAAGAATGGTCTGGAAATGGTCACCAAATTTGTGTCCTTCCCACTCCCCCATCCCCTCTCGCCTGGGCTTCTTCTGCCCCCCAGGCAGGACTCAGGTTGGCTGTCCAAGGGTGTCTCATCTTGCGCTTACTTCGCGGTTTTCACTGTCTTCACTGCCAGCTGTCTCAGTCACGTTCCAAGTTCTGAGAACCAGAACAAGGAAAAGAGGAAGGCCTTTGAGATCTTACAAAAGGGAGAATGGACTCCACAGAGTTGGTTACAGATGTGATGGAAGGGCCGAGAAGCCAGCAGGGACAGAGAGGAAACGCAGGGAGGAGCAGCAGCAGGAAGCCACGGCCTCACCTGAGCTACTAGCTGAAGGAGAAGGTGCTCCTGGACCGCAGGGCCAGGGTCCCCTGGGGGAGGCTGCGAGCCCATCCAATGTGCACTAGAGCCAGGAAAGAGGCACACAGGGCCACATCCCACACCAGCCAAGTCAGAATCCCTGCAAATGGAACCAGGCATCAGGGGTTTTTAAAACTCCCTAGGTGATCCCAGTGTGCCACCAGGCTTGAGAACCACTGCTCAAAGCATCCAGTTAGAATCTGCTTACCTAGTGTTACACCTCTCCTGGGCGGTGCGGACGTGGGGAGAGGAGCTACTGACACCACCACAGAGACCGAAGTTACCAGTGCGATTAGATAGGCAGCCAACCTGCTCGAAGGTACCTTGAAGATACATCACAGAGCTGGATTTGATTTATAGAACGTTGCGTCATAGGCAACTTTTTAGTAATTGCTCTACAAAATACACTATTTTAAAGAGCCAGATTTTGCTAAACGTCTGTTGGCAAAACTTGATGAACTATCACAGTGTATGCCAATTACTGGCACAATCGACGCACAAGGCATTTCAGATATACATAAATATGACTGGAGTAGAACATTCCTGGGTAATAACTCTATTAACTTGCACATATTAAGTGTGTGCTAGTTATTTGTTGAATGGACTGATCGTCAAAGGAAAATTAATGTTCAGTGTGATATTATCATAATTTTTTATTGTATTTTAATTCTTTTAAAATGGATAATCCATGATGATACATGTAATGAACCAGTTAACTAGAAATAAACATCTTAATATGATCTTCTCTTAAATGACTGAGAAGGCAGTTCAAGATTTTGTCCAGCCCCAGGGCAATCACTATGAACACCAATTATCATCACAAATGTTGTTGACTCGAGAAGCCTGATTGGCAAAACTCCAGGTAATAAAGGTCAACTAAGCCTCGGTAACTGGAAAACAAACAAACAAACAGTTAACTCTTTTTAAAGAACCACCTGTAATAAGTTTCTAGCCCTTTTTCATCAAGCATTTATTCATACAAGAAATATTTATTAACTAATTAATATTCATTCCAGAGAATAACAAGACAAATAAGGTACCTGCCTTAGAGCACTTTATAGTCCGATGGCAGAGATTAGACAAACAAATCCTGGTAGTAGATGGTAGTAGGTGCTGATCCTAATGTTCAGCCAGGTTGTGGATGACCAGGTCAGAGGACACGCAGAGGGAGATTTAGAGCACATGCCAGGTGATGGTGAGGAACAAGGACACCCTCTGTACGCACTTGAAGAGAGAAATGAACTGAATCAAAATGGCGTTTGACGTGCAGAATGGACACAAGCCAGAAAACCATTGAGGGGGTCTGGGAGAAGCCTAAGCAAACAGTTCAAAGAGGACAACTTCAGCAGTCAAATGCCAGGTGGATGCTAGAAACATCAGAGTGAAAAGAATCCATAGAATTTCATGCTAAATGTCCCCCCAGGGAGGACTGGGGGAAATGAAGGAAACAGAAAGAAGAGCTAGTTTGAAGGGAAACAAAATGAATATTCTTCTTCAGACATGTCTGGTTGAAGGCTAGAGAGATACCCAACAAGAAACATCCACGGTGAGCGCACTGCAGCACTCACTGTTCGCCAAATTGTTTTCTTTTTTGTGAGATTGTTCTTGTGTAACTGTAACCAGAAATAAAACACTTGTCATTTGTAGTCCAAAATATTGTGAATAAAAATATAAATTCTTGTGTTAGCACAATATTCATAAAGGCTTTCAAAAATAGCCGTGCCATTCACACAAGCATCACACAGGTAGTGCCTTCACCTCCCTCTGACAAAGTCACAGTGGTGATGATGATGTCATCCAGACTTTTAGGATGAGGTTGGAGAATTCCAGATCCACCCGTTCACCCATGTCCGTTATATGACCAGTGATGATCCTTGGGGTTCTTTATGTATTTGTGCCTTCCTGACCAAGGCTGGAGAGACCATTGAGATGACAGAGACTGTATTTTGCAACCGCATCACAATCAGGTTGATGATAACCTCCCCCACCCTCGCCCCCAGTCTGCTTTATAAACATGGCAGCATTTCCTTTCCTTTTTTTCTCTATCTCTGTAGACGCGATGGGAGGGAAGTCACCTCTTCATCCTGACAACAAGCAAAAAGCTGAACAGACTGAAAAATCAGCAACTCTTCTTGGATCTGTCAGAGAGGAGAAGACACACAGCAAATCGCTGCCCCCAAAACGGAGAGACAGACAGACAAATATAGGGAGTTGTGGCGTACCCAAGCAGAGACTCATGGGTGGGAACCACCTCAAGAACCAGTGCTGGGGTAGGAATTCATGAATTGTCGAAGGCTCAGTGTGGACAACTCGAAGAATAAAAAACTCTGAGGAGACCCAGTCATGGCAGTGGGGGGAGGTGCACAGTTGGTTAGATATTCTCCAGAGCTCTACCAAGTTCTTATAGTATGTTGGAGATTGTTTCTGACAAGGGGAGAGAAGAAGGAACCATTTTGGAATATGCCAGAGCACTTTGTTTATTTGTTTGATGTAAATTCTACTATCAAACTGACAACCCCGGGGGGCTCCTGGGTGGCTCAGCTGGTTAAGTGTCTGACTTCGGCTCAGGTCCTGATTTCACAGTTTGTGGGTTTGAGCCCCACTTTGGGCTCTGTGCTGACAGCTCAGAGCCTGGAGCCTGCTTTGGATTCTGTGTCTCCCTCTGTCTCTCTGCCCCTTCCCCCACTTGCACTCTGTCTCTCTCAAAAATAAATAAACATTTTTTAAAAATTAAAACAAAACTCACGACCCAGAGAACAAGAGTGTCATGCTTTATGGACAGGCGCCTGAGAGCACTCTGTTGTTAACACGTCCTACCTTCATGAAAAACCAGCTAACCGGGGCCTAACCTTCTTGCGTGTTATTATCAATGCCCAGCTGACCTGGTAGAAGGGAAATATCCAACCTTAGCCCACTCTAATGTTCCGTAATGGAAAAATTCTGTCATTGTTTCCAATGTTTCTTTCATGGGCTCTCCCCAGTCCTGCAGGCCCTTCCCATGCTTTCTGGCTTCCTTTGTCTCCTTCCTTCCTCTCAAGGTGAATACTGCCAGAATCTCGCAGCTCTGGTATTGTCAGTCTGACGGACGAGTAATCCCCACTGTGTTGGTTTTGGTGGGTTATTAGGTCCAGGAGAAGGCACAGATAGAATCAGGATATTTTAGAGTGGTACAGTTTGAAATAAAATCATGTTCATGTCTCATCTGTTATCTTTTACTAATGGAATATTTTCACCTGACCCGTCAATCTTTTTCAAAGTGTATCTGTTTTGCTGCTCTGTGGCTTACGCTTACCACTCCTGCCCCTGTCTATTGATAATGCTACATTTTGAAGCCTTTGGGCTACTTACTGGAGACTCATAATACCCATAATTTAAAGCGGGGGGGGGGGGGGAGTGATAAAACCTTCATGTCTTAAATGACACGGCCTTGAAACGCTGTAAAACTTGTAGTCTGATAACCTGGAACTAAATTCGCCAAAGCTTTGATTCGCATGCAGCTGGAGATCAAAACAGGTTGAAATGTCTGAAGCAATGTTTACACTTAAGGTCGTCATTAGACAATAACTACTATAATAGTGAAAGGAACCCAAAATGTATAAGCTAATCAATCGAGATTTTAAACAGAAAAAAGGAAATCAGCATATTCTAGTAATTTATTGAGGAGCAATGTTTCCATTGCAAATAATTTATAAAAAATAAATAAGCTCATTAAAAGTTAATTCGTTTTTACCATAAAATAAGCATATGGAAAGATAATAAGCAAAATTAGAAACTCTACCAAGGATCTTTGAATCACATAAAAATTTAGTTAATGGGTCTTCAATTATTCAATAACAATATACAAATTTCCGTGTTTCGTCTGTGTCATTAGATTGTTTCCAAAGAGCAGATGGCGGAGCACACTGATATAGAAGCATCTTCTGCCAAATGATGTTCAGGATTCTATCAACTCAACATTCATAAAATTCACAGCCAAGAAAGTAATCTGGTATTATTAAGTAACTGTGGGGATTTGTATTTTTAGTCTGGTTTACCCATGGGCATCCTAGGACGATGTCTATTCAAAGTCACAAATGAAATAACGAAGGGACTTCAGGGTGAATTGTATTAACTGTAACAGTCCCTGGTCTTACTTAGGGTCTTACTGAGCTCTGAATATCTGATTAACAAAAAATCATATGCACATTAAAAATAAGTGGAATCAATCCAGAAAAACATGTCTGGTGGAGGTGCTTTATTTATTGAATAGTTATAGACATTCCCATTTCAAAGATGAAGAAAATGAGGCTCAGTGACATTTTGGAGGCAGGTCTACTGACTCTTTTCTGTCTGCCTTTCTGCATCGATTAATAGGTATGTTGAAATTTTTTCCTTCTCTAATCTGTTTTCTTCTCTAATCTATTTCTCAAACTGAGGCTGGAATATCAGTCACCAAGCCTTTTCTGGTACGTAGCAATTACATCACAAAATAAATTTCATTTGTAGGCGTCCTATCACAGGCAGTAGAGTATTTCCACCATTTACTCAAGGTTCCTTGTGGTTTTTCTTGACCTCTTTCTCCTTGATATTAAACAACGGGTATTTACCACAGATGTATGAAACAAAAATGTCCCAGGAAATGCACTGCCACAAACAAAACTCTAACAATACTTAATGGTTATAAAAATGGAAAAATATAACAGATCTGAGAAAAAAGCAACATATTCTTGGAAATTGTATTTCAAGATGACATAAAGGAGTTCCTGCTAGAAGAGGAGTACCCTGGTACTTATTTGCATATAAAGAACTTAACCTATAACAGTACTTGCAAATAGAATACTGATTGGCTAAGGGACAATGTGAATAAGAAAGAAAACAAGTTATAATCCTCTCACTCTGTGATTGGTCTAGGGGTGATGACTTAGGAAAGCCATGTTACTGCCTTGTTACCTAGAAAGGCTATCAAAGGTTATGACATGGAAACTTGTGTTCCTTCCTCTGGATACACAGAACTGATGCTGTGTGGCATCTAACACATGGCAATTTCGGATTCTTGACAGTCTTTATTAAATGTGTCTCTGGACAAAGGTGATGTCAGGGAGCTAATTCTGTTAATTCCTGTATTCCGTCATTCATTCATACATTTATTCAACTAAACAACATTTACTGAACAATATTTTATAGGAGGCTCCGGGCTAAATACTAAAAATCAAAACAAAACAAGAAGACATGGCCTCTGATTTCCCTCTAGAACCAAGACTCTCTGTCAAGGTTGGTCCATGTCATCTAAATTAACATTCTCCTTCCCAGACAGAAATTTTGAGCAGCATTGCTCAATATTAAATATTCAATGGCGATGCTACAAGACAATATAACTGCTCTATTCATTTGGAAAAAGGCAATTTGAATGAGAGAAAAAATGGAATTGTAGGTTTATGTAGAAACAAGAGCAGTTGAATTCCACCACCCGAAATACTGCAAGATTCAGAACTAGTTACGGAATTCTCCCTTCCCTGAAGATGTTTAAAAATATTTGTCTTAATCAATAGTTTAGCTTAATTGTAAACTTACTTGCCAATTTATTTCCATGGACTGTAGAGCTGGAAGACTCTTGAAGAGTTTATTCTTATAGTTCGTTAAATATTTGGGGTATCTTAATTATGCTAGTAATTGACTTGGCAGAGCAAGGCTTTCTTTACAGACCTGCACTGTCCAGTGGGGCGGCCATTAGGCCACACGTGGCTATTGAGCACTTACAGTCTGGCTAATCCAAATTGAGCACGGGATGTGCCATACCTGTAAAACACACACCAGATTTCTAAGACTTAGTAAAAAAAAACAGTATGTAAAAATCTTAATCATTTTTATATTGATTACCTATTGAAGTTAATATTTTGATGATGTTGGAAACATAATGTATACCATTAATCTTTATTTTTTCCACATTTTTAATTTTTTAATGTGACTACTAGAAAATTTAAAATATGCAGCTTGCATTATCTCTGTGTTGGACCGCATTTGGTATAAACAGTATAAAGGAAAAGCTTCCAAGGCATTAATAGATTCTAATTCTTGTCTGTGGAAGATGAAAATAAAATGAAAAGTGTCCGTATTGAATCTGAAAAACCGTCCATGCAAACCCAGGCAAAAGGAACTGGGCAGAAGTGCAAGGGGTACACCGGGGTCCAAGAAAGGAACTGCGAAGGCAGAGCAAATACAAGTGTGGCAGAAATTAGCCCAAAGGCCTCAGAAAACCACAGTACCACCTAATGCCCTTGCAGAGTTGGCTCCACAACCTAATGAGAGGTGTAGGAGTTCCAGGGGAAGAGTCTCTACCTTCAAGAAAATATGCAAAGTGGTGAAGTACCCAGCACTAGTGAGTAAAATACTAGATCTGATGCGGAAGGAGAGTGGTGGACAGGAAGTCCCGCCCCTGGCCCCGCTCCCTCCTCCCTACCCCTTCCCCCTCCTCCCTACCCCTTCCCCCTCCTCCCTACCCCTTCCGCCTCCTCCCTACCCCTTCCGCCTCCTCCCTACCCCTCCCCCCTCCCGCGGTCTGGGCGGACCTTTGCTCCTTTCCCGCTGCTGTAGGGAGCCACTGACCTCCTCCTAAGGTCAGTGAGGACTCAATGTTAATATGCTGCTCTCACTGTGGATGGTTTTGAGATGTCATTTCTCCTTGAGGCTTTGGCATGTCTGTTTGGTCTCTTTCGGCTCTTCTTCTATTTTGCTTTCTCAGTGTCTGAAAGTCTCCGCTCAACCACAGGGATGAGCACGAGGCACCCTCCACCCCCTTCCACCTTCCACCCTGGCTGTCCACCCGTTTCTTCACTGCTCATAGCCTATGTAATTCAGTCAACTCAAAAACCTGTTTTTTAAAGAAATTCATCCAGCAGCCAGTCAAATGATTATGAAAGCAGTAAAGTTGCAGGCAGATTTATTACAATACTTCATCAAGGGACAGAATTGCTTCTGTCTACACTCAAGGGAATGAAAATTAATATGGTAGCAAGAAAACTTTTAAACAACATTATTTAACAGTAATTTACAATAAGAAACTAGTTCAACTGATAGGAATGGTTAAATAACTTGTGATAAATTTGTATAGTGGAATTACTCTACGACTATTAGAAATCATGTTTTTGAAGACTAATGACAAAGGAAACACACAATAAAAATTAATAAAGATACACAACTATTTACAATATGATCTGACTCTAATTATGTAAAATAAAATACACAGGCTACGGTAATAGTGACTACCTGGGTGCGATGACAAGTAATTTTCTCTCTTTACGTATAGTTTCTGTGTTTTTAAAATTTTTTTACAATGAACATATATTACTCTTATAATCAGAAAAATATATATACATAAGAGAAACTATTGTTCTCTAGTTTCTAATTTTAATAATAATTCCCATTTTTAAAAGAATACCAACAAAAGCTTATCTTTCATGGAAAAAAATCATACCACCTCTAAAGATGATACATAATACAGTACAACATTTTATTATACACTATAACCCTGTGTCGGCAAGATTAGTTATGCCTGCTACGATAGTGGTTTACCTTGCCTGATACGATACTGGCTTATCTATAAAACAAACATTATGATCGTCCACAACTCCAGTGTCATAGAAAGACCCCTGTCTGAAAATCAGCAAAACTTGTTTAAGGGGCATTAAAAGATAAGACCTCATTAGCCCTTTCTAGAAATCAGTAGCATGTTTCAGTGTGAAAGTTCAAAGCAAAACTACTTCAAAGCTAGTTCCACAGAAGGTGCAGCAAAAATAGAAAATAAACCTCAGCGATCACAGAAATAAATCTTCCAGTGTTATCAGACCAAATGCGAACCTAGTAAGAATTTTTAAAAACTCGATTCAAAGAAATCAGGGCACTTTCTAAAGAACAGCAAGTGAAGTCACTCTTCATAGGATGAGTGATTATTTCGTTCTTGTTCACTCAGGAAAGGTCACATCATTCATGGAAAGGAGTGCTCTAAAATCAAAGGGTTTCTAATCAAATTAATCATACTGTTGCTCATAATATGCACTTTTTCCTCCTTTCCTCCTCGCCACGCAGTATAATGAATTGCACGATCAGTTTATGCTTCCTGAAGAGTCCGACATCTCATGATTCATATTTATTTTTCTGCACACATTTAAAGCCCTCTATGTACAGACCCTTGACAAGGCCCCAGTGACACAAAGCCCTCAAGGACCCCAGGGCCTGAAAAGCGCCTTGAAAGTCACATAAAATAAAATTCTACAATTTGCTCTGCTAAGTACATCATTAACCAGATATGTAAATTAATATTAGCAGCATTTGATAGAAACACTGCTTTTAAAAGGAACGTTCTAGCCTAGGGCCCTCTGTCATGTCTCTAATATTCTACCATTTCTTTTTCAAGGGAAACTGGGTCCAACAGAGACCATTAGGCATATCATGGAAGTTTAGAGATGGTTATTTGGGACTTAACTTTTTATTTCCACATTTGTTTTACTTCAAGATAATTTAGGAACGGGCACTGATCTTGCTATTCCATTTCTATAAAAATGTTCCAGAATGGGTCCCACTTCCCATACATTTGTTACAGAATGTGTTGCAGAGATGATGGCCCCTAACCGTTTTTGATCATCCTCCAAGAAAGAACAAATCCAGGCACTATTCACATTATTCAGTATTTTACAATCACCTATGCTCACTTCCATACCTCTGTCATACGCCACACATTTTTTTTCTAGAAGTCAGATAAGTGAAATCCAGTCTTACGACACTGAGAAGTGCAAATGGTGAACAGCTGATGTGTGTGCATAATCATTTCAAAGTAAATGAATAGGAAAAAGGTCAGGACTACTTGTAACTTCTTTTGCCTTTCTTAGAGTAGTAAAAAATCAGAGAAAGAGAAATAATAAAAGCAAAAAGTAGGAAAGCTATGAAAGCCAGTAAAGATTTGCGGGTATGAAAAAAGCCGCATTCGGTGCACAGGGTCAATTCTTCTGGACAAAATCTCCCCAGAGTTTCAGGACCCGAGAAGCCATTGTTGTCAATCATTTTCCGATAATGTTTCATGGACGGTTTGGGCTCAAACTGATTTGCAGCATAATGATAGAAGCCAAACTTTGGAGCTGTGCGATCATTGAATGAATAAGCAAAGTATCCACAAAGATTGACACCATCCAATATGTAGGCTAGAAAAACAAAAGGACAGAATAGTTATTAAAATTTTTTGCACGCAGCACTTCACTTTTACACAGCCTTGGTGCATCGGAGAAAATTTCAATACTATTTAATAAAACTAAATTAGGTTTGATCACAACAGGCTTCCTTCATGCGAGGACAAACACTGAGCTACAGTTAACGTAGAAGGTTTTACATAAGTAAACCTACTATGATGTACTTGGGTTAAATCTTCATGCACAATGAAGGAGGTAAGACTGCTGTGAAGCCGTCTGAAATGGGGGACAAGAAAGTCCATGCTTTTACAGGCCCCAGCAGGTGCTAGGCATCCCCCGCCCCCCCCCCCCCCCCCCCCCCCACCGCCCCCAGCCTAGGGTCTTCGACTTTTAGCTAAACTCCATTATCCTGAAGGGAAAATACTCTCTCTTGGACTTTTTCAGTGTGGCAAGGAATGGATAGCAGGCACTTTGCTTCCCAGGCGACAGTGGGTGTATTCGTTTGAGGGTGCCTATGGAGTACCACGCCCTCGCGTGACATACGCTTCGAGGGGCTGCTGTTTCCGGGGCTCCTTACCTTTCAGAGCTTCATTTACATAATTTTGCATGTAATACACCCTCAGCTTGTCTTGCGCTGCCTGCGGATCATCGTCTATGCCGTTGGATATTATATACATGGGGAGGTCTCCGTACTTCAACTTCAGCCAGTTGAGAATTTTGCGTAAGCCCCAGGGCACTACTGCCACCTGACTGGGGGAGTTGAGCCACGTGATGTCGGTCATTTCCTGCACCTCCAGGTAATCGTTGTATTTCATTGGATCTTCTTTTTCCCAGTCGACGAGGATGGTGGTGTAATGGCTTACAGCCAGAAAGTCGAAGGAACCCCGGATCAGCTTTTTTTCATCTTCAGTGAAATAAGGTAGAAGGAAATTGTTTCTCTGCGTGAGCCAGTCCCTCATCACACGCGGATAATCCCCAGAGCCGAAAATGGGCTCGGCCAGCCAGCCAATGTCAAATTCCAAAACTCTCTCTGCCACCTCTTTGTCCTTTTGGGAGAAAGGGCAGGCCGGCTCTATCCAGTCGGCCTGCAGGGCTATGGATATTTTCCCCTTCTGAGAGCCCCGAAAGTTTTCATCGTACACGCGCCAGGCCAACGCGTGAGCCTTCAGAAGATTGTGCCCCGCGCTGTAGGTCATGTTCCGTGTGTACGGCTCGCCCATCGTGATCCAGAACTTGACGTGGTGGCCGAGATCCTTGAAGCACAGCCGGGCGTACTCTGCAAAAGCCGAGGCGGTGTGGGGGTTCTCCCAGGCTCCGTGCTTGGCCAGGGGCCGCGGCAGCCCTTGGTGCGGGGCCGCGGGTCGCCAGAGCGCCACCACCGGGGTGATGTTGGCGCGCACGAGCTCGCTGACCACGCAGCGGTAGTAGTCGAGGACCGTGTGGTTCACCTGCGACTGGTTGCCCAGCGGCAGGATCAGGGCCCAGTCCAGGGAGAAGTGAAAATGGGAAACGTGCATCTCCTGGAGTAAGGCTATCTGGGGCCGGATGGCAGCAAAGTCCACGCAGTAGGACTTCCGCTTCTTGGTCACAACCCCGTCCACCTTAATTAGCCTCTTACTGTGGTGGACGTCCCACAGGTAAACGTTCGGGTCGGTAAACTGAGACAGAGTGGTGTCCACCTGCCAGCAGAGGAGTAAGCGTTAGCTTCACGAAATTCCACGCCACGCCTTCCGCAAAACTAACAAGCAAGAGGGGCAAAAATAGAGCCTCCCTACCCATTTCAACCATTCCTCCCAAGTCGTTAAGTTCCTGGAAAACAAAAACAAAAACAAAAAACATTCCACTCTTTGATGCATATTTGTTTTACCCCTAGCTCTAACTCTTGATCATTTCAGATGATGTTTCTCACACACCTCTGGTCTGTGTTAAGCAAGCATGTTTGAACGATTGCATTTTAATATAAAAAAAATTACTAATATTATGAGACTCCCAAATTAAAAAAAAAAAAAATGGATGAAAAGATAAAGCCTAAAACCTGAGTTAGCATCAGAAAATGCAGAATGGTATCTAAAAAATTAAATCGTGGGGGCGCCTGGGTGGCTCAGTCCGTTAAGCGTGGGACTCCTGGTTTCGGCTCAGGTCATGATCTCACGTTTCCTGAGTTCGAGCCCCGTGAGAGGCTCTGCGCTGACAGCTCAGAGCCTGCTTAGGATCCCCTGTCTCTTCCTCTCTCTCTCTGCCCATCCCCCCCTTCTCTCTCTCAAAATAAACGTTAAAAAGTATATTTTAAAACATTTAAAAAATTAAACTAAATTGTACTTCTTAAAATCATGTTCCAAACTAAAGTTTGCTGTAGGTAGAGACCATGCTAAAAACCAGTGACTTGCTTTTTATTGCCTTTAGTGTCAAAGACCGGATTTAACCAATTCAATCTGATGGTAAAAGTGATAGAGAATGTGGTAATGAGGAACGATGTTGTCATTTCCACATATCGGGCTATTTTAACATAGTTTTTAAGTTTTTCTACATTATTTTTCTGTGATGATCATGACAATAATGGTTGTCAATCATCTGATCCATAAGCCTCCAAAATGGAAATAAGTATTGAGGAAGAGCAGACGCGTTGTAAAACTAAAATCATAAAATCCTCCCTCCACGTGTAAACCATGGAGGAAAATGCAAACTGAAAGTTCATCCCAAGGAACCACTTGATGGACCAGTTTTCTCCTCAGAAACAATCCTGTTCAAACAGGCCCCTTGGTTTGACCCTCTGTATGCAAGCTGGGGTCTAACTCCGTTTAGGGACCTCTAGCAGAAGTTTTGTTGCATTTCGCGGGCCTGAGTTGCTGTTCCTCTGGAGGGGTCAGTGCTGTGTTTATAAAGGAAAAGTAATAAAAACCCAGCGTGTCAGAGGGAAATGGCTTCCTCTGGAGAACCGTCTCTTGCAGATCACCCACGCATGCGTGTCCCCTAGTAGGGTGGGAATGCTGTGAGAAGTATTTTTCCACTGTGATGCACCCGCAAATCTTGTTTCCTCAGCTTTGCAAGAGAAAATATTTGCATGCTCTTTTGAAGTGAAAGTGTTCATAGCTTGAAGGAGTTCTTTGGCTTATTTTTATAGAGCTCTGAGTTGACTAAACTTATACATTTTCTACCACAATTTTTCCAAAACAACAGGTTTTATTCAGTCCATCTGCAAATAAATATGAGAGACTAAGGTACAATTTCTAGGGGGAGGGGGGAGGCGGGGATCTGTTTCTTGAAACTACAGGACGCTTAGAAATAAGTACTTAGGCACAATTCTATCTAACCTCTATTAATTTGTCAACTTTTCTTAATAAAAAAATGAAAAAATAAAGGGCAGCCTTTCAGAAATGGATATAAAGTATATATTTCCTTTATCATGGAAGAAACCTTCTCCTATTAGTGGCCAATGTTAAACAGGCTTTATGTCCCCAGCATGTGGCAGGTTCTGTACCTATATTGACTATGAGCATTAGTGGTTGTCCAGGGACAGTGACCCTGGGAGTCACTGAAATACCAGCCAGGAGGGAAAAGATAACTTTCAATGGTTTAAAAATTACTTCTCAGGACTTTAATTCAATGTATGAAAAGTAGAGAGAACAGCTTGTAAATGAAAACATAGGCACACACTCCTCAGAACTGTCCTAATTTTACTTTGTCGGTTAGGAAGTTCCCTCAGGAAGGCCGCTGCCAAAATAATGCCAAGCTCAAGGTGAAAAGCAGGAAGAACAAAAGAGCAGTGGCAACCTTTTCCCACTAGAGAGCTTCTGGAGAAGTTCACCCACCGGGGGTCTGAGAGTGAGTTGTTTTGTGTTTGGCTGGTTCAGTGTGGGAGAGACTGGGGAGCTCCAGTGGGTGGAGGAACAGAGACCCCCCCCCCCCAACCACCACCACCACCACAACCCCGGAAGTGATGAGGTAAAATGGCAATGCAGCCTCAGGGGAGGGGTCCGGGGCTAATTGAAAACAACTGCCCCCGAGGGGTAGAAAAAGCAGTTCTCTCCCCCTCTGCCCTCCTCCTCCCTGCCATACTTGTTGCATCTGCCTAGAGTTTCTCTGCTTTCTTGAGGAAATAGGTGGTCCTCTTAAAACCTTCTCACTACTTACCGGTTCCCAAGGCAAACACAGTCCTGGGGTGGGGAGCAGAGCAGGAGGGAAGAAATTCCCTCCAATGTCCAGTCCCTCCCAAGTTCACGCTGCCTGCACAGAGGTGCTGGCGGAAAACTGAAGCGGGAACTACCTGCCCTGCTATTAGACATCAGGGCGGAGCATGAGCCCTCAGTGACCAAGGGCACAGAGCCTGGCAGGGAGCGGGGCCTGGCACAAGGTCATGAGAGAGAACAAAGACCAGGGACTAACCCGTCCAGAGCAGAAATACAGGGGAGGGAGGAAGGATGGGGAGCCCATCTCACCAGCCACTTCTGCACCTCCAGACCCTGTTTGAAGCCCACTGTGGTTCCCACTTGCAGGAGAGAAATTAGGAAAAGGAGGTAGGAGCAGAGGCTGAGGGAGGAGAGAGAAGGAGGGCGGAAAACCCCAAACCCAACAGGGCAGAGCTACACTCAGACATCCTGGCTAATACATGTCCCTCAGTCGCCTTTTAAATGTAAGAAGGGATTTAAGACTGAGACTTAAAACTATAAGTTTTTTCTTAAATGTTTATTTATTTTTGGGGGAAGGGGCATGCACAATCAGGGGAGGGGCAGAGAGAGAGAGGGAGACACAGAAACCGAAGCAGGTTCCAGACTCTGAGCTGTCAACACAGAGACTGACACGGGGCTCGAACCCATGAGATCATGACCTGAGCCGAAGTTGGAAACTTAACTGACTGGGCCACCCAGCTGCCTTAAAACTAAGTCTTTTAAACTGAGGTCTTCAAAAGACCTAAGAATAATACAACCCAGCAAAAAATGTATGAAGGAATGTGTTATTTATTTCCTTATAAAGGACTGCCATTTGATGTTTACAAGAAAACAGCAACCCAGCTCAACTGAAAGACCCTCCCTCAGATCCAACCATTCTTCCAAATACTTGTTTTGAACTGAAGGGTAACAGAATATGCCACCCCAAAATGTGACCGTAGTTCAGGGCCTGCCAGCCCAAAATATGCCCCTCTGGTATACTATTTTGAGCTGTAGGCACTCAAATAATAACATGCAGGGAAAAGCTTTCTCTGAACTCCCCTTACCTGCCTAAAGACAGATGCTCCGGAAGGAACTCTGTTCTCATCAATCCCTCCCAGGAGTTTCATCACCCAGGGAAGATCGAGTCACGTCACAGGAGACCAGAGGCCACCATAAGACCCAGACAGACTTTGTCAGAGACCCTTGTGGCTCCCATCTATCCTTCTAAGGGCCCATCCATCTTTCCTAAAAATTGCTTATTCTTCCCTAAGAGACATATATCCTACCTCTGCTTCCAGCTTTTTCTATTAAGCTGGTATTTAAGCCTGAATTCTAAGTCACCTCAAGGACTTAACTCATTTTTGTCTGAGTATCTCCCATGTATATATCAGGTATACATGTTAATATACTCCTGCTTGTGTTTCTCTTTTTAGTCTGTTTTTAATTTTCCCTATAATTAAAGAACTCAGAAGGGTAGAGGGAAAGTGATTTTCCTCTCCTACTGCACCAGTGAGTTGGCTAGAAGCATCCGACAGCATGCTAAGTGCCAAATGCCTTTGCTTGTCTATGGATACCACACTTTGTCTCTGTCTCTTATTTTAATATGTATTTATTTTGAGAGAGAAGGAGTGTGTGTGTGTGTGCAAGTGGTGGAAGGGCAGAGAGAGAGAGAGAGTTCCAAGCAGGCTCGTGCTGTCAGCATGGAGCCCAACACAGGCTTGAACTCACGAACTGTGAGATCATGACCTGAGTGATCACGACCTGAACCAAAATCAAGATTCGGATGCTTAACCAGCTGAGCGGCCCAGGCACCCATGTCTCTGTCTTGATTCCTATTTTCACACTCAGACTTTTCAACAACACCCCACCAGCACCTGCTCACTTAACACCATGCCCCATGCCCTCTATTATATTATTTGTACATCAATCATTTTCCCTCAGTAGACCTCTATGAGGTGTTTGTTTGTTTTTTTGTTTTTTTGTTTTTGTTTTGAGACAGGCTGCAAATAAGCGAGGGCAGAGAGAGAGGGAGAGAGAGAGAATCCCATGAGGTGCAGAGAGAGAGGAGAGGGGCTCACCTGAAGCAGGGCTTGTGTTCACCTGAAGTGGGCCTCAAGCTTACCCTATGCAGGACTCTAAATCACGAGCTGTGAGATCATGACCTGAAGCGAAGTCAGATGCTTAACCAACTGAGCCACCCAGGCGCCCAGCAGTAGACATCTTTGAAATCAGGGGTCAATCTTACCCATGTCAGTGTGCACTCCCCTCAACGGACCATCCCCGGCAATGAACACAGGGCTTTGTGCATGCTAAGCACCCAATAACTGCCTCCTAAAATAGTCCATCAAGCTCCAGAAAACAAATTCCTTTAAAATTGGGAAGTTAAAAATATACTGAGGATTAACTAAATAGTAAGTGCTCAATAAATATTGGTTGACCATTTTGAAGAACTTCCTTACCCTTTCGATAACTAGTTCTAGAAATGAAGCTTCAAGCAGTGAACCATTGGAGCAAGAGTTTTCACCGCTTGAGATGCTTCTGCAACAGGGTGCAGCCAAGCCCCGGCAGGGCTCTGCCTAATGTTCCTGCCTCAGACTCAGCAGCTCCACTGAGATCTCAGAAAATTTGAAGTTGTTTGTCCTATCCTGTTTATGGAAGAACTCAACTGCTTTAAAAAGCATCCAAAACCACTGTATTAAAAGGGAGTATTTTTATCATTTTACTATCTTTTCAGATATTAAATATTCATATATTTTAAATCTGTTCCTCCTTTGGGACTGATTTAAAGTGCAAGATGAAGCTAGGAAGATTTGTGGAGAGAAGGGTGCAATGTTCCAAATTGTGCCCTTAATGTTCTCATTAAGGAATCACGTCTGGCCCAAAGAATGGACAATGTGTCATGACAACCTAATAAGGAAGCACTACTTACTAGCAATAGGGCTTGGTGAGACTGCTGATTGGTTTTGTCAGCTGACTTACTTGAATGTAGTTGTCAACAATTCCCCAAGCAAAGTCACAGGGAAATGTCCCTTCTAGAGGTTGATTTTCAGGTAAAGGAGGGAAGCCATTTTTCTCTATCAGCTTTTGGTAGAACAAGGCTGAAGATTTCGGCAACAGTTTCTTATCCTGGCTTAGAAAGTCAACATAGAAGAGTCCACGCCTGATGCTGTAACCTCTGTGCCATTCGAAGCCATCCATAAGGGACCAGGCCGTGTACCCAATGACGTCCACCCCATCCAGCCTAATGGCTGCAAAGAGAAGAGAGGACAAGAACAATGTGACCCCTAGCCAGGCACTGGCCTCATGTGTCAAGAGCATTTGAGGGGTTTACTACTTACGGAAATAAGTTGCGTATAATGGTCACTGTTTGGTAAACCAATGACCTTTCTTACTAATAAAAGGCTGTCACACTTGGGTAATTCTACAAACAAATGTCTTCACCAACGTGCTTATCTCCAGTATGTTTTTACTTGGAATATTTTTATTTCCAGTAGGTGTTCTTTGGGCCTGAGATGATGGTCTTGCTCCATTTTCTATCCTAGCATTGTGCTTGCCACAATAAGTGAACACAATCTTTAAAAGAATAAACTACTTAATATTTCCTTCAGAAAGGGTTGATATTCTTTTTTCTTTAAAATTGTTTTATTCAGTGCAAATAATAAGAACCCAAAAACATGTACAGAGATCTAGATGTCCTGGGATTCACTTAATCCTTAATATAATCTAAAATTCTAGAGTACTAACTCTGAAAGTCAAGTGTTTTCACACATTATAACCCAGTTTCTCATTTTCAAAATGAGTTTAAAAATGAATTTAAGTTCCTCAAGTCCCCAAATGAGAAAGGTGTTACATAAGTGCATTTCTACTATTGCCAAAATGAATTTCTTCATTACAATTAAAATATATAAATTCACATAGTTTATTACAGATCATCTGAAAGATTTTCCTGTTGCTTTCGGCAAGAAATTAGAATTTTATCCCCAATCCTACCTTTTAAGGTTTCCATTACAAATTTTTTGAGGTAATACATATATTTGGCGTCGTCTCTCTTGGTGGTCCCTGAGACAAACCAGCCATTTTCCACAATAAATATTTGAGGGTGGTTATATTCAAGGTCAATCCAAGAAAGGAGTTGCCTCAGGCTGGGAGATTCTAACTGGCGGAACTTCATGTGGGGGTCCAATAGTTGAAAACTCAAGGTTGGTCCAAAAGAAAGAGCAAAAAAGTCAGCTGTTCCCTTAATGAACTTTTTCTCAGCTTCAGTAAAATCAGGCAGAAGACGTGAAAGATTATTCTTCATGCTCTCAGGATAGTCACCATCAATAAATATGGGTTTGGCAAACCAGCCTAGTACAAAGTCAAGAGACTTTTGACATTCTTTGATGCTGTGGTCGGTCATTCTTCGAGGATTGATCCAGTGGGAGCTTAGGGCGATGGAGACCTGGCCTCCCTGAGTTGGACGGAAGGAAGTATTGTAGAGATGCCAGATTTTGGCATGAGCCTATAAAAGAAAAGCCATGGTGAATTTCTCTCTGATTGCGAGAAGAAATATGTAATACATTTCTGAATCCTCAACTCTATTGGTGTCTGTTTCACATCAAGCCTAACTTAATGAATCACCCCACAATGTAAAAGTCACCTGGAAACAATAAATTATTTCAGGGGTAGGTCAGCCCACAGTGAGCTGCTACCACGACTGGAATTATTTCTATTGTTTTTCAGTAGCCAGTGGAAAATGTGAATTTCTTGTCTTGAAGTCATTATTCATACTTTGAGAAGTTAATGAAATAAGAATTTGTTATAATATCTTACTACTTAATTGACTTTGGATTATGTAATTTTTAATTAATAGGCTTCGTGAAAAGAACCAATCCTGCATTATGATCACACCAGGAATTTCTAAATAGGATTATATATTTTTTATCCTAAGAGACTGGGAGTTTTCGAGGTGACTCAAGTTGTTGGAGTCAATTTGATATTTTGTATTCATCTCTCACAGCTAAAATTCTAACACGTGTCCCTTTATTCTTAATTTTTATTCTTCCCTAAGAAGAATCAGCACAATAAAGTAAAGGGCCAACTCCAATATCTAGCCTCGGCCCACCCTCTGGAATTCTGGGACAGTGTTGGTTCGCACAGGACCCAGAAGTGCGAGGGTACGAGCCAAGAGCAAGAATCACCCAAACTTGGCTTTGAGGAGATCAGCTGTCCATAGTTAGTCAGCACTCAGCTGGGAGTTTCCTACAGCAATGAAATGGGCTTTGCTTAAGATTAACTTTATACTCCCATAAAATCTTACTGACTTCTGATATCTCATTTTTGCTTGTTTTCTTTGTATTTATGAAGACCAGTGAGGATTACAGGGTTTTTCCTCCCTTATTTGAATTTTCTCTTCACTTTGAATTCCTTGATTTACTCTCCATATTTTTCTACAAACACAAGGGCTGTTTATTGGCCTTTTACTCCCCTAATATATCCTCCTTGAAAACCTCATTCCAGTTCTCTGTTTGACTCATATTCTCCAAAATGATCATGCCAATTTCATCCCGCTCCCTGGGCCTGAAGAAGCTCTTTCACTCAGTATGCCAAATATGCTCTTCATTTTCCCTAAATATTCTTCTCGTGGTTCATTTCAGTGCAGGTGTCCAAGAATGATCTTATCACTGTTCTTATGAGTTCAGCCAAATATTTCAGTGGAATAAAATAGTTTATGTCTAACTTTCATTTTTAGTTTCTTAGTAAATATCTACTATGTTTCATTCCACTGAATATATTTTTTCATGACCTGAAGCATCTACCCATATGCTAAGAAGGAAAGGGAGAATAAAAGATTGATCAGAAGAATAGTAGCATTCACCCATGTGGTTCAAGGCGGGGGCTCAGTCATGCTACGCTGCTGGTCTTGTGGTGTCCCCCACCTTTATCTTCCTCCCCTCCACCACCCGATATCTCTCTTCCCCATTGTCAAGACGTCTCGTCATGTCGCTTAACAGTTAAATAGAAAAGAAAAGGAACATCTCAGGCTAATCCTCAGAATGTCAGATCAGGGTACTTTCCTAACTTGGCCCAACTGAGGCCCACAGGCACTCGTGTTCTAAGTCTAACAGACACACTTCGACAGACCAGCTGCTGTGATAGAAATAAGAGGCCAGGCAAGAGTGAGAACAACCCAAGAATTTCCTAATCTGGGTCAGTTTTGCAGGTAGCAGAAGTAGGAGTCCTACCATAGAATAGCCTACACTAATGGACCACTCCTCTAACCTTGGATACTTTGACACGGTGCAGAGGAAGTCTGGCTAGGAAACCAATGCCCTGGGCCACACAGAAATGTACACGTGGTCTCTAATGTCAGATAAACTTCCTGCCCTGTCACATTTTCGGGTGCCTTTAACCACACTACCTAACCTGGCAGGTGAGACTAACTTCCTTGTGTCTTTCACAGAGATGTTATGACAATTAAATAATTTACATAAAACACCTAACACAGAGTCTGCATTCAATAAGGTCTCCATGAATGCTTACTCCTTCTCTCCTTAAAGGATGAACAGAAAAAAAAAAAAAAAAAAAAAAAAGGAAAGCATAGCAGGTCCAGGGAATATCACCTGCTAAGGAATTCAGCCCAAGAGCACCCAAGTGAGGTACTGATACCACCTGGGGTTTGGATTAGAAGAGGCTTAGGGCTTAGGTTGGGATCCCATCTCCCCCATCCATTACCAGTGTGAGCCTCAGGTACTTCTCAGTATCAATGGGGACAGCATCTATTCTCCTGCAAGGACACGATGGGGATCATGTGATATGATGCAAGTAAAAATGTCTACTAAGTAGTTTATTATTTTAGAGAAGTATATATTTGCAGCATTGGAAAGTTGATGGTTAATTTTATGTGTCAATTTGACTGGCCTTAGGGCCCCCCAGATAGCTGGTAAAATGCTTGTCAAGGGTTTAGCTAAACTATGCCATGGTAATGCTGCTTCAGCAGCCATTTTGTTTGGCCATGCAGCCTTGAGGGACCTTGACCTGACATCAGCCCCTCCTGCAAGTGCATGCCCTAGACAGCAGCCTGCAGGGTCACAATCAAATTTAAGGTCCTGACATGACCTCCCTAACCGCCCTTGTGATCCAGAATCTCCCCTTGCTCCCAGCCCCTGTATGCCTTATGGGCCCTTTAGATAGACCACCATGGAGCTTACTAAAATCCTCTTTCTGGTTTGAATTGACCAATCTGGCCCTTGCCTAAGAACCCTAATCAAGCCATGTATTTGGGTTCTGCCTCTCTCTTTGTCTGTACTCTGCCTTGACCTCCCCATGTGGCCCCTTAAGGCCGAGTACTTCCTCCAGGACCTGTGAGTAACAGACTTCTCTATTTCAAGTTCTCTTGTGCTCTGTTGTTGAACTGGGGCTCACCATACAGCACTATGCTCCACTTAACAAATGTTAATTTAACAAAACCATAACAACATTATTTCTGGGTGTGTCTATGAGGATATTTCTGGAAGAGATTAGCATTTGAATCGGAAGGCTGAGTAAAGGAGACCACCCTCACCAATGTGGACTGGCATCAACCCATGCATTGAGGGGCTGAAGAGAACCAAAAAGGGAAGGAAGGGTGAACTATTCTTCTGGAGATTGCAAACAAATATAGAAAGCATCTTGGATGTCACTTGTCTTAACCACTCACCCTACTCCCCAAACCCCTACTTGATCTGTTATCTGACTGCTCTCCACCACAGCCCAACTTGGTGGTCATCCCACTCATGGAGGCCTCCCACCCTCACCCCAACCCAACCTGCCACACTGGGCTGCATGTCCCTCCTCTGGGTGCTCTCTGAGTCTCAGGCATACCTCTCTTGCATCTACTGCAGGTAATGATGCCTTCCTCCCCAGACTGAGCTCCCTGGCTTCCCTCATCCCCTTCCATTGCCTGTTAAACTGAACTGAACCCTGCTTCATTCACCTTCATTCCATTTTCTGATGGTAGATTTGAGTAGTCGACTACTATAAAGCAAGATGTGGGACGGTCCCTACTTAAGGTGTGGCAACAACTAAGGACGATTAAGAGGGACACATGGTTATGTTTGGTTTTGCATTGCTTCCTAATTATTCCAGGTACGTTAATCTTACAAACTTGTTATTTTAAGATTGACATTTAATAAAGCTATTGACATAGACTCAGGGAAGTAATTAAGGGTGTATGTAAGAATGTTTATCTATGAACTATTTCCAATAGCGAAATATTGAAACAATTGAAATGTCCAATATTCAAATACATTCACACCCATACGTGCATTTTTTAACACATTATGGTATGACTAAAGATATACTACTATTCAGACATTATAAACAATACGGAAGAACGTCCATTTACATGTTAAAACTGTTTCTAAAATACTAACTGAACAGAAAAGCAGGCTACAAACTAGTAAGTAGAGTTTAACAGAATTTTTTATTAAAGGAAAACACATACAAATCTGAAATGATTTGTAAGTTGTTAAAAGAGCTTTTGTAGCAGGATTGTGGGTGGTATAATTCTCTTCAATTTGCTTATCTATATTTTTTCATTTCCTACCATACACATGTATTGCTTTAGAGTTTTGTTTTTTTTTTTTTTACTTAAAATTTAAAAATGAAAAATAGCTCATAGGAGCTGGATGGCTGGCCCTGCTGAACTGTCCATGATAGTAATTTGAAAGCCGTGATCTAAATAACCCCTGCCTAATTTTTCTTTGTTGTGCCTTATGGTCTCTGCCTCAAGTCCTGAATCCCGGGTGCATGGAACCCTCCACGAAGGTCTGAAATCGCTAGGCTCCCATGCCTTCATGGGTGCATCTCTCTCAAGTTTTCCTATCCCCAGTCCCTCCAGTTCCACCCCGCTTCAAAACTCAGCTCAGACATCACCCTTCTGGGAAGTCTTCCCTGACATCTTCCCTCTCTCTGCCCTGAAGTGTCCACTCCATGTGTCTCCACAGCTGCCCTCTATTAAAAGACCTTCACCATATTGGGTTGCATTCATTCAAGTGTCTAGATTGTAGGTGTTTCCAAGTCTTTGACTAGGTCTTTTATGTGTCTATTCCCAGATTCTAGCAAAGTGTCTGGGGCAGAATAACAAACAGATATGGAGGAATGAAGTCTGGCAGTGAAAAACAGACCAAAGAGTGTCGACACAAGCAAACATTTTTCTGAGCCAGAACAGGAAAACTCTCATCATATACCCTGGTTGTATTTTATTTCTGAGACCTTGAAAGACAGAAAACTTTCAGGTGCACACCATCACAAAAATAAATTAAAATGGATTTGGCATAGTAGGCTCTTAAGAATAATACTGCATAGTCCCAAGATGTGCTAATGATCTAATGTGGGGCATATGACACGGTGTATAATGTCCTCTCCACTTCCTTCCTAGCCTCATTGTTGATTTTGCAATCTACGTTCTGAAAAATCTAAGAAAAAAAATTAATCTTATATTTCTTTCTGCCAATCAGCTAGTATCACCACATTTTAGAAGTCAACTGAAATATTCTGAATTCCATAAACACATATAAACATTTTCTCTCTGGTTAAATGACTCCTTGTCATTTACCTATTTGTACCCTTCACAGAGCTCAATGAAAACTTTCACACAAACTGGGTATTTAAAAATAGTGAGGGACGGGAAACATGGGAGATGAACCCCACGTCCACTCCAGCATTCTACCGTGGTTCGGTTTCCAGACTTGGAACACACAGCCGCACTACTGAGCTGAGAAGGCAGAGCTCAGTGATATGGGCTGCTGAAAATCCACATGTCGAAGAGAAGGGCACAGAGGGAGGGCCCAGATTTCTGCATGAGGATTTTCCGGCAGTCCTTGGCTAACTATGAAGAAGACGAGATTCTGCAGGGCTTCACAAAGAGCAGACACCACAGGTCTGAGAGCTGAATACAAAAGGCTGTACCTAGAGAGCCACAATAGAGAAACATGGCTGAATATTTCAGACATTCAACCGAAATCCATAAAGGTCATACGTGAGGAATAAGGACAAAACTAAGACACACAAGCTCTAACAAAGACTACATCCAAGCCTAGTGGGTTCAAGAGAATCCTTGGTAAAGTAATTGCCTGGCAGAGCAAAATACCACACCCTTTAAAGGAAGTGGCATAAGCCAGACTTCCTATCATGTGTTATTTATATTGTCCAGGCTTAATAAAAAAAATTACTAGACATTGAAAAAGCAAGAAATAAAAATCTTAATTAAAAAAAAATCAAAAGGACAGAAACCAAAGCCAAGATGACCCAAAAGAATTTTAAGATAGCTATTACAAGTATGTTCGAAGATTTCAAGAAAAAGATAGATATAGAAAGTGAATGATGTGGAATAACCGCATATAACAACAGAGAAACGGAAACTCAAAGAAAGCATGACAATTCTAGAACTGAAAAGTAAAATATATAAAGTGAAAATTTTATCAAAGGGGATTAATAATATTAATTCTACATAGACTATATAATTAGGGTGAATAATCTCTATTTTAAAATTTTTTCATGTTTCTTTATTTTTGAGAGAGAGAGAGAGACAGAGCGTGAGCAGAGAGAGAAGGAGACACAGAATCCGAAGCAGGCTCCAGGCTCTGAGTTGTCAGCACAAAGCCCAAAGCAGGGCTGGAACTCATGAACTGTGAGATCATGACCTGAGCCAAAGTCAGATGCTTAACCGACTAAGCCACCCAGGTGCCCCAGGATGAATAATCTTTAAAGAAACTACAAAAATATATTAAATGTTTACCTTAAAAGCCAGTAGGATAACAAAAATGAAATACTAAAAACTATTTGATTCACCTAGAAGAATGCTTAAAGAAAGATACAAACAAAAACCAATGAAATAAATAGAAAGCAAACAGCAAAATGGTAAACACAAACCCAATCGTATCAATAATTACTCAAATGAAAATAGACTAAATGCTCCAAGTAAAAGACAGTGTCTGCTGCTGACAGCACAGAGCCTGCTTAGGATTCTCTCTCTCTCTCTCTCCCTCCCTCTCTCTATCTGCCCCTCCCCACTCAAGCTCATGTGCATGTGCCCTCTCTCTTTCTCTCTCTCAAAATAAATAAATAAACATAAAAAAAAAAAAAAAAAACCAAACTCTAACCCCAGGTAATTTCACTAGTGAGTTCTATCAAAGACTTAAGGGAAAAATATACCAATTCCACAAAAATTCATTTAGAAAATAGAAGAGAGGTCGTTCTCAATTCAACTTGTGAAGTTAGCATAACAGTGATGTAAAAATCTGCCAAAAAATTTAAGAAACGAAACTTAGAAACCAAACATCCCTGGAATAGATATGCAAAAAGTAACTGAAGGTCAAACACAACAATATTTTTTAAAATGTACCAAAAGAGGGGTGCCTGGGTGGCTCAGTTAGTTGAACACCCAATGTTGGCTCAGGTCATGATCTCACAGCTCATGAGTTCAAGCCGCATGTGGGACTCTGTGCTGACAGCACAGCCTGATTCAGATTCTGTGTCTCCCTCTCTCTGCCCCTCCCCTGCTCATACTCTGTCTCTCTGTCCCTCTCTCAAATAAATAAACATTAAACATTAATAAACATTAAAAAAAAGGTTTTTTTTAATGTACCAAAAGAGAAATGGCATGGCATTACTAATATGAGACAAAATATAGTTTAAGTCAAAAATTGTTACAAGAGACTTGGGGCGCCTGGGTTGCTCAGTTGGTTAAGCGTCTGACTTCAGCTCAGGTCATGATCTTGCAGTTTGTGGGTTCGAGCCCCACATCAGGCTCTGTGCTGACAGCTCAGAGCCTGGAGGCTGCTCCGGATTCTGTCTCCCTTTCTCTCTGCCCCTCCCCTGCTCACACACCCTCTCTCTCTCAAAAATAAATAAGCATTAAAAAAAATTTAAATAAATAAATAAATAAATAAATAAATAAATAAATTGTTACAAGAGACAAAGAAGAACATTACATATGGGTAAGAGGGTCAATCCTTCAAGAATATATAACAGTTACAAACATTTGCACACGAAGAAGAAAAGAAAATTAATGAAACAAAAATTGATAGAATTGAAGAGAGAAATATATCATTTGGTAATAACTGTTGCAGACTTCAATACTCCACTTTCAATAATGGACAGAAACTCTAGACAGAAGGTTAACAAGTAAACAGAGGTCTTGGACATTACTAGAAGTCAATCCGAGCTAAGAGACACACAGAACACCCCACCCAACGAGAACAGATACACATTTTTCTCAAGTGCACATGAGACATTCCCAAGAATTGACCCTATGTGAGGACTCAAAGCAATCCTTAATAAATTTTAAAAGATTGAGATCATACAAAGTATCTTCTCTGACCACAGTGAAGTGAAACAAGAAATCAATAACATTCATAAATATGTGGAAATTAAAGAACACACTCCTAAAAAATCAACAGGTCAAAGAAGAAATCACAAGGAACATTAGGAAACACTTATGAATAAAAACAAAAGCTGAATAAAAACAAAACCACAATGCACCAAGACTTAGAAGACACAGCAAAAGCAGTACTCAGAGATAATTTTATACCTGTAAATACTATATTAAAAAAGAAAGACCTCAAAGCAAGAACTTAACCTTCCACCTTAAGGAAAAAGAAAAAGAAGAGCAAACTAAACCCACAGCTGGCAGAATAAAAGGAATAATGAAGATTAGAGTAGATAGAAACAAGATAGAGAAGAGTGTCTAGACAATTATCTGATAAATTATCTAGACTAAGAAAAACAGAGAGAAGACTCAAATTACTAAAATCAGAAACAAAAGTGGGGACGCTATTACTGATCATTTCTGTATATCTATTTCCATAATAAAAGGATTATAAGGAAAGATGGTAAAAATTGTATGCCAACAAATGAGATAACCTAGATGAAATGAACAAATTCCTAGAAATACACAAAGTACTAAAAATGGCTCAAGAAGATATAGAAAAAGGAGAAGGATATCACTTTCTTTAAATTTTATTTTATTTTTTTAGTTCTGTCTTTCGGTGTATGATTTCCTTATTGTTTAGGCTCAGATCTCTGGTACAAGGTTGGATGGGGGAGACACCATGTTTACTCACTGGAAGATTCAACACTGAAACTTATCCATCCTCCCCAAACTGATCTCTAGATTCTGCACAATCCCATACAAAATTCCAATACATTTTTTTTGTAGACATTAATGAGTTGTTTCTAAAATGTATGTGATTATTCAAAGGACATAGATAAATTAAAATAAATTGCAAGAGGAAGAACAAAGTTGAAACATTCACAGGACCTGATTTCAAGACTTACTATAAAGCTATAATATTCAATATGGTGTGATATTGGCATAAGAATAGACAAATAGATCAAAGGAGAAGAATAAAGAATTCAAAAATAGACCTAATGCAAATTGATTTTGAACAAATCCTTAGATGGCAAAAAAAAAAAAAAAAAAAAAAAAAAAGCCTTTTCAACAAACTCTCTTGCAACAATTGGGAAACCATTATGGGGAAAAGTGAACCCAACCTTACACCTTGCATAAAAATTCATCTGAGATAGACCACAGGCCCAAATGTAAAATATAAAACTATAAACTCACAGAATAAAACATAGCCTCTGGATCTCACAGTAAGGATTTTTTAGAATTCAGAAAGCACTAATCATAAAAGAAAAAACAGATGAAGTGGACTACATCAAAATTAAAATCTTCTCATCAAAAAAGTTAACAAAAAAGACAAAGCACTGAGGAGAAATATGTATATGTATAATATATATATATATATATATGTATATATATATCTGACAAAAGAGTTGTATTCAAAATAAATACAAGAATCCTATCAATTCATAACAAAAAAAGAAATCAACCATATCGCCACCATGAACAACAGATCTGAGCAGACATTTTCACAACAGCATCTACACCAATGTTCAATCAGCACATGGAAAGGTACTCAACACCAACATTATCAGGGAAATGCATATTAAAACCACAGTGAGCTATCATATGCACAGGAATGCCACAGCTGAAGACTGACAGCAAATTCTGACAAGGATGAAAAGCAGCTGGAACTTTCATACATTGCTGCTTGGAGTGTAATTAGTACCACCACTCTGGAAAATAATTTGGCAGTTTCTTATAAAGTTAAACATGGGCTTTCTCTATAACCCAGAAATTCCACATCTAGGTATTTACCCAAAAGAAATGACAAAATAGGTCCACAAAAAGACACAATGTGAGGATAAAAACAAGAGTGAACGGTTCAAGGATGCTTACAATAGCATTATTCACAATAGCAAAAAACTGAAAATAACACAGATGTCCATCAACAGGAGTATGTATAAATCCTGTCTGTTTTTACAATGCAATACTACTCAGCAATAAAAAGAATGAACTGCTGTTAAATGCAACAATAGGGATTGGCCTCAAAAATATTATATTTAGCAAAAGAACCAAGACACAAAGAATACATGCCTATGGTTGCGTGATTCCATTCACATAAAATTCAAAAATTAGCCTGCTGTGATAGAAATCAGAACAGTGGCTGCCTATGGTGGGTGAAAATTGATTAGAAAGAGTCACAAAGGGGGCTCCCGGGTGGCTCAGTAGGGTAAGCGTCTGACTTCAGCTCAGGTCATGATCTCACAGTTCATGGGTTCAAGCCCTGCGTCGGGCTCTGTGCTAACAGCTCAGAGCCTGGAGCCTGCTTTGGACTTTGTGTCTCCTTCTCTCTCTGCCCCTCCCTTGCTCACACTCCGTCTGTCTCTCTCTCTCTCTCAAAAATAAATAAACATTAACAAAAGAAAAAAGAAAAAAAGAGTCACAAGGAAACTCTGGGGTGATGGGAATGTTCTGATCTTCATTGGAATGTTGGTTACACAAGTGTATGCAGTTGCCAAAATTTATCAAAGTATACATTAAAATATGTGCATCAATTTTAAAGATCTATAGAGAAAGAAAGAAAACCTTAGTCACAGGCGAAGCTATTTCGGGGACAGAAATAGAGTTATCTAAGATTTACATGGCAAGAGAAAACTGATTTTCTCTGAAACACTAATTTATTTCTGAAACTACAGTAGTAATTTGTTGCTTAAAAAAATTTTGCAGCTGGGGTGCCTGGGTGGCTCAGTTGGTTAAGCATCCGACTTCAGCTCAGGTCATGATCTCATGGCTTGTGAGTTCGAGTCCTGTGTCAGGCTCTGTGCTGGCAGTTCAGAGCCTGGAGCCCGTTTCAGATTCTGTGTCTCCCTCTCTCTCTGTCCCTCCCCTGCTCATGCTCTGTCTCTCAAAAATAAACATTAAAAAAAAATTTTTTTTAATTTGTAGTTATTTAGCTTTTAATTAAGGGGATCAATACTCATTTATTCACTCACTCATTTATTCATTCAACAAATGTCCTAGGCACTTGTCTAAGTTTCTAGAAATCAATAGGATTCAAAATAAGATTCTGATATCATGCAGCTTACATTCTAGGGAGGAAGAGAGGTCCTTGAAATAAAGCTGAGTAAGAGAATCGGAGGTGGCAGGGGTCAGGACGGGGGAGTACAGTATGAAAGCCTTCTTTGAGCAGGGATGTTTGAGGAGAGGTCTATCAATAACATGACAAATGAAGGCTGCTAAAGGAGCCCAGGAGGGGAAAAGCATTCTGGGTAGAGGATGGGGCCAGTGTAGAGATCTGTGGGTCCCGTGGGCATGTGGCAGGTTGGAGGTAAACCGTACAGAAGGCAAAGGGAGAATCTCCTCAAAGAGAAGATCAGACAAGACACTGAGCCCCCACTCCTCCCACCTCCAAGCCGAGTGGGCTGTTGGCAATGACAGACAGGTGTGGGAGTTCAAAAGTCCACCTGAAAGGCAACTGTGGGATACAACTTACAGTCCAGAGGTCCCGCAAGGGATCAAGCTGAAATGGCAGCATAGCTTGTCTTTTCCCTTTCCCTGTTCTGCTCTCATGCCCTCACTGACTTCTCTTGCAAGCACTTCTTGACTCAAGATCTGCTTCTTGGGGAGCCAGACCTGCGTCAGGCTGGGACGCGGTTGTCTCAGCCTCATACGGCGCAGTGAAGAGTTTGATTTTATTCCATTTTTTTTTCTTTTCAAGTTTTTATTTAAATTCTAGCTAGGTAACATATATGGTAAAATTGGTTTCAGGTGTAGAATTTAGTGATTCATCCTTTAAATAAAACACCCAGTGCTCATCACAAATGTCCATTGCCCATGTAGTCCCTCTCCCACCCACCTCCCCTCCAGAAACCCTCAGTTTGTTCTCTATAGTTAAGAGTCTCTTATAGTTTACTTCCCTCTCTTTTTTTTTCCTTCCCCTATGTTCATCTGTTTTGTTTCTTAAATTCCACATATGAGTGAAATCATATGGTATTTGTCTTTCTCTGACAGGCTTATTTTACTTAGCATAATACACTTGAGCTCCATCCATGTCATTGCAAATGGCAAGATTTCCTTTTTTTTTTTTTTTTTTTGATGGCTGAGTTGTATTCCATTACACACACACACACACACACATACACACACACACTCACACCACATCTTCTTTATCCATCCATCAGTTGATGGACATTTGGGCTGTTTCCATTGTTTGGCTATTGTTGATAACATGCTGCTATAAACATCAGGATGCATGTGCCCCTTTAAATCTATATTTTTGTATCCTTTGGGTAAATACCTATTAGTACAGTGCAATTGCTGTGTCATAGGGTAGATTTCATTCTAAGTTAGGTGAAATTCACTAGATAGTTAAGCTGAGTGATTAAGAACATGGGCTAGGTCAGACTGTTCTAAATCTGTACCCTTATTAGCTGTGTGACCTTAGACATATAATCTAACTCTCTGTGCCTCTGTTTCCTCATCTGTAAAATAAGAACAAGTATAGCACCTTATATTCATATCCTTACGGGGATTAAATAAGTCAATATATGAAAAAACTTATGATTGTGACCCATCGGGTAAGTTTATGAGTCAGTGTGGTAGTAATGGAATTTAATTTATGATTTTTAAGAGATCACTGACTGCTACGTGGCAAACAGACTCCAGGAGGGCAACATAGGAACAAGGAAAGCAGTTAGGCAGCTATTGCTGTGGTCCCAGTAAAAGATGATGTTGGTTTGGACCAAAGGAGGTAGATAGAAGCAGCCAGATTTCAGCTATCACTGAAGGTGGAATCAATCAGTAGAACTAGCCGATGAATTACACGTGACTTGTGAGGCAGGGAAAGAATCAAGGACAACAGAGAAAGCAACAAGTAAGGGACTTGGGAAGGAAAGTGATCAAGTTCTGTTTGGACCGTGGGTCTGATATTTGGGTGAAGATGCCTGGTTGATGGCTGGGTGTATGTGTCAAAAGTTGGAGAAGACATGGATGGTATTAACAATCATTCAAATACATTTCGGAGGTAACACTGACAGGGTCACTTTTGGCTATCATTCCTCAGATATATTTTTTAAAAAATGAAATGGAATAATTCTTAACAGATTAACTTAATCCTACAAATAATCATAATTAAATTGACTGAGACCAGTGGCTAAAGAACTGAAATGCAGCCCATAAGCAAAAAATAATTCAAGCAGCTAATATCTGTCTACTTTCCACCCAAGAACAGACCTCGAAGTGTTGTGTAGTTCTAAATTAGAGGTACATTCTTTTAAGAAAGGTCAAAGGACTAGACAAATTTTGGAGAGCCCCAGAGATTTGCTATTTTCTCCTTTTGGCATCCTTTTACTACAAGAACAGTATCACGATCACTTGTCTAAGGACTTTCCTAAAAGTCACTGCCACCCTGTGCTGTTACACAAGTATGCCAGCTATCCAGTGTTCGTGTTTGTAGACCAAATTAATCCTTTTGTTTCTATGAGCACAGTTCTGTGGATTATAAACTGTTGTTACTACAGATGGAATTTCAAGCAGCCTCCACAAAACAACAATTTAAGAGAGCACAAAAATAATTTCCAAACATAACCCGCTAAAATGTTTAGCCACAAAAATACCGGGACCAGTAGTCTCTGTGTGTGGTTCCGCAAATGTTGCTCAGGACCTGACTCTACCATCCGAGTCCCGACCTGTGCCCAGGGCCTCAGCTCCACCTTCCCTGACACCCAGTGAGATACATGTATGGTAATAAGCAGCCGCTGGCCTTTCTCGCCTTCACTTCGGACTTCCGAGGAAGTAGAATTTCTAGCCTGAGCACCAAGCCTCATGGCCTCTCACAAGTTAAGAAGTAGGACTAGTACAGTTTCGTATCCATATGAGGTTCATATCTCATCCCTTCCCGACCAGCTCTTTTACCACAGACAAGTCAATTTCTCGATACCCCTCACCCGGGGCTCTACCTTGGATGACAGCCTGTCAATCCTGAAATGGCATTCTACTTTTCCTCTGTTATCTGTGGCCCTCCCTGCCTCCTGTTTTGAATTTGTTTCTTCTAAGAGGAGTTCATAATTAACCCTGCTTACTCTTAGTGATATTTTCCCGAGTTACTCTCTGTAAAAGTCCACTCCTTCCAAATTCAGCTCAATTCTCCTCTCCTCTGCGAAGACTTGTTTGGCGTCCTGGATGCATTTAGACGTTCCTTTCCCACCACACCCTGAACATATGTAGCTGGAGTACAACCATGCTTCTTCATAGTTCTTCATAAATTAGTGTCTCTTCAGCAAGGCTCTACACTCCTCATCAACAAGAGTTGAATTGAACCAGCCTGAACATCTAACAATATGAGATTATTTATTTATCCTTTTAGTCAAACATTTATTGAGTAGCTACTATGTGTCAGACATAGTTCTTAGATTAGGTGAAACAATCTAAAGGGAAAACAATAAGGATTAGTTGAAATAATCCAGGACTGAGGGATTAAATGGAACAAATTATTTGTTAGCAAATAATCAAATGATCATCAAAAAACAAATGATCATCAATAATTTTCATAAATTATAGTTAGCTACAGATAAAGCCTGTGTAGTATTACCTAGTTTATGGACTCATCTGTACTTATATGAAATAAATAGACATAAAAGAGGATTCAGTTTCAACTTCAAGGTGAATGACCCAAGGCAGACCAATGAGAGATTCTCCCTGAGATTTTTCTGCTGTAGTAGAGGCAAGGCTCTCCCCTCCTTCTGGAGTAAATCTGGGGTTGTTGGTATAGGAAGAGACCCTCTGCAGTGAGATGTAAAGAAGCCAAGCAAACCCAAGTGCAAGACAGAGAGAGAGAGGGAGGGAGAGAGAGATTGCCACCCTCAGCACCCCCCCCAACATGGTAATAATTACCTGAAAGTCCAATTCCTAAAGTCCCTGGAGCTTTTCTCCAATTCTGTGAATTATCCCAGTGTCTTTCTATTAAAATCTCTTTTCTTCCTTAATCTAGTTTTAGCTGGGGTTGGTCATTTGCAAATATAGAATCCCTAAATACACATATAACCAAATTTGAGATTCTATAAGACCTCACTCAGGTAAAGGTATGCTTTTAAACTAGTCAAGACAAAAGCCAAGGTAGATTTTTTAAATCATGGCATGATTTTGGAGTTTTGTTACCTATAAGCATTTTGTCTGGATTTTTCCAAAGCAGGTTACATAAAAGGCCTTATTCATTTGTTTTTAAGCATAAACTTCCTTCAAATGAAGTAAAAGGCATTTCATAACTCATTTTGAGTAAATACATCAATAAATCAGAGATCAAGTTTCTTGCCTCATTTATCTGTACAGAACTAATCAACATCAGTTAATTCATTCTACTTAATACTAAATCATGCTGCTCTAAAAATCCTTCCAAACCACTGATGCCAGGTTGTTAACAAAATATCTGGCTTGTGACCAAAACCCACCTAGTCCACTAATCACCATGTTATCGGAGACATAGAGGAGTTCCAATCCCTGGATTTTGTATCTCTGTTTTTCTAATAGCAACAAAATGAGAATGGTGAAGGAACAGGTAGGGAGGCATAAGGCTAGATGAGAAAAAGGGACAAGAAGATAAAGAACTCATATAAGGGATGTTTATCACACAGTCAGCAAAAGCATCCTGTGGTTCATCCATCAGCTAGAATCTTTTCAGTAAACATCCATTACTAAAATCACCAACGTAAATCTATAATACCCTCATGACACAGCTGCTCTCCAATTTCCACACAACCGAGTAAAGTACTTTCCTCGTAATAGTCAGCTTTACTTTCTAAATGTTTTACCTCTGCCTCTTCTCCTAATTCTCCTGCTCTGAATTATCAACAGCAGATGCCAACTGAGTGACTCTCTCTGAGACTTTAAGATCATTTATCAGTTCACAGACTCATTTACGGCTCTTTGCTTTCAAAATAACTCAATTCCCCTCGCAGGTAGAGAACACTTTCCACCCAAAGAAAAAGTGACATGTAAGCGTGCGAGGGTTTCTGTGTTGTCAGATGGGGTAAGATTATGGAAATATAAAATATGTTTTGTGGAGTAGCCAGTAGAAGGTTACTACCCCTCCATTTCCGCCCTCTTTCCCATTTACCTCATGTGGTGGCAATTTCTACCACAGTTCCTTGTCGTTTTTTCATGGCAGAGTCCAGTCGTGGCATCCAGTTATGAGGAGCTACAACAATTTGGAAAATCTAGACTAGGACTCATTAGAAATTATCAGAGTGTGCCGTGTATAGTAAGGGTAGGTAAGTGCTGCTTCGTGAAAGTTCCGTTTCAGTTACGACTATGTCAATTTTTTACCGTGGGTCAAGTTCCAAGCACCTGAAAATCACTGGTCTAAGTTAAGGGATGTTCTCATTCTGCAAGTAATTTTGAGCTGCCTGTATATTTATTTATTATATAATATGTATTATATACTAAGCATTTATTTACCTGCCTGGCTCAGTTCTAGCATTTGGGGAGGCAACAGCAAACAAATTGGGCAAAAATTTCTGCCCTTATGGAGCTTCTATTTTAGCAGAAGAGATAATAAAGGGCAAACATAATAAACGTGACTATAAAGAATGTTAGAAGGTGGTAAGTGGTACAGAAAATTCAGAACAAAATAAGGGTGGTCTGGGCGCCAAGGAGAGGAGATGCATTTTCTTGGTGGTGTGTGCAACAATCTTTCATTTTTTCCCCCATTAAATATGTTGTGGTGTTAGTCTCCTTTGACATCTCTATAGGGCAAAATCCATATGTGTTCTTATTGGGTAAGAATCATCTCCATTAACATCTACCCTCACAGAACTTAAAGTACCCCTAATCCATAGTGAATAACAAATCAAGCAAAGGCACACCGGGAAATAAGGATCAGAGAATGGGATTGACCCGGGTAGGCCAGCTCCAGGCCTCAGCTCAGGAAGATACCCAGTCATTCAGCCCCATTCCCATATCTAGGAAAATTGTTCTGTGATCTTAAATAATCCTCAAAGATTATTCTTTAAAACAATTTTTAATGTGTTTTATTTATTTTTGAGAGGTAGTGGGGGGGGGGGGCAGAGAGAGAGGGAGACACAGAATCCAAAGCAGGCTCCAGGCTCCGAGCCGTCAGCACAGAGCCCGACGCGAGGCTCGAACTTGTGAACCATGAGATCATGACCTGAGCCAAAGTCAGATGTTTCACCGACTGAGCCACAGGCGCACCCCTCAAAAAGTATTCTTTATCCGCCACTGCCCCTCCCCAAACTGCTCTCCTTGGGCTTTGGTAGGATTCATTTATGATCTAGAGACCTTCCAATAATCCTCAAGGGGTATTAATTAGTATGTATATGACACTCAAACAACTACTAGGCCTGGAGCTTCTGAGGATTGCATAAGAAATGGAAGATTGCATTTTTAATAGCCACTATTATGCCAGAGGGATTTTGTTGGTTTGCTTGCTTTGTTTGTTAATAGCTCTTATAGGGTCTTCCATTCTGAAGCTAAAAGCCAAGCCCCCCAAATTCTTCTTCACACATTTCATTTGCAGTACCTACACATTTGGCGAACGGCCCTCTACACAAGCCTCCCGGGATGTACTTCTTGAGCCAGGAAGTAGGTCTCTCTACTTCCTTCACAGGCCAGGTCTCTCTGGGAGAAGCAGTTTTGGACGGCGTGGTCAGGCTGTGCCTCACTCGAGAAAGTGGCTTCTGAGCATAGGCTTAAAACAGGTGAGGAAGCTGTTTCTGTGGATTTGGGGGTCAGGTGGGATGGGAGAAACATTCCCAAGGCATAATAGCAAGACCTTCAGCAGGACTGGAGGACAGTGAGTGAGGGGCAGGAGTTAGAGTTGAGGCCAAATGTGTTAGTGCCTGCAAGAGTGTTTCCAGAATGGGGAAATGCCTGATCTAGCCCCCCTCTGTGACGAAAGGGAAAATTTAAAGGGGATTAAACATGAAACGAAAAGAAGCTTTTTAATCAAATTGTAAATGGCATGGTTTTTACCCCCACCCCCCTCCCCACCCCTTGTTTCTCACAGATTAGCAATAAACACAGGGAGGCAGCCTTAGGCAGTTTCTGCTGTAACTCCTGAGAGATTGCTTCCTTCCAATGTTTCTGAAATTAGAATTGCAAAGGAAAATCAAACAAGACCTCTGAATTGAAACACACTTTTTTCACAACTATTATATGTGTTATCGTGTAATCATTATTTCACCAAGCAAACATTTAAGCAACAGGCAATTTGTGCAGGGCAGATAGTGTGGGATCAAAGCCCACGTACACAAAATGATTGTGACATAAGAGGGAAAATTAAAGGGCCCGGGTGCCTGGGTGGCTCAGTCAGTTAGGTTAAACATCCGACTCTTGATTTCGGCTCAGGTCATGATCTCACAGTCGTGGGATCGAGCCCCAGGTGGGGCTCCACACTGGGTATGGAGTCTGCTTAAGATTCTCTTTCTCCCTCTCCCTCTGTACTGCCCCCACTTGCGCTCGCTCTCTCGCGCGCTCTCTCTCTCAAATAAATAAGGTCTTCAAAAAAAAAAGAGAATGAAAGGGCCATAAGAAGGATTTAAAAAAAAAAAATACAATGGAGCTTCAGAGAAAAGGAAGACTCCTTCCTGTGGAGAGGTCTTCAGGTAGGAGGTAATTTCCAAACCATATATTGAAAGATGTGTAGGTCCCGGGGAGATGGAAAAAGACGTTTCAGACAGATCACTGGGAGCTGGAAAGCCTGTGATGTGTGGCAACTCATATTTTTCAAAGACAGAACATCCCCCACGATCCAGTACACCGTGACCTTGCCACTCCTCCCCCTGAGGGGTCTGTGTTCCCCCTCCCCCTGACTCCGGGGGTTGTGACTGATCTGACAGAAGTGAAGCTACACGACACCACTTCCTTCTAGTTGGTTCTCTTGGGGTGCTTGCTAAGCTGAAGCTAGCTTCCACATAAGAAATGTGACCGACTTGAGGCTCACAAACTGTGCACTAACTGCCCATCGTGCGAGAGCCCAGCCCGGTCGAAGTGACATGACTGCAGAGAAAAGTTCCCTAATCCCAACCCACCATGTGGAATCGAGTAAGTCCTGGGGAATGACGTAGCGATAATTAGTGGAGCTGATGTATATGGTTTAGAGTTTTTTTAAATATTAGTAATGGTGAGTCTCTAGATATTTAATGAAGTTAAAAAACACTGGTGACAAGTTAGGGCTCACATTCTCCTCCATTTCAGAGTGCTAATATGTGGACAAGAAGGGAACTTTCTCTCAGTCTAGACATTCACTAGCACACCCCCAAATGAAACTGTGCTCAGGCAGCCTGGATTAATGGAATGCGTGCTGGGAACCGGTTCAGGAAAGCTGGGTTCTGATCCCAGTTGGCAGCCACGGGAAAGTCAGCTAGACTCCGAGCGTCTCAACTAATTTACCTGCCCCCCCCAATATACACAAGAGCACTTCAAGTTCCATAAAGCATTATTCAGTGGTACAGGTTTTTAAAAATTATTCTAATTACATAAATCCATTCATGTAGCTTGAAATCAAATAGTACCAAAGGCCAACCGTGAAAAACAGTGTTTTCCACACCCCCTCAAACTCCCTCTCCTGCTCCCTGCAGGCAGCCACATTTAACTTTTAGCTGGTTTCCTCCAGCAATTACCATCATGGTCCTAAATGACCTGCTTATTCCAAAATTTAATACAGCACCATGATAAGGAAGAGAAGGCACTTTTACATTCCCCAACTTTCTTCCTTTATTCTCCCAAATGTCTGTTGTTATTTAAATCATTAATCAGTTCAAGGTTTTTATATAAATATTGGTCGTTGCAAAGCCAAATAGGACACTAACAATATCCCCCTGCCCCCCACCGCCTTTTTTGGACAGTTTTTTATTTTCCTCTGAAAAAACAATCACCTCATTATTAAACCTGCAAAATATTCCGTGCGCTTAAACGCTTTCATGATTCTCCATCCTATTCACTGCCATACCACCTGTTCCACTGAGTACATTTCCACCTGCTCTGCTAGACCTTTCCATCTTCCTGGTTTTACCTGGACTAGATGCTGCCTAGCGCTGTGCTTGTCCTAGGATTTTTCTCTGTTTCTCATGGATGGGAGCCATACTCTTCTGGATCCAGTTTCTTCTTCTTATTTGCTCTGTAATTTTGCTGGTGCATACCTTCCATTAGAGTCTTAGAACAGATTACATTGAAGATAAGCTTTCGAAATCCCTCTACAACTGTGCATTCATTGTTCTAGGATCTCAGTTTAAAGCAGAAGGCTCACATTCAGTTTTGGGGCATTTTCTTATGTTATTTCTCTAGTAATTTCCTGCCCTCTATTCCATATTCTCTTTTTTGAAACTCCTGTTAGTCTGATGTTGGACTTTTGTACTTGACCTTTTCAATCTTTTCCCCTTGTCTCTAACATTTCCGTTTCGTTGTCATTTTGCACTACTTTGGGGACATTTCTTTTACTTTACTCTCCAAACTTTTTACTAAACAATCACGTTGTGGAGGTCCAAGAATTTTTTTTAATATTCTCTGTTCTTTTTTCAGTTTGTGTGTATTTAATTTCCTGCACAATTTGCTTCTCTTGGTTTGCTTTTCTGTTTATTTATTTTATTCTGTTTCATGTTGAGCACTTTCTTCAAATACTTTTTGATGCTTGGCTGTCCATTCATATTTGAGAGAAAAGTAATTAAAAACTAGTCAGAAATGAATTTATATGATAGTATTGTTGCTTCTTGAATAATTGATGCTTGAAAGCTATATTTTAAGAGTATCCATTGATGAAGCAAAAATTTACTGGTTGCTTCCTGTCTAACACTGACAGGTGTTTGCAACACTAATTAATAGGAGCTGTCCCACTGAGGCAAGGTCACTAACAAGTAAACAGGGTTTACTCACAGTCCTATTTCTTTTCAACATTTTTATCATCAAAAGGATGAAAATTCACAAAGTATTAATCTGGAAATTTGGGAAATCTGCCAAGCTCAATTCAAAAAGTGTTCTACAGACCAAAATGTTACAAATAAGCACTATAACTAACAAAATTAAGGTTTTTAAAAATTTATTTTTTAGAGAGAGTGGGGAAGACAGGTGGGGAGAGAGAGAGAGAGAGAGAGAATCTTAAACAGGCTCTGCTTAAGAGTCTGAGCACGGAGCCCAGTGCAAGGCTTGACCTGGGGCTCAATGTGGGGCTCAATCTCACAACCATGAGATCATGACCTCAGCCAAACTCAAGAGTTGGACCCTAAACTGAGTGAGCCACCCAGGCACCCCACAAAATTAAGTTTTAAAGTGATGATAAAAATTTCGGGGCGCCTGGGTGGCCCAGTTGGTTAAGCGACCGACTTCGGCTCAGGTCATGATTTCACGGTTTGTGGGCTCGAGCCTTGTGTCAGGCTCTGTGCTGACAGCTCAGAGCTTGGAGCCTATTTCAGATTCTGTGTCTCCCTCTCTCTCTGTCCCTCTCCTGCTCACAATCTGACTGCCTCTCAAAAACAAACATTTAAAAAAAATTTTTTTAAGCGATGATAAATTTTTTTTTAATTTTTATGCAACTTGTAACAATAATTGCAGTTCTGCCTACTCTCCAACCCCCTACAATCTCCCCAGGTCCCCTTGGCAGAAGTTAATACCTTTGACTCATAACTTTTGACATTTACACACTTCCATACTTCCACACTTTAGGCAGTATCCACTGACTTCCTGTTATGGTAGGTGAGGACTTAGCTATACAGCAGAGTTTGGTTTAAAAGACTAATGTTCCATAACTGACATTACTCTGCTAATGTGACTACTACTCACAGCTGGGCTTTATAACATGGTAATTAAGACTGTTTTCTTTCTTATTTTTGTTTTTCTTAAAGTTACTAATTGCATTGCTTTTTCATTTCCTTGGTTTTCTTTGTGCTTGTGTCTAATTCTTCCCACACTTTCCAACAGCCTGTCAGCATAAATTTCTACAAGTTCACATCAGCCTCCAATATTTTGCTTGGAGACACACTTCTAGAGTCTTCTCCCCTTCTGGACTGGTTGCTCTTAGTTCTGCTGCACAGTTGACTTCCTGGGTCTACAATTCACCGTCACATTCCTGGATTAGATTTACCGTTCTGTCTTCTTCCTTCTTCCTTCTTGTCTCCATCATGCTCCTGATGGAGGGTGCATGGAAGATTTAGCTTTTGAGACTTTGAATAGTTTGAAATCTCATTATTTTACCTTCATAAATGATTGATAGTTTAAATAAATATCAAAATCTGGTTGGAAATATATATTAGAAAAATTCTGGTTGGAAATTCCCCTCTTGGGAGTGGCATTCCTCACTGGTGTTTGGAGTGTTTGTAGTAGCCATGAAAATGCACTGCTCAGTTTCCTGTTCTGAGAAGCATAACTGACCCATAGCACCAGTTGCTACCCCTTTGGACCCACTGCTTCATTGGCCCTGAGGTCATGCTTCTCACAGGCTACTCCCTTATGACTGAACATAGCAGGGGTACTAATGTAGACCCATTCCTGCAGGATGGGGACCCCTCTAATAGGCAATGTTGACTGGCCTGGCTGTATCTTTCTTAGATCTGTATTGCCATCTGAGACTCTTCCCACCTAAACCTACTTCTTGCCCACTCTCTTTCACAGATGTCAGACAAGTCATGGTCTAAAGGCTCTGCCTTCTGTGCTCCTTCCTCTTTATCCTTCACAGTCGTTTCCTTCAATAAATGTTTTACATATCTAATCCTGTTCTGACATTTGCATCTCAGAAGACCTAAACAAACACAAGTCAGGTTTCACTTCCTAGAAGGGAAAGAAAATGCCATTCTGGGTAATATTAAGGGGGCAGATAGTTTCCTGGCACAAGACGGTGTTCCAATTGCCAAATATTTCACCAGTGGAACCTGGGGAAATGTCATGGTGAAGGGGAATGCATCGTAGGTGCAATGATCCAGGCATTCCAATGCCCACAAGGAGGGGCGAACTGACTGGTTCCTATCATACTGTACTGAGTCTCCGCAGAGAGATCACGAGGAACAAAGGGCCTTTAAGAAGCAAAGACTCAAGATGAGAGCCAGAGGGTTTCACTAGTAGCTTATCTCCTGAAGTGGAAGTATACACACAGCTTAGCCTCAGTCCTAGGACCTGGTAGAGATGCAGAGCTGCAGAGATGTTTAAATGCTTGGTTAAGGTGGGTCTGTCATGCCAAGGTCAGAGCCCTGGTTGGGAAAACCTAGGACTCTGGAACATGGGCCATAGTTGCTGGGATCTTCAGAACCCTTGGAACCCTGGGGGATTACAGAGGTGGCCGGCCCTTGCCTAATTAGAGATAGCACTTCCCTATGCTGAAGAGGCCTCACCCTTAAAAGACAGCAGGTGCCTCCCTCAGAAGTTGACAGGCCACTAAGTAGGGTTAAATCCCAGGTTTAAAACCTGGAGGCAGCTGGGCCTACAGAGGAGGCAAGACATTATATGCCAAAGTAGCTTCAAGATTTAGAATGTAGTGGGGCACCTAGCTGGCTCAGTCCGTTAAGCGTACGACTTCAGCTCAGGTCATGATCTCACGGTTCAGGAGTTCAAGCCCCGCGTCAGGGCTCCGTGCTGACAGAGCAGAGCCTGCTTGGGGTTCTCTCTCTCCGCCCCCCTCTCTGCCCACTCCTCCACTTGTGCTTTCTCTGTCAAATAAATAAACTTAAAAAAAAAAAAAAAAAGATTTAGAATGTAGTGGCAAGAACCCAAGGAGTACTACCGGGATTGAATTTGGAGGGCCCTGGATTCCAGAACTGGAATGTAAGACAAGACAAGACAGAATTTGTTGACTAGGGAGCACTCTCTCCAGAAATGTGTGTTAATGCTCTGGCCAGGGCAAACTTGCTGCTCGAATGGCTCTGAGAAGCCTAGAAAAAGTGATGGCCAATGCTGAGTGGGCAGAAATGCTTGAGTTTCCCTGACAGCTGAGAAAGGAAGGAATACAAGAAGCTGAGAGATGTAGGCGTACTGGAATGAGGATATTATGTAAGGCCAAACAACCCACTAGAGTTTGGCGTTTCATTTGAGCGCCAGAGGGAGAGACACCATGCACCAAGTCTATTGGGAATATGCCAGTGAGGGCGCACAAGCATCACTGGTGTGGTGGCAGTTCTCTGCAGGTCAAGGCTGATGGTTGGAGAGGCCATCACAGAGCTGGGCTTGTTATCATCCATGGAGGCCATGACACCCTGAAGTAACAGAGACCAGGCAGTGGGTGGTGCTTAAAGCCAGAAGCCAGGAGGCCACAACTGCCATAACATGGTATTGGCATGGCTGGGCAGACTGCCACGCTTCACATGGAGCTGTGAAGATGTTTAATAGAACGTGGCAAAATAAAAAGCCATGATCCCTTGCTCATGGACCCATTGGCCCTGCTGTACCACAGCAGCTTTGTTCTATAATGACTCCCCAAGTACCTCATGTTCAGTATGGGAATTCACACCTTCCAGTTCTAGGAAATATCTTGGAATTACTTCATCATTTGCCTTCTCTATCAGTTATCTATTGCTATAAAACAAACCACCCCGGTCAGGGGATTGAAATAACAAGGATTTATGATTTCTCTGGTCTCTGTGGGTTAACTGGGCTTACCTGGACAGTTCTTGTGCTCCATGTGATGTAGCAGAGGTCACGCATATAGCTGCACTCAGCTGGGATCTCACCGGTGGCGAGAACATCCAGGGTGATCTTTGATCTTCCAAAGTCTGTCTTTACCTTTCAGTAAACCAGCCCACGTGCTGACACCGGTTCTCATGACGGAGCAATCCAGAAAGACTCTAATGTGAATGCACTTTAATTAAACTTTTGGTTGCTTCACATTCACTATGTTCCATGGAACAAAAGACATCTGCTGTCAAGCCCACAGTCCGGGAAGGGGGAGGCACAGATCATGGATACTGGCCAGCATGGTTCATTGAGGGCCACAGCCTAACACCCTACTGCACCCCTGCTTTCTCCTTCTGGAACTCTCATTATTTGAATGTTACACCTTTATCTCCCACCTCTTTGACTTTTTTTCCATTCATCTCTCTGTCGTCTTGCTACATTATTAGGTTTCATGCCTCACCTTTATGTTCCAACTTTTCTATTAAATTTTTCATTTCTGTTATAATGTATTTCATTTCCAAGTGTTCCCCCCCGCCATCTTGTTATATTATCCTTTTCTTATATCCTGTATTCAGTATCTTCTCTTATCTCAGACTCCCATTGGGGGTTTTAACATTTGTTTTTCTTTATTGAGCTATAACCGACATATAACATTATGTTAGTTTCAGGTATACAACACAGTGACTTAATATGTGTGTATACTATAAGTGATCACCACAATAAGTCTCATTAACATCCGTCACCACACAGAGTTGCAATTCTTTTTCTTCAGTTAAGAACTTTTAAGATCTGTTCTCTTAGCAATTTTCAAATATACAATACAATGTTATGAGCTATAGTCACCATGCTGTATATTACATTCCATGACTTATTTGATAACTGGAAGTTTGTATGTTTTGACTGAGGGTTTGGTAGGGGGGTTTGAGCATTTTCTCCCTGCATATTCTTGGTTTCTCCAAGTTTCCTTCAAAATTAGTTGATCGTTCTGTTGTTGTTTCTTTATTTGTGTGGGTCTCAATCTTTCATGTTAGAGGCTTTCCTCAGATGTCTGTTGATCTTTGACTGTCTATTCATATTTAAGAAGGACAAACAAAAAACCTGACTGGAAGGTCTGAGCTACAGTGTAGGTGGGGTTTGCTGACTTTGAGTTTCACTGTAGAGGGATCTGTCTCATTTAATTGTTGTGGAAAACATTAGGATCAGTATCTGAGGTCTTTCCACATGAACTCATCAGATTCCCTGGAGAAGATTCTTCCAGTCTCTACCTGGAGAGTAGGCCACACTGTCAGCCTTCTGAGACCCTGGTAGGGAAGATGGAGGGCGGGATGGGGGGGAGGCCGGGGGTGTCTCAGCTGTCAGCTGCATATGTTCACTTACTCCTTATTTTCAGTATAGGACTCATGCCCTCAAATGTGCCTGATGTCCCTAAGCCCAGACACTTCCCATTTTTTACTCTCTAGAAAATTAACCTCTAGTTTTCTCCTGAGTGGAGAAGGGGCAGATGCCCAGCAGTGAGGAGAAGGGGGTGATCTAGGAATCTAGTTCTTTCTTAAATAACTTTCAGCCGGTTCTCCTTATGTGAGCACTTAACTCCCTTCTCCTCCAGATCCAGAATATTTGGTCTTGCTACTCTCGGAGCCTCTTGGAGATTCTGCAATCCTAGGATTTGTTCTTGGCCTCTCCTACTGCCGACAGTCTACCTTCTTAGGCCTGCTCAGTCAATAACACTCATACATCTGCTTTTCAGCTTCCAAAGCTTTGCTGCTGCTCTGCTGTCTCCACTGTGTGGGTCTTTGTCTCCACCCCCTTCCCTCCTTCTCTCCTGCCCTCACTCCTCCCCCACCTTCATTCTTTAGCAGTTTCCTTACTACAGTTTCATGGGGTTTCAAGGAAGAGAAAAAAATTTTAGTGGGTAAATTCAATCTGCCATCTTTTTCCAGAAATACTACTTACTATTTCTCTATCACAAAAGTAATACATTTTGCTTATAGAAAAATTAGAAAATCCAGATAACCAGAAAGAAAAAAAAATCATCTGGGGGTGCCTGGGTGGCTCAGGTGGTTAAGCATCCGACTTGGGCTCATGATCTCTCAGTTCGTGGGTTCATGGGTTCGAACCCCACGTGGGGCTCTGTGCTGACAGCTGGAGCCTGCCTCAGATTCTGTGTCTCCCTCTCTCTCTGCCCCTCCCCGCTCACGCTCTATCTCTCTCAAAAATACAAATTTTTAAAAGTCTTCTGTAATCCCACCATCCAGAAATAACCCACTGTTAACTTTTTTCCTTTCCCCGTTCTTGGAGGGGGTGTATTCTCTCATTCCTGCAACAAACATCTGCATGCTCCCTTGCATGCCTCCCTTGTGAGGCTCCAGGTATAAAACAGCAAGATAAACATGGTCCCTGGCACCTCAAAGCTGAGGTCTGTCGAGGGAAGACAAGCAAACAAATCACTTCAGTAAAATGGGTCAAGTGTGGCTAGAGAAGTAATACAGGATTTTATGGAAGCACCAAGCAGGAATGCCAAATCTAGTTTTGGTTATGTCAGGAAGGGGCTAGAGAGAGCCCCGCACAGCCCAAGAACTGTAAAGTGCTCACTACGTAGTCACATGTCGTTATCAGCAGAGCTATGTAAGAAGCATAATACAACTGGCATTTTTCTCTTAACAACATACCATGTGCAACTTTTTAATCACCATATATCAACTTTTTAATACCCAAATACTATTCCACTGTATGCACGTCCCGCTATTCCTTTAACTGAATCATCCATCGGTGGTAACTGCCTTTGTTGCACAGTGAAGATGAGATTTACTAAGATTAAAAGGTCAAAAATAAACAACAAAAGATTTCAGGAGAGGTCTGGCTTAACGGCAACTTACACAGGGAAACATTAAAAAGCCCGAGAGGCTTTAACTGACTACAAACTAAGCCAGCCCACGGGGAAGTGACAGCCAAAACGGTTAATGCAGCCTTGGACGGCATTATCCTCAGTCAGCGTCCAGGAAAAGAAATGCGCCCTAAACATCTGGGGCAGCTACAATTGGTTCTGTACCTCAAATTCTAAGAGAGGACTTGAAATATTCTAGGTTTGCTTTTCCAGCTTCTTTCCCTCCTTTCCCCCCAATGCTTCAGCCCTTCCAACGACTGATCCTGTGGGGCGAATTGCCACCTACCCCAACCGCATGCCGCTCTCCCGGACCATCACAAGCCCTTCTTATGCTGGGTGCCTGCACACCAGCCCCAGCAATAGGAGCCCACAGCTATTTTTGTAAACGAACCGTGCCCATTCATTTACACGTTGCTTATGGCCACCCTCTAACTGCACGGACACAAGCGAGTGCTTGTGACAGACACTGCATGACCCACAAAGCCTAAAACCTGGCCCTCTGCAGAAGTGCTTGCCAGCCCCTGATCTCACCAGCATAGTTCTCCCCGACTACCCCCAAAACTCTTACCCATCCCTCCTTTCTTGGCACCCGCGCTGTCCCTGGTACTTACTTCTATGAAGGCACTTACACATTTCAATGTAATTATTTGACAACCATATCTCCCCTACTAATCTGTAAGGGACATGAGGGCAGGGGTCTTACCTTATCCTTCTTTTTGTGGAAATGTGAGAGCCTTTCCCTTAAACCCTTAAACCGCCATCACTCCCCCCAGCCACAGCCTCTCGTATATCTGGAGCAGACCTGCAGACTCAGAGAGAAATTTTTGTCCTTTGTGGGTCCAGGGAGGCTGTGACATGTCACCCTGACCAGGAAGGGTGGAAAGGGCCAAGCAATTGGTTCAGGGTAAACACAGCCCACGTTAGGTAAACAAGAGGAAGCTGAATCTCTCACGCAGCCCAAAGAGTGTACTTTGAAAATATCTGTGCTATGACTTCCGTTTGGCTTCAGATCACTTCAGGGAAGATGTACCTGATCCCAGAACGTAAGAGCCTGCCACCCTTCCTTCCCCCTGCCTCTGCCAAGCCCCAGCAGAAAGGCCTGACATTGAGTAAAGAGAGGCCAGCACCAGGAGAGAAGTAATGTCACTGATAGGGGAAGGGGCTGGAGGGAAAAGACCAAATGATGAGGAATCCAGAGAGAAGGGGGTGTCAGACAGGAAGGAGGAGGAGCACCCCCCCCCCAAAGATTTGCAGGCGCCTGGAGATGACATATATTCCCTACCACCCCTCACCCCCCTGTGGCTTTGGAGCCATCCCCTGGTCCCTCACAAAAAGAACGTGTAAATACAGCCAGAGGTCCCTATTCTCGGCAGGATCCGGAGTCTGGAAACCTCCGGCCCCTTACATCTACACCCATCTCCAGCCCCTTGTTGAGGATGGTGGGACACACGCAGGTCTGACAACCAACCCTGGAGGGCTCTGCTCCTTGAAGACCATGCCTTTCTTCCCACCCTTGGAGAAACAGGAGGGTCAACTTTTCCACCTCCCACTCGACCTTATCCTCAAGTGTGAGAAGATACAGAGGCCTCTCTAGGGTCATATTTGCATTCTCAGAATTCAACAACATGCCTGCCTGCCACATGGCAGGCTCCCAAGAAGGGGGCCTTGGCTAAATGTCCGGCTTCCTCTAATTCTCCTTGAGGCAGACTTCAGCATGAAGAGAAAATACTTAGGAAGAACAAAGTGGCCTTTTCAGATATTTGAAAGGCTGTCTCATCAAAAAGCAGTTCATTTTATTCTTTGAGATTTGGAAAGGCCAAGAGCCAACCAGGAGTAAGTCCTGTACTGAAGTCCTAAAATGAAGAGACAGGCTTCCCACTCAATATAAAAGATGAGAATGAGTGGATTACTTGGGAGGAACTGAGTTCCTCTTCCTGCAAATAGTCGAGCAGAAGCTAGAGGACCCCAGGAGAGTCACTGTGAGTGGTTTGTCCTGAGAAGAAATGTGACCTGGGATTTCCCCAGCCCCTTGTATTTCTTTCCTTTTTTCTAATTTTTTTAATGTTTATTTATGTTTGAGAGAGAGAGAGAGAGAGAGAGAGAGAGAGAGAGCACAAGCAGGGGAGGGGCAGAGAGAGAGGAGACACAGAATCCAAAGCAGGCTTGAGGCTCCCAGCTGTCAACCCAGAGCCCGACGCAGGGCTCAAACTTGAGAATGGCGAGATCATGACCTGAGCCAAAGCCACCCGGGTGCCCCTATATTTCTAACCTTCTAACCATCAAATAAAGATGCACTACAGGCATGGAAATAGTATTTGCTTAACCACTGTATTTCACTTAACGTACGTCACAACTTTTAGTTTATTTTGAGTATTTCATCAAACCACAAAGATAATGGTTCATGGATGATGTTCTGACATCTATACTGTAAACAATAATGTTATCAATAAAAAATCTACTCAGACTGAGACCACAAAATTTCACGAAATAGCTATCTTTAGTTTGGTCAACATATCAAATTATAGCAGTTGTAAACTTGAGTATATTTCTTTCAAACACCAAACTGGGTCCAAACAAAGGTAGTTGGTAATGTGTTTTGGGTAAAATAGATTATTCCAAAAATGATTTGAATAATCTTTGGTCAAACGCTATTGCAATAACTGTGAAAATTTTGTTCCACTGAGTGCTATAAGTTGCATGTGAAGAAGTTAAGTAGGGCAACAATTTCTAAAGTATTTGTCTAATTCCTCTCTCCTAAATAGCTCGTGGTTTTGCTTTTTTTATTATTGTGATTGACAATAAATTCATACCTCACCTCTGTAGAGTTCTTTCCATTTTTCAAAACATGTTGACATTTATGATTTTGTTTTCCTTCTCACAATATACCTGGGAGATAGGCGGTGTGGCAGAGACCCCTGGTTGCCTGAAAGATCTGGTTCCACCTGGTTTCAACACAACTAGAATTATCTGCTGAGCTCCTGGCTATGCAGCGGGACAGTAAGTCCCAGCCTCCTTACACCACGTGACTGAATTCTGCCAACGATGTGAGTAGAAAGGACGTACAGCCTCCAGGTGGGGCACTTACACAGCCACATTCTTCCCCTTCCCCTCTTTCTTTGTCACTGGATGAAATGCGGGTATTATTTGCCCTGGAAATGCACAAAGGTCATACACCTATCTGGGCAGGAATCGTTTCCCTGTTCTTCCTCACGGTTTTAAACTCCTCCCCAGACACTGTGTGAGAAAACAGACTTTAAGTATTCAATTTAGAAGAGAGAAAAAAAGGACACACGTACTGAAATAAGCAGAGATGATTTTACATCTACATCTATTCCTTCATTAAAAATCCTATCGATCGTATTCTTCTGTGAGGTAAGCACTAAAAATTGAAAAATAAATATGATCTTACAGTCTGGGACCTCAAGGAGTCACAAATGAGTAAAACAATCCACTGTTTCTGTTGTTAGCATGTAACGGAAATATCAGCGTGGAGTCTTTGAAGGCTAAGTAACAGTTTGTCCCAAGATGGAGCGGCAAAGAAGTAGAGTGATCCTTCAGATTGACTTTGTACCAAGTGGAGCATACAAAAGGTAGACGGTGCTTCTCTGTGTAAGTACGAGTGACAAGTGTAATTTAGGAGTTTCTGAGGAGGTTGTGGACCCTGGAGGACTCACTAACACCGTGTATTTTTACTCATCCACTCTTTGTTTCTTGTCCTCCCATTAAGCATGTATTCTATTCTCCTCCTACACCTAAACTTTCCCTGGTGCCTTGAAAAGATGACATTCGTGGAAAGAAAGGCACATTTTGTACGAGTTAATTATAATAAAATTCTGGCTTAGAGCAACCATATTGTCTGAACACTTAATAGAACTCATAAGACTTCTATATGCCAAAGTCATGACTAACTACACAGCCAGGTACACAGATGAACATTCATTCACTTTGTACTTAAGAAGTACACGTGGACATTATTTGAAGGTTGAGTAGTTTGTACTTTTCCTCTTTTTTATTAACACTGTTAAACATTGCTACCATTTTGAAATTATTTGAAATTATAGTCCTTTTTCTATTCTTAAAATTCTTCTTGGACTTGACTGTAACCTTTAAAAAAAAAACACCGTGTTCAGTCAGCTATTCAAAGAAGAGTGAGTCAAGCTCTTTGGGAGATATTTTTAACTATTTATGATTAAACACACTAAGGAATTCAGCAGTATTCTATAAAATACTTTAACGTTCAACCCAGTTGATTATTCCATCTATGCAGCAAATATATTTCAGCGAGAGGAAAATTGGTAAAGTGCCTCCCAAAAGTACGTGGCATATATAATTTGAGCATGTATCTGCCAGATAAATTGCCTCCACTATTACTTGGGAAATGAAAACTCAACTAGATAACAAAGCTACTTCAACACACTACTAAAGCCAGCCAGGAGATTTCCCCCACCTCCAATTCTGGAAACTTCTTCATAATATTGCATAGGGACTATAGTTTTTAATTGTTTGGTAATCTTTACAATGGAATCATAAATCTGATGAACCTTAAATTTTTACTGAAAATGTCACGTTCTGCCCCATTATGCTTGCTGATCTTCTACACAGTTAGGATTTGGCACTCCTCGTCCCATTGGAGAGTGGCTAGAAAGACTGACAAAGAAAGAAAACCCTAGCAGCATCAGATTATAAAGGCAAAGTCAGGCTATTAAATGGCCAGGAGCACTCACTGAGCACCTACCAAGGACAAGATGGCACTTTAGGGGAGATCAAGTGAATATGACTTCCTTACTTAAGGAATTGCCCAGCCAGTGGGGCAGTGAAAGGAGGAAATGGTCACATGAAGGAGGCGTGTGGTAGAAGGCATCAGAAATGAGGCACAGTGGGGTTCCAGGGAAGGAAGATACGGCATTTGGGTGTGGAACCAAAGGGAAGACCAGTTCAAATGTGAACTGGTTCTTCAAGGAAAGGTGGGATTTTAATAAATGAGGGACTTTGTCTTGCTCACACAGGACGATATCCTTGAGAATGTCCATCATGAAACACCACAGGGCACAAGGGCATAAGCAAGGGCATCAGCTACGAGTCTATTCCAATTATCCAGGCAGAATCTGACAGGGACTTGGATCTGTAGCTCCAGATAGAAGGAGAAGTGGTTGGATTCTGGGTACGTTTTGAAGGTAGGTAGGGCAGTAGGATTTGTTGATAGATTGCAAGTAAGATGTGAGAGAAAGGGAAGAGTTAAGGCTTGGGGCCCGGCCAACTGAAAGTTCAGAGTTGCCATAATGGGTATGGGAAGCACAGGACCGTCTGGAGCTCAGAGCACAAGTTCTGGCTGGAGACTCCAAACTTGGAGTCATTAGGATCTAGAGCATTCAAAGAGTTCACCTGGAGTGAATCTAGAGAAAAGGTGCCATGATGGAGCCCTGGGCCCTCCAATATCTAGAGGCAAGGTGAGGAGGACACGGAAATCTCCAGTGAGCTGAGAGGGGAAGCAAGAGAGTCAAGTTGAGGAAGTGTGTCAAGAAAGAGAACAGTGTCTAGACAAATGCTGCAGACAGATCGGCTAAGATGTGAGCTTTGATGTTAACGGATAGCCTGCTCGATGCCAATCGTGTCTGTACCACCCATTAGCATCCCAAGTATTCTCGCCTAGTCCCACGTCCTAAGTGAAAGAAAGTGTCTTTTTCCACAGGTTCCCTGTACAAACATTTGCAAGACTCCCACATGGGAGGCCCACGCGTACCTTCAGCTCGGTCCTGGCCCTCTCAGAAACCCATGGGCAGAATAAAAACTCAGAGGCACTGCTGGGGCCAGAACCCCAACTACAGGCCTCAATGCTAGTTTTTCAGGGGACATCAGGAGCTGTGAAGGTATAGCGGTCTCTCTATAAGTCACAGAGAAAAGGTGTGTCCTCTTTCTGGGTTACACTCAGATGAGCAAAACAACCCGGGGTCCTAGAGCTCTCTGGGGAAAACCTTTTAGTTCCGTTTCTCCCAGTCTCTGACTCTGGCTCTCTTTTAAACACACACACACACACACAATTTTTTCAAGGTTTATCTCAGTACCAGGAACCCAAAAGAATATGGAGACTTCCATTTTGAGCAGAACCCTCCATTATTCAACCTGCTGTTTGTTTGACCTGCCTCCTGTCCTCCAGGCCATCAGACAACGATTCTTGGATTCTTGAACTCGGGGTTAGCGCAGGGGTGAGGGTGGGTGGCTAGGAGAGAAGGTTGGTTCAAATCCCCAGTCTCCCTGGGGGGTGGGGGTCTCTTTAGTCTGCAAATTAGTGGAAGCACACAATGGGGCAGGGAAGGGGTGCTGGCCACTTTGCTCCTTCACCAGCATCAGATCCCCAAATGCAAAAGAATATGCTAGGGGCTTAGTGACCTTAACAGCAATATCTAAGCCCTCGCTGAAATGTTCTATTATCCATATATGCACAATATGTCTTACCTTTTCAAATAAGGTCCAAACTTCCCTACCTTCCTCTCCCTAACACAGCCACCAAGAAAGAACATTGAAAACACAATGAAAATATCTCACATGATAAAATTAAGCTATTGTTTTTGATAACGACAAGTTACCTCTTCATAGTATGTAAGAATGGCTACATTCCAAACCAAAGAAATTTGAAAGCAAAATTAATATTTTACAGCTACTAGCATTTTGTTTGCAGCCTCAGCAAAACCAAATGTCCACCTGCTAACTAATTTCTTATGAATACAAAGTCCACTGTGTTTCTGGGAAGGATGGTTAGTGTTTGTCAAGTTTTTTGTGTGTAAAGACACAAAAATATAACTGAAAAGTTAATCAGAGGGCCAAGAGTGGGAACAAGGATCAAAAAAAAGCATGTTTACCATTTCAAATACCAGTCTACTAGAAAGCTCCTTCAGTCCCCAGTCCTGATTTTATACGTGAAAGGATCACGTAAGTCACTGCAATAAAAACTGATGACTTTTTGTATACATACAGAGTTTAATACATGCACTCTAAAAATAGAACTTGTATGATTTAAATCTAAAGTAGTGATTTTGCAGGAATGGTCGATCGGAGCCTCCAACTGGTCTACAAATTTCTTGTTTGTTTCTGGTATGAACTAAAATTTGCTTCTGTTCTCTTCAAAAGAGGGACCATTTCTTCCCATACCTTTTCCATCACCAACAATGAACAGGTGGTGTTTAAGGTATTTTGGTTCCTTAAAGAATTGACAGACTGATAAAGTTTCTTACTATTGCCCTAAAGTATCTTAACGAGAAGAATATGTATCAATCTGAAATCACAATTTTGTTGTCAAACAAATCCAACATTCTTCTGTGCCCCGTGGTAGCACACAGGAGCTGACATCCAATCTTATTTAGCCATTATTACAACATTACCAGGAGCTCAGAGTGCTTAGTCACCTCAAGAACCCAGTCCTGTTCTGCCTCAGTGGCTTCCATGAAAAGTGTGTAGAAGTGGTTTTCATCTTGAATTTGTTCAAAATCTGTGGCTTAATTCTCAATTTAAAATAGGTCTTCCGTAAGCCCACTAGTCACCAAAATAGAGTACGAGAAGTCAGACATGTAAACACTTTTATTAAAATGTTTGCACATATACAGAAAAAAACCTCTTTCTCTCATGGTATAAAACTCTGTACAAAATGTGCCAACGACTGACATTATCATAAAGGAACCCTCAAATCAGTGGGACCTAATCTTGAGCACTGAGTGAAGAACTAGGAAGAAGAACTGAGAGACAACCTGATCATGGCATATCAAGAACTCCTGCTGTCAGGATGTACTAAGCCTTCTGCACAGGGGTGTCAAAATCAATTTCGTCAGGCTGGTGATCATCTCATCACCAAGGAGTCCTCTGAATCGGAGAAAGGATCTTGGGAATACTGTTGTTGTAGGGCACAATCTAGATCATCCTGTAGTTGCTTCTGTATTTTTACGGCTACAGCCCTGTTTAAGATTGTCCAAGGGGTCTTCACTGCCCTGATGATTAGTATGGTTGATGGGCGCAGTTCTGCCTGCCATAGAAAGAACTTCCAAAGACAGTTTAAGCTCAGTTCTCCAGGAGATGCCATTTTGAGACCTTTGCATCTGCTGCACTGTGAACATGGGTCTCTCTCTCTCTCTGTCTCTCTCTCTGTCACACACACACACACACACACACACACACACACCAGATCTTACTGGAGTAACACTGAACCCATGACATCTCCACAAACTAGCAGAGACTAATGCCACCTGCACTTCTTCCTAACAAACCTGTTTCTTTCATCCACCCTCCTCACTCTCCCCTTAGCTACTATTGGGAAATCGTCCCCTCCTTACCTCTAGGGATTCCCATACACCCAGAGAAAGGAACTTTCCTTTTTCTCTCCCCGTTCCCAAATGCCTGGCTTCCCAGGAAAGCCCCAGCTGCTCAGCTCCCCCCCACCAAGATGCCAACCCTAGGTGACTTCAGGAATGTGTTCAAATGGAACTTCCTCTAGGCTGAAGGCTCGGCCCCCCACTCGCCCCTGGCATCTCCAGAGGCCCTCTCCCCCCGTGGCCCTCTGCCCGGCCCCTCGAACTCACCAGGAGGAGGTTGTGCGCCACCAGGTACCCGAGCCGCGCGCTGCCCCGGACGCCAGGGGCCAGGCGCCCGGTGGCATAGCCGTGCCAGGCCACCACGTAGGGGTTGTCGATGGTGATCCAGTACTTGACCTGGCCGCCGAAGTGGCGGAAGCAGAGCTCGGCGTAATCCCTGAAGTGGTCGGCCAGGGCGCGGTTGGCCCAGCCGCCGTAGGCGTCCTGCAGGCGCTGGGGCAGGTCCCAGTGGTACAGGGTGACCACGGGCTGCACGCCCAGCTCCCGCAGCCGCTCCAGCAGGCGCCGGTAGTAGCGCAGCCCCTCGCGGTTGGGGGCGCCCGCGCTGCCATTGGGGAGCACCCGCGCCCACGAGATGGAGAAGCGGTAGTGGGTGACCCCGAGCTCGCGCAGCCCCTCCGTGTCGCGGAAGACGTTGTTGTAGCCGTCGCTGGCCACGTCCCCGGTAGCGGGCGGGGACGGCGACGGGGCGCCCGACGGCGGGCGGGCTACCGGGGGGGCGCCGGGGGGCGCCGGGGGGTGGTGGGTGAACGTGTCCCAGATGGACGCGCCCTTGCCGTGCTGCCGCCAGCCGCCCTCCGTCTGGTAGGCGGCGCTGCCCACGGCCCAGAGGAAGCCGTCGGGGAAGGTGTCGTGGAGGAGGCCGGCGGCCTCGGGGGCCGGAGGCTGCGCGAAGCGGGCCCAGGTCTGCGCCCCGTCGCCGGGCTCGGCGCGCAGGCGGCGGCCGCCCAGGCCCAGCAGCAGCAGCAGCAGCAGCAGCGAAAGCGGCAGAGGCCGCGGGCGGCGCGGCGGGGCGCGGGCGGGCATGCTTCGCGGGAGCCGGGCGCTGGGGCGCCGCACCGCGCCGCGCCCCTTTATGCCCGCGCCCCGCCGCGCCGCCCGCCCCTGCCGCCGCGCCCACCCCCGCTTCCCCGCCGGGCCCCGCTGGCAATAATTACCTGCGAGCCGGAGCCTCCCCGCTCCCGGGAATGGGGAGGGCGCGGGGCGCAGAGGGCGAGCGCGTGCCGCGGAGGGGGCGCGGCAGCGAGCGAGGTGCAGCGGGCGCCTCTCGGGGACGTCGGAGAAAAGGCACCTGTCCTTCGCTGCTCCCAGGAGCGCGGGGGGATGTTTGGCGACGCAAGCGGCCTCCCGGCCACCTTCTCTTTCCCCTGGGAGAAGCCACGGAGCGGGTGTTCGTCGAGGAGGGAAGGCGGCCCACCAACTTTCCCCGAGCTCAGCGCGGGCTCTTTGCCTGCCCTCCCGGAGCCCGGCGGTGGGGGAGCACCTGCTTTCTCGTGGCCTCCACTCGAAGGCCGAGAACAGCTTTAGGCCGACATTGTTAGAGCCGTTTGCCTGAAACCGATTGGGAGGGTAAGGTGGGGAAAGCCAGGTGGGAACTCGGAATGCCTTGAGACAGCGACTGGTGGCGGACTTTCTTAGAGTCTTTAGGGAGAGCAGGGACGTGCAGGGACGGAGGGTCGGTCCCCAGGGACCCGAGTAGAAAGCCTTCAAGGAAGACAAAGGAGACGCGTGGGTTGCATTGACACTTTGCTTTACTCTCCCTCATACGGTTATCTTGTAACCATTTCAAACCAGCACCGGTCGTTGAGTTAGACGTTGCAGAATTATTTGCCCACGGCCCAAAGGAAGGGAAAGGTGGCGAGTTCCTGTCACGACAGTTTTGATTGTTCTTATTACACATTTTTGTTTTTTAAGAAAAAACGAAGTACCAAGGTTTCAACTTTGAGTAACTGTTATTTACCTATTTAAAAAAAAAATCCTTTTATGAATAATCACGGTTTAGCTTTCAGCTCTGACTTAGCAAGTCACTTATCTGTGTAAAGTTTTGCACGCAGCTCTGCTGGAGCCCAGGGTCCCAGGGTCCCACCAATGCCTCTTGAACGGAGAAGGGAAAGGGGAGGCGGGATTTAGCCCAAGCAACCACTCCCACCCACTACAACAAAAGAGATTGGTGACTTCAACCCAGTTGAGAGAGAGCCCTTTTGACAGGTTGTGGGGACACAGTATCCATTTGAAGATGTGTATACATGACCTACAAATAACTGATGTCCATCTGGTGGCGAGTGGAGCGACCTGGGCTCCACCTCTGTGATCTTGGAACCATCTCTTCTCCAAGGCTTAAGATTCTCGTATGTAAAATGCAGATGTCTGTGTCTGCTCTGCCACCTTTGAGGCCTGTGAAATGCAAACGTAAAAATGTGCACACAGATGACTCCATCACAGAAAACGCAGACAAATGTAAGATCCTGCAAATATCTCCCTCCCCCTCCAGTACCGTGGGACTCACTCCCAGCACACCTGTGCCTGTGCTGAATGACTAAGATCTCCGCCGAGGTATGAGTACGTCTGCTCTTGTGGGATGATCATCCCTGTGCTGTTTCTTACACATTTAAAATTGGTGAAGTTTTGAACATTGCAAATGCAGGTGCTTTTATTAATTTCCTTTAAATGTTAGCACAATAAATTTATTCCAATATTTTATTAAATATTCCCAACTCCAGCTAGCATATATTATCGTGATTAGTAAGATTAAGCCACCGGACTGGAACAAGACATACTGCTATTCTTTTACATGTGGCATTTACATTTTTCAATAAATGTGAAATAACAAACAGTGACACTTAAGCAGTTAAAAAAATTATACCACACAACTGTGCAGGCACACTCGCTCCCCGCTAAATCAAAAAGCATTTATGTCTGCATGCAGGACCACATTTCCCTTCTAGAGCTGACGACTAGAACATTTGCTGGATCGTAGCTTGTTAAGTTTCAATTAGAAATGCATCATGGGTCTCATGGAAAAGTAGCTTAGGCTAAGTGTTCACTTATTGATGTATGGTCTGTTCAGGGCAGATTGTATTTATTGCTACTTTTATTTAACCAACAGTTTAAAAAGAGAGAGAGAAGTGGTTTTTTGTTGTTGTTGTTGTTTTGTTTTGGTTTTTTGTTGTTGTTTTTTTTTTTGGAGCCGTGGCTAAAAAGAATGACCAAGTTGATTAATGCTCACATTTGAAGTTCATCTCTCCTAAGTTGGACATCAAAGGCTCCCGCATTTGCAGAGATATTCCCAGGTGATAGTTAATTTAACTCGACGATGAACATTCATGATAATTAAGGTTTATTTCCAGAACTTGCTGTTTATCAAGTTTCTGTTTGTGGTTATTGACCGGCGGGTCCCTGAAGTGTGAGTTAACTGCTCGCATTGCCCCTCATTTGTTCAGTTTTATTTTGGTTCTCGTCTTTCATAGCCACCTTCGAATTCTAAAATGTGGGTTTCATTTAGTGCTTTGTTCTCTGGCAAACAAGAGATTAATTACTTGCTGTGCTTTGAATATGAAGGTGAAGTTATTGATGCATCCAAGGAAGGGAAATTTTAACATTTACTTACTGAGATCTGTCACGGTGATGATTTTCAACAACCACAAGGTGGTTCTCAAGCCACCCATCATCCACATTCCTTCACCCTTCAGTCCCTTCTTATAAGTCCTTCTCTGTGTGCTCTGTCAGCCCATGCCAGGCAAGAGAGCAGAAGGAAGTCCACTGACCTCCGTGGGCCCAAACACAACCCCAACCTCACAAGCTCTCAGCTCCTCAGCCACAACATTCAGCCTCTATGGGGAGGAATGGATATCGTCACCAACAATCTCTCTGAGTAGCAACCATGGGCAAAGCAACCGTGAGGAGCTGAAGACTTCAAATCGTAGCTGACCCCTCACCCTGCCTTCAAAGACAATACTGCATTGGAGAAACAGGATAAAGAATGTTGATAATATGTTGTTGAGTGTTCACAAATGACACACATGATACCCGTTCCAGGAATTCAGAGGAAAGAGAAATTATCCTATTTTGAATTGGATGGAAAAGTTTCATAAGAGGGGCACCTGGGTGGCTCAGTCAGTTAAGTGCCAGAATTCAGCTCAGGTCATCATCTCACAGTTTGTGAACTCGAGCCCCACGTCGGGCTCTGTGTTGACAGCTCAGAGCCTGGAGCCTTCTTCGGATTTTGTGTCTCCCTCTCTCTCTCTGCCCCTCCCCCACTCACAGTCTGTCTCTCTCTCTCTCTCAAAAATAAACATTAAAAAAATTTTTTTTTAATTTCATAAGAAATGTGACAATATTTGGGGTTTACAGAATAAAATTTACGAGGAGATCTGGAGGCAAGGATAGTAGAAAAGCAAAACATGAAGAAAAGAGGGCTCACAGTGTATTTGTGGTAAAAACACCTATTTGTGCAGGGAAATAGACTAAAAGGGCAGATGCAGCCTGGAGATTTGGACCAGACATTCTGATGCTGGGATGGCAGATAAGATAAGGGTGTTCCAGAAGAAACAACCAAAAGCCAAGGGCTGACTGTTGGTAAGGGTATCCATCTATGAGGAGAGGTGGTGGCATAAGAAAGGAGAAGAAAAGAAAAAAAACCCACAGGGGAGGTCCCAGGATAATGTGTGTTTCAAGCTAAGGAGAGGAGCACTTCAAAAAGGAGAGATGATCAAATTTGTTGAGAAAAGACAACTAAAGAGGGCTCAAGCTGGACTGCGGTGTGAAGCATCAGAGAGTGTGGGAGGCGAGGAGATAAAGGCCGTCTGTACCTCCTCGTCTGAGGAGTTGGCCAGTGGAAGGAGTGCAAGAAGATGGTCACTTGGGGGGTTCACAGAGTACAGAGAAACTTTTTCAAGGTGAGGAGGTCTGCACCTGTTTGTGCATAGAGGAGGAAAGGTCAAGGAGAAGGAGAATTGGGAGTCCGGGAGTTCATCTTTTCGATGAAGCAAAATACTGTGCAGCACCAGCTGTGATCTATAGTAGATGATTCTAGACTTTTAAGGTCCCAGAAAAATAAACAGGGAGACCATAAAAAGACCACAGAAACAAAAGCATGCAGCTGGAAAGCTCAAAAGATGGAGAAGGCAGCCTATGCAAGCGCCCCAGGGCAGTGGACCAAAAGCTACTACCAAGGTGACAAAGAGAACTCTATGAAGGCTTCAAGACGCCAGCAAATGGGTTCCTGGGAAGCTGAAGCCCTGCCAAACTCTCTAGAGCTGAAGTACCTCATGGAGACACTAGATTGGGCTCTGGCTGCTTCTGTAGCCTATGGAAACTGAGCATTTCTGGATGGTTCCATCTCTTCTGAGCAGAGGGAGCCTGAGGGCTTGAATCCTGCACCTCCTCCCCCTCCCCACCGTGTCCTTCTAAGTGACACTGCTGCCTCCATAGTCTGGAACTAATTTACACCCCAATTAAACATGTTCTGACACAAGGCTTATATCTAGAAGCAAGAAGCATGGCACCAGGGGCTGAGGGCACTGAGTTGCTGGAGTCAAGATGTCTTTATTCCCCGGGGGTCCCTGGGTGGCTCAGCTGGTAAAGCTCCAAACTCTTGTCTTCGGCTCAGGTCATGGTCTCACAGTTCGTGGGATGGAGCCCCATGTCGGGCTCTGTGCTGATAGTGGGGAGCCAGCTTGGGATTCTCTCTTCCTCTCTCTGCCCCTCCTGCACTCATGCTATCTCTCTCTCTCTCTCTCTCTCTCTCTCAAAATAAATAAACATTGAAAAAAAAAAAAGATACCTTGCTCCCTTTCTCTCAAAACCACCCTCAATATGAAGAGGATAAAAGGCATATCTGCTTTCACTGAAATTGAGCGAGGTATATGGAAAGGAAAGGAAAATGAAGGACTGGTCTGTGAAATTAGCTGAGGAGGATATGTATGAGAAACAAGATGATTCGCCTGGCATCGCTCCAGAAAGGCTCAAGGTCTGAGATACTATGAAAGGAACAGGCAGCTGGAGGCCTGAAAACGGGATCAATTATTCCAATTTTCCACTCTTAACACAGTCTGGCACCACCCATTCTCTAACCCTACAGGGAACTTATTCTCTCTGAAGAAATGGATCCAAGGAGGCAGCAGCTTTGGGGACAGCACATTTGGAGAAGAGCACGGGTGGGGCAATTAGGAAAGTAGATCAAATTCTGCATAGCAAGAGTGGGACCCGCAACCCTTTTCGCCAAGCTGGCTCCAGGACTCCATCAGAGCAGCTGGCAGTAAAGCTCTCTCTGCCACAAGCCCTGCCTCTGCACATAAAGCTTCCAGACAGCTTTATAGTGACTCATTCTTGAATATAAAAGAACAGCCAAGAAACACCAGATATATAAAGGAAAACTCATGCAAGAGTCAAAAGTGTCTTTAATATTTTCAAGTAAGATAAGATTTTGCATCTATGGTACAAGAACAGGATAAGAATAAATAGGAACAATAGAGATTCAAAACAGAACTCTTGGAAGTTAAAAATATGCCAAATAAAAATAAGACTTTAAATTTGGTACAAGTATTGGAAAATAAGAAAATACCTTTAAAACTAGTAAGAAAAATAAAGCATTAGAAAATAGGAGAAAGATCTTTTTTTTAATTAAAAAAAATTAAGTTTATTTATTTATTTTGAGAGAGAGAGAGAGAGAGAGGGAGGGAGGGAGGGAGGATAAGCAGGGGAGGGGCAGAGAGAAGGAGAGACAGAATCCCAGGCAAGCTCTGCACCATCAGCACAGAGACCAAAGCAGGACTTGAACTCACAAACTGTGAAATCATGACCTGAGCCGAGATCAAGAGCTGAGTGCTTAACTGATTGCACCACCCAGGCGCCCCTAAAGATCTTTTAAAAGATGCTTTCAATGTATCGTTTTTCCCAAGCTATGAAAATATGTGCTCCACTAACACAAGGAAGTAAGCCAAAAAAGGAGAAAACATGAGTTGCATGAAACAGAGGTAAGAAGGCAGATAAAACATGAAGGGAATTTGTAAGACTGTAGCAAAAGGAAGCTTCAGGACTTAGCCAATTTAGAGCTCAAGCATTCCAGACGGAAGCGGGAGAACAGAGGGCTTCAAGGGGGATGTCTCCAGGAAACAAAACACATGCACCAAAGGTAGATATCTTATAAACTTTGTTGAGAGAGATTTCATAGGGTTTTCGGAGTAAATATGAAAGCTTAGCAAGAAATTCAAAGTGAAGGATTTCAGGTTTCTAGGCTGACATGTAAAAAGCTTAGAAGTCAGGACTCCCATCCTCACAACAAGAAAAACCTTGAACAAATTGAAAATCAACAATTCTTCTTTGAGGCAGCAACCTTTAAGCTGTAATTGATAGCTGAAGATTCAGTGTGAACAAGCTTGGGAGTTTAAAACTCTGAAGGGACCCCCCACACTTCTGTGAAATTTGCCTCCACCAGCCCTGCAAGATTCTCACTGTGAAGACAGGAGAAAAGGCATCTCCTGCTTCTGACAGGAGGAGGGAAAAGTAACAATTCTGAAACAGCTCATACCTCTCAGTTCTCCTTAATAAGACCTGCTCTCAAACTGCTTTACCAGAGCTAACCAACTCGGGGTTTACCAATGCCTAACCATCCTAGGAGACAGGAAATACCCAACTTCAGCTCCCACTAGCTTTTGACATGGAGGAAGAGATATATCCAAATCAGGTTCAGTAACAGATGGAGACCCGGTCATGGGACTACAGAATGATTCCCCTTCCCCCCACACCTTACCGCCACATCAAAGGACTCCTGTATAATAACAGGGGATTATAAGCAACAGTACTGTGAGCCTCAGACTCTAAGAAGTTTCTATGGGCGCCTGGGTGGCTCAGTCGGTTGAGCGTCCAACTTCAGCTCAGGTCATGATCTCCCAGTTCATGATTTCGAGCCCCATGTCGGGCTCTGTGCTGACAGCTCAGAGCCTGGGGTCTGCTTCGGATTGTGTGTCTCCCTCTCTCTCTGCCCCTCCCCAGCTCACATTCTGTCTCTCTTTCTCTCAAAAATAAATAAACATTAAAAAATTTTAAAACAAAAAGTTTCTAGAAAAAAATGAAAGATGATAAGAGAGACAAATAACAAAGACACTGGAAGAAATTTTAGCTTCTGATACCACAGCTACGGCAAACGGAAAACACAGCCTGACTCCTAGCCAGAGTAAAGTAAAACCTCACAATCAAACCTCTCGGTTCCTTTGACCACATAGATCATGTCCGGTGTTCAACAAAACATTACAAAATTACATGCTAGAAGGCAAAAACAACCAAACACAATCTAAGGAGACAAAACAAGCATCAGAACCACACTCAAAGAAAGAAAAAAAATGAGGTAATCCCTTCCTTAGGAAAAAAAAATTAAAAGTTGTATGATAAAGGAAAAGTTATAGTACACTACTTGGCTCCACTGTGAATGACTTTTACTTATTTATACTTTATATGAATGTAATAGAGAATTATGATTATAACTGTATTGGGCAATTGTATCAATGCCTCAAGAGAAAGGGGGTACACACACATCATTTTTAACTGTGTGGTGAAATACCAAGAAAAAACAACTGGAAAAGTTGAAAGGGGCAAAATCAGGAGGTTTGGTGATTTCACAATAAAACCTTTCAACATTATCTGACATTTAAATTTGTATGCAAATTAAAGGAAATATCAAGTCAATACATTTTGGTCCAAAGTGAGGAAGGATTATATCTTCTTGAGAGAAGAAAAGAAGAAAGGTAGGTACAGCTACAGACAGAGTTGGAGGCAGAAACGAAGGCATACACATATATTTTGAGGTGACAGGCTGATGGCGGTGGGCAGGGGAATGCCATGAAACTTAACACTAATGGTTTCTGTCTTCTAGTGCAATAGAAGGCTAGGGCAGCTGCCAAGAGGGAGCAAGCTGGAGGACTATGAAAAAAAGTCAAAGCCACCATAGGGAACTTCCTGAAGAGTCAACAAAAGATGATTAAAATATCGCTGACCAGCAAGATTAAGGCTCCACAGCATGCATTTTTAAAGTAACTATCTAAACCACATTTATCTCAAATATTTGATATAGTACTTCAGGTTGTCTAAATGCCTGTGTTTTCACAATATTATGACCTGTTTCTCACTGAGATGTATAGCTGTACTTCTCATACATTACGAAATGGAATTTGCTGTTTCTTTGCATATGGCCAGTCTCTGTTGTTGGCTAGGACCAAGGCCAATGGTTCAGAGTTGGATGGGCCCAATTAGCATCCTTTGGTCTACTCAGTGATTGTCCCTCTGCCCCTGGCCACAGGCTTGAATTGATGTCCTGAGTCACCAGGGGAATTGGTTGAAGCAGAAAGTGAATTAATCAGTTGGAATATATCACCAGCATGGAAAAATGGCAGAAAATATATCACTCTTTAGTGTAACTAATACGATTTGGATGTAGGGTCTGAGCCCTTGACCGAGTGACAGCTGAGTTGCCTACAAATCCTCAGCCAACAGTGCTGATGTTGAACCCACACTATTTGGGCCATCTCCCTCTAAACAGAGAACCTGAAAGTCTTCTTTTTTTCAACAAGAACCTCTATGTAGCCTGGGCATTTTGATCTTTATAATTTCTTTTCTATGGTGTGACTTTTGTGATCCTCACTTGACACCTCTCCCCTTATTTACCATCCCCATCTCCTAGTCCTTGGCCCTCCATCCATCTCTCTCCCGACATCCTTCTTCTGAGAGCTCATCTATTCCTTCGTTGCGGTTGTGAGGGTGATTCACAAATTGGAATCTCTGCCGTGATCTGCCTCTGCTCCCACTCCATACCTACAGTGCCTGCCCTGCATTCCAACCAGGAAATTTCAAGCTCCCATCTCAAACTCAACATGCTTAAGTCGGCAAAGCACACAAAGAACAGACAGGAGAAAAAAATCAGATATATTATAAACATAAAAAATATTCAGTGTCAGAGAAGAAATGTAAATTGTGCAAAAGCAGTCAAAAATTGTGAAAGGAAGAATAGGGAAGAATTTTCACTACTATAAGGGAAGCAATGTATTACTGGGATAGTGAAAAAAATAGTAAAACAGGGGCACCTAGGTGTCTCAGTCAGTTAAACATCTGTCTTTGGCTCAGGTCATGATCCCACGGTTCATGGGTTTGAGCCCCGCGTTGGGCTCTGTGCTGACAGCTCAGAGCCTGGAGCCTGCTTCAGATTCTGTCTCTCTCTCTCTCTTTCTCTTTCTCTCTCTGCCCCTCCCTTGCTTGTGCTCTGTGTCTGTTTCTCAAAAAATAAATAAGCATTTACAAAAATAGTAAAACATACTGGAATACATAAAACAGCTCTGGATGGACAGATAGATCCATAGATATAATAATTTTACAATAGTTTAACATAAGCTAAAATGGAGGGGGTGATTTTTTTAAATTGGTGAAAATGACCATTCATTTGAAAAAATAATAATAAAGTTAGATTCCAAATTTACACCATAATAACAAAATATTCCTAAGCGACTAGTTAACAAAGTGAAATAATGTGTAAAAATACTAGAAAAATGCAAGAGACCTTGTTTACAATGTCGTAGTGAAGAAAGCCTTTTCCAGCATGAAACAAAACCCAGACAACATAAAGGAAAAGACTGACAACGTTCACTGAGTGATCAAAGACACTACTTAGAATTAGAGACAAATGACATATCTGGAAGAAAATATCTGCAGAGGTAATAGCTGTGATCCATAGAGTCTCTGTAAATGAATACGTAAATAAGGCAATAGACTCAATGTGAAAATCATCAAAAAATGTGAATAGGCATGTCATAAAGGAAAAAATTAAAATTCCCAATAAACATAAGCAAATAAGAATGATCAAACTAATAGACAACAAAAGAAAATTGTTAAAAGAGATAACCATTTTTCACCTAAAAGCAGGGGGAAAAAATCACATTTAGTGTTAGAAAATGTGTACATTCATATACTACTGATAAATGTATAAATATTGCAACTTTGGAGGAGCGTAATTTGTCATTATCTATAAAAAATACACGTGCCCACACCTTCTAATTCAGAAATGCCACTTCAAGGACTCTATCCTACAGCCATAGAGCAACAGATGGGTGAAGATACATGTGAACAAATGCCTGGTAACACTGTGTGTGACCAAAGACAATAGGAAAATCCCCAATGCCCTTCAATAGGGGAAATTTACATAAATTATGTTACAAATTTAGAGTTCTTTTTTTAATCTCCTGGCTGAAGATATGCCAAATGCGTCCCACCTCTGAGGCATGGAATTGAAGGAGGGGATTTTTTTTTTTCCTTTTATTTTTCCTTTGTAAATACTTTCTGCCCATCCCTCACTTCTGAGGAAGAAAAAAAAAAAAAAAAAAAAAAAAAGGAAACAAAGGAGAAGGTGGGCTAAGTCAAGTCATCACCTAAGGATTAACTCAGTAGTGTAGTACCAGTGGGTAAAGTGATGCTGTATGAATGGAAACAAGCACTAATCTCCCTACCTCTTCTTTTCAATTCTTTTTATGTCCCAGAGAAAAGAGAGGGAATATAAAGAGAAATTCTGAACACGGAACTCGTATTCTTAGGAAAGCAATATCAAAAAAGAAAGAAAGAACAAACACAGAGTTGAGGAATGGATGCAAGCGGCACAGAAAGGAAGGAAGGAAGGAGCGAAGGAAGGGGAGAGGGGAGAGGGGAGCCGAGTCTGAGATCATTTCCAGCGGGCATCCACTCCATCTGGGTGACGACTCTTGGCGGCAACAGGAGTGGGAGTGGTTTCCTGTTCCCTGAAGCTCAGCCTCCATTGTGCTTTGAAATGTATCCTTTTCTGTGAGTGACTTAATGTCCTTGCAAGTCCAAATCCCTTCTCTGCTTAAACCAGCCAGGGTGGGTTCCATCCTTTGCAGCTGATAGTGACCCAGGTACTAATCATGTGTCTTTATCAGCCTGGTATCCCAACCTAATCAGAAAGAGAATCTTAGACTTGGAAGGAAGTTTGGGGTCACAGGACCGCAAGTCCCACCAGGTATGGAGTCATCTCTGCCTCCCTCCTTCCTGCCCGCTGCCCGAACGTTTCTTCTGACCTGGAAATCACCACCCGGTGAAGAGTCCGCAGTGTCAAACCAAATCTTACTTGTTCCATAGAGTCTGCCTCCTTGTACCTTCTACCAGAGGGTCTCGGTTCTGTCCCCAAGAGCCACATAGAGCCTGTAGCTTAGAGTCACGCTCTTTACGGTTCGGAGGAAGCACTCGCTCATCTCTCACTCAAATCTGTGCTCCTGCAGCATCTGATCCACAGTGAACTTCTCAAGGGCAGAGCGTGGTGGCCTCATGCCCTGCAGAGTGCTCAGTAAGCACTGGTGGAGTGAATAAACATCTCTGCTTGGGTGCTGCAGTGACTAACACGATTGAGCTTGTGACCACTCACTCTTATAAACCCATTCCTCCAAATTAGGGTCATCAAAGTGCCAACAGTCAGCCCTGCTCCCCGAAGTAGGGGAGGGAGAGGCTTCCCCACACCTTTCAGGAAGCGTGACCTGTGGATGGTGTTAGAGGAGACGATGAGAAATGTTGAGAGCCAATATTGTGGCACAGGCGACAAGATATTTTGAGAATCGAGAGGCCTAAAAAGCAGAAGTAGGGAATGAGGTGAGAACTGTTACCAGCTCACAATTTACAGCGAGCTGACTTAAGCTCTGTGGATGGACAGCTGACAAGGAAGAGTTTCAGAGAGCTGCCCTGGAGCTGTGTCACCAGACCAGGGCAAGGGGGGAACTTCCACAGCCAAAGTCCCCTGGGAACAATTAGCCACTAGAATGCCAGAGGCGAGGACAGTCTGGCCTGAAATAGAATTAAATGTACAGCAACCAGACCAAACCCAGAAATGTATTTAATATTCACAAGGCTTTATTCACTCATTTAACAAATATTCACCAATCACCTGCTGTGATACGCAGTTATGTGGTGCCCACAAAAATGCCCATGTTCGAATCCCTGGAACCTATGAATATGAAAAGGACTTACACGGTAACAGGGACTTTGCCGATGTCCTTAAGGATCCTGAGAGAGAGATTATCTTGGATTATCTGGGTGCTATGAACTGAATTGTGTCCCCTCAAAATCCATACATTGAAGCCCTAATCTTTAACGTGGTAGTGTTTAGAGATGAGACCTTTGGGTGATAATTAGGTTTAGTTGTGGTCACGAGGGTGGGGAATCTCAGGATGGGATTAGTACCTTCAGGAGAAACACTGACACACTTGGGTGGGTCCAGTGAAATCCCTTATACTGGAAGTAGGAGGGCAGGAAAGCCAGAGTCCAAGAAGGAGGTAAGGTGATTCCGGCAGACCTGGTGGTGATGTGTGACCACGAGCCAGGGAATGGCCTCAGCCTTTAGAGGTGGAAAGAGCAAGGAGACACATTTTCCCCTGGAACCTCCAGCAGGAGCATAACCCTGCCAACACCCTGATTTCAGAACTGTAAGTTAATGAACTTGTGTTGTCTAAAGCCGCTAAGTTTGGGGTAATTTGCTACATCAGCAATAGGAAACAAATATGCTTACTACATGCCAGGTATTGTACTATGCATTTGGCATCGAGCAGTGAACAAAATAAACAAATTCCCTACCCTCGTGTCATTTATATTCTAGTGAAGACAGAAAATAAACAATAAGCGTATTAAGTAAACTGTTCAGTACATAGCACATTAGGAGGTGATGTGTGCTATAGGGAGGTAAATATGTAGTCAAGAAAGAGAACAGGACTGCCCTGCTGATGGGGAGTGGCTGCAGTTAACAGGGTCAGGATGAGCTTCGCTGAGGGGTAGAATTTCAGCAGAGACCTGAAGGAGGTGAGAAAATGAACCACGGGTATATCTGGACAAAGAACAAATGACACTGAGAAAAGCCAGGGCAAAGGGCTGGGCTCAGGGTGGACCTGGCCCACTCAGGACCAACAAAGAGGCCATTGGGGCAGGAACAGAGAACGTTGTTTCTCACTGAGTAGAGAAGCCGGCTTCTCAGTGGGAAGCCGCTGGAGGGTTCTCGGTGATGAGGGTTCACCTGATGTGAACTCGGATGGCTTCTAAAGGATCACTCTGCCTGCTCCTTCAGGAAAAGATGGGAAGTAAGCAGGCTGGAAGTGAGGCAGTAGCAGTAGAAGTGGCAAGAAGTAGTCAGATTCTGGATCTATTCGGAAAGTAGAGCCAAGGATTTCCTGGCAGATTAGATGTGTGGTTGAGAGAGAGGAGTAAAGGCTAACTCCAAATTAAATTAGGAGCATAGGGTTCGACCAGGAAGCAAACCATGTTACTGCTTGTTAAAATCCCAATTAATAAGTTCAGCATAATTCCATAACCATTAGCCATGTAAACAAAAAAAGGCACAATTTTCTGGCCACTAAAGAAACATTAAAAGGGAGAATACTCTTGGCCTTAAATTTGCAAAGTGTTAGCCAGGGTTTAGGCTAAGAGATGCTCTTAGGTGCTGTGTATATGACTTTGGGGCCAGCTAAGCTGGTGTAACAACAACAGTACAGGGGCTTAAACAGTATAGAAGTTTGTTTCTCACTCACTTGAGAGTCCAGGGGGAGACAATCCAGGGTTTGAGCTGGTTCTGCCATCCTCGGCCCACGTGTCCAAGATGGCCCCCGTCATCGCCATTTCTCAGCCACCAACCAAGGAACTGACAAGAGAATGTCCAGAGTAAGCATCTCTACAGGAAGGAGCCACGAGTTGCACTCATCCTTTCCTACACATCCCATGTGGCAAAACAAAGATATATGGCCATACCGAGCTGCAAAGGGAAGTAGGAAATTAATCTACAGCTGGGAAGCCGAGTGCCCAGCTACAACTTGAGGATGTCTGTTACTCCTAGAAAAGGGCAAGAAAGGGTGCCAGGGGAGGGGCAGCAGGCTCTGCCTCACCTTCCTGGGGGGTATCACTGGCACAGCCTCTCTGAAGGGCAACTGGGAAACACAGACTGAAATCTTAAGATGTTGAATCACAATTTCATTTCTGAAAATTAACCTAAAGAACTCATCATGGCATTTTACAAAGCATTGAAGATAGGAATTTTAAATTAAATTCTAAACAATATAATCTCAGAAATCAGAGAATTAGATTGTAGTGCTCGCCTTGTAAATGTAGGCCTGCTTCCTTGTCTGTTTCCCCGCCCTGAGCCACATGAACCTTGGAGATAAGACTGGATCGAATTCACTTTTGATCCCATGGGCTCAGCATTCAATATGTATTTGGAGGATAAAGGAATGACAGGGAAGAAATTATGACTGTGAACAAATATTTAGCTATAAAACAGCTACTGAAAAACGTTGAATGTAGCAAAAGAATGGAAACACCCTAAATATCCAACAAGAGAGGGTTGGTATAACAAATTATCCATGCAATGGACTACTGTGTGGTTTTTCAAAATGGCATAGTAGTACACTATGCAATGACACAGAAGAAGGTTTACAACATATTAAGTGTTTAAAAAAAAAAGTAGGTTGGGGCGCCTGGGTGGCTCAGTCAGTTAAACATCCAACTCTCATTTTGGGTTAGGTCATGACATAGTTCGTGGGTTTGAGCCCCACATGGGGCTCCATGCTGAGTGTGGAGCCTGCTTAAGATTCTCTCTCCCTCTCTCTGCCCCTTCCTGGCTTGTACTCTGTTTCTTGCTTTCTCTCTCTCCTGAAATAAATAAACTTTAAAAAATAATAAAAAATTAAAAAGCAGTTTATGCAATTTTAGGTAAAATATGATCTAACATATGCTCTAAAATTCTCACACAAATATCCGTACATATTTGGGAAAGTGTATACCAAAATTTTACCTCTAATTCCTTCTTTTTATTTTATATTTTATATAAGAGTTTATGTTTTGTTGTATAAATATATTTTATATTTTATAATACAAGAACACAGTGGCTGTGTTGCTTTGGGAAGTAAAAAAAAAAAAATGTTTTCAAAAATGAAAAAACTATTTTGCTTCCAAATCTAGCCCACCTGCTCACTGCTGTTTCTTCCAGGGTTGACAGCAGTCTCCCATCTCCAGGAAAACAACCTTAGAGTCCTCTCTCATTCTTCTTTCCCCTTATCTCCTATGTGCAATGATCAAATAGATTATTTTGGTTCTTTTCTCAAAATATCTTCTCTAATTGCCCTTTCCTTCCCTCCTTCCTTCTTTCCACACCTTCCCCATCCCATTCAGGCTCTATAACTTCTGCCAAAGCCTCCCAGCTGGCTTTCCTGTCATCAGTCTCTCCCACTCCAATCTCTGCTAGTTATTAATCCAGAGTCTTCTTTTCAAACTGCTTAGAAAGTCTTTTAAGGACCTTCCCTACATAGAGGTTGGCCTCGAGGCCCTGACTCCATCAGGCCCAATGTACTACCCCACGTGTGATCAGAGAAGCATCTTCTCAGCCAGCCACACTCCTAACTCCACAAGAAAGTTCTCCTGAACAGCCTAATGCCCCTCCCTATGCCCAGCCCTGGTCATGGACACTTTTACTCAGAAATGACTCATTTACTCACTTTTCCAAAAGGCAGTTGAGGTTTATTTATTTTGAGAGAGTCAGAAACAACATCAGTGGGGGAGGGGCAGAAAGAGAGGGAGAAAGAGAATCCCAAGCAGGCTCTGTACTGTGAGTGCAGAACCTGACTCAGGGTTCAAACTTATGAAACCATGAGATCATGACCTGATCCAAAACCGAGAGTCCAACGCTTAACCGATTGAGGCACCCAGGCGCCCCTGGGAAGTTAAGTTTCAAAGAATAAACATATCTCAAATCTTAATGTGAAATGTGAAAGCAGAATGCAAAAGCAGGCACTTGAGCAGAGCAGTGGAAAGAAAACAGACAAGGAACACCATGGGAACGTCGAGTTGAGCAGAGGGATCCTTCTTCCTATGCCTCCTCCAGACGATGGTTTCTCTATCCTCCCTGCAGACCCCGGGAGGGGTGGATGGCTTCCAAAGCCATCGGACTGCAGCATCTGAAGGTCCTCGACAACCATATAAGCAACCCCTCATTCACTGAAGACCTCAGCACCTGACTTGGTCCTTCTCTCCACTACTACTTTTATTACCCTTAAGGTTATTTGCTTATGCACTCTCGCCACCACTCTGGCCTCTAAATTCATTGATCGCCTCATCTCTGATGCTCCTGGCCTCCAGCCTGCTTTTTCCACAGACATCCACGCCACACCCTAGACTTTGTCGTTATCAATAAGTACATCACCTCTAACATCTCAGTTTTACGCACGCCACCCTGTAACCGTTCCCTGCCACCTTTCCGTCTTACTCCCACCAGTACTTGCCTGGCAAGGACTCGACGGCCCCACTAAGCCTGGGAATCCTCTGACCCTACTACCTTGCCACTGTCCTACCATCTCAACCCTGCCCACAACATCACTCCCCTCCTTCTAGAGCTGAGATTCCTTTGTTGCTATTCTAATCACGCCCTTGCATTCTTTCTCAATGCCTTTACCCTTCTCCCTTCAAAGTAGTAGCCTGGCAAAAAAATAAAATAAAATAAAAAGGCACCAGGTGGATTATCTCAAAATTTGTTACCGCAAGTCCCACGTGGGCCTTCAGCCCAGCCCAACCACCCTGCACATTTCCTGTGTCCTTTCTCTCCACTTCCTAATTCATAGCTTCTCCTCTTTCTTCAAGCTCTAACACCTCCTCCCCCATTCCCACCCTCAGAGGCTGACCTTGCTTCTCTTTCATTGAGAAGACAGAAGTGATTGGAAAATAAACTTCACAACCTCTCACAACAAATCTCCCATCCCACACGGCTCTGTGCTTACACTCTGCCTCCCATCTTCTCATAATGCAGAAACGCCCCACCCTATCCAGGGGTCAGCCTCTTCTCCTCACTGGCTTCTCACCCCATCCCCTCCCGATAACAAGGAGCTCCATTCTTGAAGTTCCCTCTCCATCCTCATTCTTTTCCTTATTTACTGAGGCATCATTCCTATCAGCATCCGCACATACAAACTCGGGGTGCTGTGTCACAGGATACCACACCCCCCTCCACACCTCTGTGAGACCACTCAGCAATTCTCCTTGAGAGAATGATCTGCATCCACCGTCTCCAATTCCTTTCTTTCCATGGTCTCTCTCTACTAAATTTAAAATGTTTTTAAAAGTAACATTTTATTCATAGAAAAGAATATACAAATTATGTGTGCAAGATGTAACACAGACTAATTTAATGAATCCACAAACCTATCACCCAACCCAAGAATCAGAAGATTACCAATGACTTTGATTTATATCAGTGCCTCTTGATTGTCTCCCTCTGGCAACCCTAATCCAATCCATCATCAAACTCTGTTGGACTCTATGTTCATAAATTATCCCAAATTGGACTGGTGCTCACCATATTCACCGCTATCACCCTCACCCCAACTGATGTTGTTTAATCCCAGGTCACTGCAATCACCTTCTCTCTGCTTCCAGTCTTGCTCCCTGATTCCTCAAGCAGCAGCCAGACTGATGCTCTAAAAATGTGAAGTCAATCATTTCCTGTTCAGTATCCCCCAGTGGCTTCCCATTATGCCCAGAGAAATTCTGAATCCTCGAGTGTGGTCTAGACCCTGCCAACCTCACCCCCACCCCTGCTATTCTTCCCTCATCCCATACGGGACTCCCATCTCTGCTTTGAACAGACCAGACATGCCCTTGACTTCAGTCATTTGCATTTGCTGATCCCCCTGCTCAGGATGTTTATCCATATATCCACACAAATTGGTTCCACACTACACTCAAGTCTTTAATTAACTGATATCAGAAGAAGTCCTCCCCTAAGGAAGCAATATCAAGTAGCAGCCCTCATCTCATCAGTTTCTAGATTTTCTTTTTTTGTTTGTTTGTTTGTTTATTTACTTGTTTTTGAGGTGGGGAGGGGCAGAGAGAGAGGGAGACAGAGAATCCCAAATAGGCTCTGCAAATAGGCTCTGCACTAACTGTGCAGAGCCAGACGCGAGATTCAATCCCATGAACTGTGAGATCATGACCTGAGCCAAAAACCAAGAGTCAGACACCTAACCGACTGAGCCACTCAGGCACCCTTTGGATTTTCTTTAAAACATACCAAACATTATAGCGCATATTCATTTGTTTCCTTGTATACGGTCTGTCTCATCGTGCTAGAATATAGGTCCCATGAGAGCAGGGACTTCGAAATGCTCATGGCTGATGGCCTGTCTCTATCTGGTGCCCGGTGTATGCATGAGATGGGAAACCAGAACAAATCTCTGCATCAGCCTAATCGAAGGTCCCTGGGCCATATCTCTGAAAGTCCCACCGCATTTCTGCGAGTGGACAGTCACAGCTTATGACATACCAGTGTTGAAGGCAGTACCTACAACATGAAGATCATTATCACTGAGTCGAATGAAATTCCTGGGTAAAAGAGAGCCCTGGTGGAATTAAGAGGATGGCATACAGTCAGCTAGAAGTGCGGCAGCATGAACTGCTGATGGAACCATGCACGCAATTTCATCCTGCAGCCGGGCTTTGTCTCTCTAAGACTTCAGGGCTTTCTGATGAGAAGTTGAGGCAGTAATTGGAAAGGAGTTTTAAGGCATTGAATGAAGCCCTGAGCATCACTGTGGCTCAGACCGGCGATGCCAGCAGTGTTCACACTGGGCCAGGGGTTGGTGTACAGCCTATTAGGAGGTTGGGTGTCCCTGAACAGCCCCAGAACTTGAGAGCAGCTTCAGGACCCACCATGGTGGTCTCCCCCAGGCTCAGGTGAACCCACGGGTCTGAGAAGATCCTGGAGAATAGGACATTCCAAGCCCTTTCTCTCTTCAAAGTTCTGTTCGAAGAGTATAAAATGGGGGACAGGAGGGACATTCCAATACCTTCTTAGATTTATTTTCCAGAACCTCCTAAAAATGAAGAATTCCTCAAGAAATGTAGTGTAGTGTTCCTCCTCCAAATGGAATACTGGGGGAGGTAAGCAGGGCACTGCACTGAGAAGACCATCACTGCCCTTCACCTACAGCACTTACTAGGTCACGTTGTTCTTGGTCGCATTGTCAGGTACAGCTTTTCCTCATATTGTCCAAGGTCATGGAGTGGAACCGCTTACACCAGACTTCCCACTTTAGCTGCCAAACCCTCTTTCAGAAAGCTTGACCAATGAACCATGATGGGTTTCTCTTCCTTCCATTTACCTGCCGCTGGGAGGGCCAAGCTGGGGACAACTTCCCATACTCATCCAGCAAGGGTTCCCTTACAGTGCTCCAGTGTGTCCTCAAACATAAGAAAAAGGGACACCTGGGTGGCTCATTCGGCTGAGCATCCAATTCTTGATTTCAGCTCAGGTCATGATCTCACAGTTGTGGGTTTGAACCCTGCATCAGGCTCTGAGCTGACAGTGTGGAGCCTGCTTGGGATTATCTCTCTCTCTCTCTCTCTCTCTCTCTCTCTCTGTCTGCCTCTTCCCTGTTCTCTCTCTCTCAAAATAAACAAATAAACATTAAAAAAAAAAAACTAAGAAAATGCACAGATGACTTAACATTTGATTAAGGAAGCAAGATACACCCTACCAAGACATCAAAAAAATATAAGCAAGTAATGACAAACATAAGATGCACTGTGAGAGAGGAGAGAGGAATGTGAAATAAGGGACAATAAAAGAATGGGCTTGGTTTCTTCAGGACACTTTTCTTGTTAGCTAGTCCTTTGTTAGGGCAGTCCTAGCTAACTCACACAGCTTCAAGCCATGACCTTCCTCCAAAACCAGTTTATTCTTCTGGCGTCCCTACTCCATTATTGTGGCCTCTGGTCTCATGGTCACCCAAGTTCAAAGCATCTTCAAAATATCATCAGAATTTTACCGATGATATAAATCGAATTAATAATGAAATGAAACCAAAAGACAAGAGAAAAGGCAGTGTTTTAAAGCAGGTTTAGAAATAAGGGGAGCATATATACATATATACATATGTATGACTGTATACTAGGGTTAGAAATATACACCAGCTAGATTTATACACTGACCAGAAAGACTCAGAATCATTCACTAATTTTCCCAAGACAGAACAATCAATATGTGATGGATCATGTTTTGAACATGAGAGTACATGGTCTTCCCTCTTTCCCAAGTCACCTGTCATTATTTGTTTGTTTTGTCTTCACTCACTGATCACCTATTATTAGAAAGCACTGTGGGCGTACAAAGGTGCACCTGACGTGTTCAATTCAATTTTATTCCCACAAACTTTATTGAGTGCTTAAAATGAGTTTTTCTTCTGTATGAGGAAGCCCTGACCTACGGCGATGGCCCAGGCCCAGCCCTATCCTCAAGGGGCCGGGTGGCAGGGCCGGGTCATAGAGGAGGCGACAGATAAGCAAACAACCAGCAAGTATCTTGTGTGCCAGCTCAGTGGGACAAATGAGAAATTTGGCTGACACGATTCCAAAGGTTCTTTCCAGCAATGATTATTTCATGACTCACTATTATCCGTACCATTTATTAGCATTAGCTTGTCTGTGAAATATTTATGCTACTATTAAATAGTACTTAACTTCTGTATTATTCAATTTTTCATAAGTTCAAATCTTGTATCCCAAACTAGATTTGAAGTTTCTTTTTTTTTAGGTCTATTTATTTGAGGGAGAGAGAGAGAGAGAAAGAGAGAAAGCATGTGAGCAGGGAGGGGCAGAGAGAGAGGGAGACAGAATCCCACGCAAGCTCCGCACTGTCAGCAGGGAGCCCAATGTGGGGCTCAGATTCACGAGCCATGAGGTCATGACCTGAGCCAAAACCAAGAGTCAGACGCTTAACCGACTGGGCCACCCAGGTGCCCTGAGATTTGAAGTTTCCTTCTCTCTCTCTCTCTTTTTAATGTTTTTATTTATTTTTGAGAGAGAGACATAGTACTAGTGAGGGAGGGGCAGAGAGAGAGGGAGACACAGAATCTGAAACAGCTCCAGGCTCCAAGCTGTCAGCACAGAGCCCGACGCGGGGCTCGAACTCACAAACCATGAGATCATGACCTGAGCCGAAGTCGGATGCTCAATCCACTGAGCCACCCAGGCGCCCCAAGACTTGAAGTTTCTTAAGACAAAGTCTGTTCTTACTCTTTTTGCATCCCTCACAAAAGTCAGAATTCAGTAACTAGATTCACTGATTATGAATGTCCATTACTTGCAAATAAACAGATCTCCATGCTCTCTCCTCTTCCTATTTTACCTTCCCCATACACTAAATATTGGTGATGCAGAGTATTTATGTCTGGAGAGGTTTCTGACAAGGGATGGTCTCTCTTTTTCTGATACTTGCTCTATAAGCTTAAGCCTTTTTTTTTAAGGTATTTAATAGCATGGGGAAATTACACTACTAAGTAAAAAAGAACAGAATACAAAATAGTATACATAGAATACATCCCCATTTTAACAGAGAAATGGGAAGAAGAAATACGTCTTCTAGCCCATAAACGAAGACGTCACTAGGCCACAAACACAAATGCTGTCACACTAGTATTTCTATGCCAAAGTTTCTGTTCCTGTTTCCGTCTGCACATGCAGAACATGGGCCTCGCCTGTAAAGTTCCTCCAGAAGGGACCCTCTCATGTGCTCGTATTTGACTGTCAGGTGCAGTGGCCACCTGGCACCGGCATGTCGTCCTGTCCCTGCGCCCCAGACATTGTCTGCTGCTGGTGAAGCCACATGAAGGGCTAGTGATGCCCAGCAGGAAAATATTAACACTAGTTCCCTCCGTGTGGCAAGGATATAAGTATTAAAATTACTTGACTATTTCTCTCTGTTCTTTCTATTGTCCGAGCTTTCTAGATTATTAGTTTTACAATCAGAAAAAAAGGTTGATTAAAAGCATCTGCATCTGGGGCGCCTGGGTGGCTCAGTCGGTTGGGTGTCCGACTTCGGCTCAGGTCACGATCTCGCGGTCTGTGAGTTCGAGCCCCGCGTCGGGCTCTGTGCTGACAGCTCAGAGCCTGGAGCCTGTTTTGATTCTGTGTCTCCCTTTCTCTGACCCTCCCCCGTTCATGCTCTGTCTCTCTCTGTCTCAAAAATGAATACACGTTAAAAAAAAAAAAAAAAAAAAGCATCTGCATCAAGTCTGCAAGATAGCCAGGGGGCTGCTGTTGTGAAGAGCCCCAGCAGAAATCAGAGCAGAAAGAGAAACAAACAAAAAAACAAAACAAAAAAACAAAACAAAACCGTAGGGTGAATGCAGTGGTGCTGGAATTGCAGGGTTGGTCGGCCTAAACCCACCCCCCCGGACATCTCAGACCCGTTCTGGGAGGTACTAGCATCTGTGGAATTACCACCATTGAGTCTGTTCATAAAGCCTAAAGAGCAGGCAGCAAAACTCACTCCTGGCGGGCACCTTTGCCTGATGAGACTCAAGATTCACAAAGACAAGGAAGTTCATTTTAGGGGGGAAAAAACTGTAAGCCATTCATGTGCACCAATAGCTTTGTACTTTGCCGAAAACTCACAGGGAAAGCTCCTAGAATTGTCACAGGCGGCCGAATGAAGACATCTGCCGAGCAGAGACAGCTGGCCAGAAACTTAATAAGACACCAGACCATGTTACAAAGAGAATATAGAGTCTTGCTATGGAAAAATAATAGTGTTTGTGCGCTTTAATGAGCAGGAACTGACTGAAGCATCAAAGGCATAAGCAGGCAATTTGGTTTTTGGAATAATAATAGAATTCATGAAAAAAACGTTCACCCACATTCCCAGCTGAGGTCAGAGAAACCAGCGCTCTGCCTTCCTGTTTCAGCTGTCATAAGGAAACAAGTGTCCTTTCTGTGGTCTAGTAAGTGCTGCATTTTTTGCACTTTTGTGCTTTTGGTTGGTGATTTTGTTGTTAAAACGGCTCCCAAGCATAGTGCTGAAGCGCTGTCTAGTGTTCTGAGAGCAAGAAGGCTGGGGTGTGCCTTATGGAGATAATAAATGTGTTGGCTAAGCTTCCTTCAGGTGTGGGTTAGAGGGCTATCAGTTGTGAGTTCAATGTTAATGGGACAATATATATATATGTTAAATAAGGTTGTCTTAAACAGAAACACACATACAGCAAAGATATGTATTGATCGATGGGTGAAAATGTGACCAGAGACTCTCAGGAACCCCATCCTGTATTTCCCCAGACCAATGAGTCACCATTTGCTAATTCACTGTTCATGGCAACTTTACAGAACATAACTACTATGAATAATGAGAGCTGACTATATTATCATTTCAACAATTTTTAAAATATTTTTAATATTTACTTATTTTTGAGAGAGATGGACAGAGTGCGAGAGGGAGAGGAGAGAGAGACACACACACAGAATCTAAAGTAAGCTCCAGGCTCTGAGCTGTCAGCAAAGAGCCCGAGGCGGGGCTGGAAACCACAAACCACGAGATCATGACCGAACTGAACCGACTAAGCCACCCAGGCACCCTATCATTTCAACAATTAACATAAAAATGATTAATGAGATATATTGCATTATTTTTTTTGTGCTAAGACTTCAAAATTTGATATGTGTTTTGCACTTAGAGCACATCTGCTTCCAGGCCGTGTTTAAAGGGCTTGTGGTCACATGTAGCAAATAGCTACTGTACTAGCCCAAGCAGATCTAGCCTATGACTCCACAAAGAAATTGAAACCATCGGACAGAGCTCCCCAAACATTACCAAGACCCTTCATGGAGCTCTGGACCCCATCCCTCCCTCTCTCCAGGGAAGTTGCCACTTCATCAGGGCCCTTCCTTCCTGTATCTTTTTCTCTCTCCGTTGGCTATTAACCTTCAGCATATAAATGTGCTTGTCTTCCCAATTTAAGAAACAAATAATAAAATGAGGGATCTTATGTGTCCCTCAGCCTTTGTATGTACTTCTGAGTCAGAATTCTCTCTCTGCTTGTATTATTTGTTCATTCATCTGCCTTCTCACTGGATTAACCTTAGGACAGAGATCATTTTCTACCATATTTTATTCAATCAATAAATATTTACTAGATCCAAGATGCTCTAGGCACCCAGAATCTGTGATAAGGCCCCGAGGATACTGTGATGAGAAAAAAACAGGCATGTCCCAAACCAAAATAAATCTTACAGACTAATGGGTGAGTCAGATGATATTCGGCTAAACCCTCAAATAAATGCATAATCACAAGCTGTGATAAGTACTAGGAAGGAATACACAGGGTTTTGTGAACTTGTAACAAGGAGACCTGTTCTGCTTTCATCAGACTTCTCTGAAGAAGGATCATTGAGCTAAGTCAGAATTAGTCCCCCAGAGTCCAAATGCAGCTCACAAAAATTAAATCTTCAAGATGGCATGGAGTTTATTTCATCACTGAGTCTCCAGCACCCTAAATCAGCACCTGGCATACAGTAGGTCCTCAATAAATATTTGTGAGTGAATGGATGAACTATGCAAAAGAGGAGACACAAGGGAGGAAGGAGGGAGACAAAGAGCACCCCAATTCCATAAGAATTGCAAAGACCCTGTCGTAGAGGGAACATGATGCACTCAAGGGACTTAAAGGCAGTATGGAAGGACAAAGAGAATGGGGAAGAGGATGGGATGAGAATGGGGGAGAGAATAGACACAGGAAGGAGCAATACCATAAATACATCCCTGGCCACCTTAGAGACTTGATTCTTCAACTAAAGAGACACAGATTTTTAAGAGAGGAGGAAGGATAGGAAATGACATGACGAGATTTGGCTTCAATGTGGAGTGAGGTGGAGGGCTGGACACACATGTGTGAGGCCAGGAGTCCGTCAAGAAATGACATAATAATAGTTGTTTGGACTCACGGTGACTGAAGATGGGGGAAAGTGAATGGATTTGAGAAATATTCAAATGTTAAAATCAACAGGCCTTGAAGTCACTAAGTAACAGAGAGAGATGGAAAGAGGTGTCATGGACGATCACTTAGTGTCTGTTAAGTGGAGCCATTCTCTGAGAGCAAAACCCAGAGCAAAACCCCACAGTTGTGGGGATGAGTCACAGGTTTTTGGACGTGCTGGGTTTGAAACACTCTTGAGCCAGTCAAGCAGAAATGTAGAGAAGGTTGTGCTATGAGGTTTGGAATTCAGAGAACCTGGGGTGGAGATATCAACTGGAAAGTAATGGTTATTGAGGCCCAGTATCCGGCAGGTGATAGGAGTTTAATAAATATTTGTTGAATTAACGAATGACTGGGGATTACTAAGGGTTAGTTTTATTAGGACATGTAGAGGTTGTAGTAACTTGAGACTTAGCAATATCTAAATATATCTCTAAACTTCTATTTTTCATCAGAGACTAATATACAAATAAGTTAAATAACATTTAATCTCCTCCAAGTCTATCACATTATTTTTGTTGTGGCTTATTTTTAATTCTATTTCTTGGCTTTTAATGGTTTAATGACAACACTTGAGACAAAAGCTATATTGAAGATAGCATCTTGTTTAGTATTACACGTCAGTTTTTCAAACCATGTAAGCAAGATAAAGAATCTTAGAAGACACTTTTTTCCAGTGATAATTTTTTTACTTTTTGCTCTGTTCTTGTGGCACATGCAATTCTCTAACAAAAATTAAAAAGGAGTCTCATTATTTCATGTACATAAATCATATTTAGGCTCAGATACCATCCGAAAGAGCAAATACAAATAAAGTGCCTGGAAAAACTTGAGTCTTCACAAATGTTTATTAAACTGAATTGAGTTGAGAGGTCACAAGTATTGTCCTTTGCTGTTCCGTTTACTTGTTTCTTCCCTTTCATCCTGTAGCCAAACCGTTCCCCTCCCCCATCAAACATTCTAGTGTGTTTTACAAATGTCCTAAAATGTGTATTTGTTGTTTTGTGCAGATACATCTTTTCTCTCAAAAAATTTTTGAACAAACTAATGAATTTTAAAATTTGCACAATATTGACCACTTAATTATTACATGTTGCTTTGTTTCACATAAGTAAAGACATAAGCACAATCTCCCTTCTCCTTTTTTTTTTTATAAATGCTTATTTATTTTTGAGAGACAGAGCATGAGCTGGGGAGGGGCAGAGAAAGAGGGAGACACAGAATCCAAAGCAGGCTCCGGGCTCCAAGCTGTCAGCACAGAGCCCAATGCATGGCTCGAACTCGTAAACTGCAAGATCATGACCTGAGCCGAAGTCGGACGCTCAACCGACTGAGCCACCCAGGCGCCCCTCTCCCTTCTCCTTTTGAAAAAAAAGGATTGCATGCTTACTTTAAAAACTATCCGAATCACATATTTTTTCTTCTTTTTTTTGTCTTTTTGAATGTATTTTTTATTTCTGTAATTATGGTTAAGTATACATAACATAATATATACCATTTTGGCTCCGTGCTGCTTGTAGAGCCTCCTTAAGATTCTCTCTCCCCATCTCTGCCCTGCTCCCCTGCTCATGCTCTCCCTCTGTCTTTAAAACATAAAAAATAAAACATTTACCATTTGAACAACTTTTAAGTACATGGTTGAACGATATTAAGTACAATCACATTGCTGTGTGATTATGATCACCATCAATCTCCAGAACTTTTTTATCTCAAACTCTGTCCCCTCAGACACTGTCTCCCTTGTGAACCCTGCAACTACCATTCTACTTTCTGTCTTTATGAACAAAAGTTCTTAATTTCGATGAAGTCCAATTTATTTATTTCATTGCCTGTGCTTTTGATGTCATATCCAAGAAACTATTGCCAAAGCTAATGTCATGAAGATTTTCCCTTACGTTTTTTTGCCTTATATTTTCTTCTAAGAATTTTATAGCTTTAAGATATATTTTTATTTGTATAAACAGAATTATGTTATATGTCTCATTCTGTTTGTTTTTCACTCAGTGTTATATTTTTAACATTTATCCATGCTCCTATATGAAAATTGAATCTGTTGCTTCTGACTATGGCACAGTCCTCCCTCAGTGTTTACCCTGACCGTTTATCACCCACTCTCCTTGAAGGATTTCAGATGCCTCTATAATCTGCTACCAAAGCCCTTAGATGTGTCGCTTAAGGGTCTATAATGAGATTTTCCAGGGGCGACTCCAGAGAGGAATGGCTGGGCCCTAGGGTGTCCATAAGCTTAGCTGCACTGAGTAGTGTACCATTTCCTGGATGGCTGTTCCAGCCTGCTTTTCCACCAGCAAGGCAGAGGGACCCCTAACCTCACACCCTTGCTGAAGGTGGACATCATCCAGCTCCCTGATTAATTCCTCATTAATGGGCACAAAGTGACGTTTCATTATTTTATTTGCATTTCTCTTATTAATAATGTTTGAACATCTTTCCGTGTGTTTATTAGCTCAAAGAGTTTCCTCTTCTGTAAACCGCTTCTTCTATATTTTGCCTGTTGTTTTCTATTGGAGTATTTTGTTGTTGATATGCACAGGTTCGTTGTGTATTCTGGTTACTAGTCCCTTGTCAGATTAGACATAATGTCTACCGATTAGACATAGACACCCTTTTGTGTCACTCGTGATCCATGGGGCCACAAATGTTTTATTGTCACTTTATCATATTTAGTAATTCTAAATTTTAAAAATGCATCACTTTGCCATACAATAAAAATTGTATGTTGCCTGTTCTGTCCCTTCAATTAAATTAACTCACATGAGTGATGCACTTAGAACAATCTGGTATATGGTCAGCACTCAACGTATGTTACTGTTGTCATCACATATTTAGTTCAAATTTATGTTTCTTGAGGGGAATTGTCTCACATGACCTACCTAGCATAATTGCCTTAGGATACATTCAAATGATTGAAAATTTAGGTGACTATGAATTTCTTTAACTTTTTTTAAAGTTTATTTATTTTCAGAGAGAGAGAGAGAGAGAGAATTCCAAGCAGGCCCCACACCGTCAGCACAGAGCCCCACGTGGGGCTCTTCTCACCAACTGTGAGATCATGACCTGACCCGAAATCTAGAGTGAGACAGACACTTAATCGACTGAGCCACCCAGAATCCCCACTGAATTGTTTACCAGGAAAGATGATTCAGTTATTTAGTAAATTTATTAGAAGACAAGAAAAAATAAGGGAGACAGAGTCCACGGTTTTAACTCATGTATCATCTTTAGGGTTTGGAGGGTTAGCTATGGCACAGAAATCATAGCATCTTCCAACTTTTAAGAAAGAATTATACCCTGTGGCATAGTTTCAGCCTCTCTGTTCCATTGCATTTATCTCTCTGCTTCTCCACTTTCGGCGCACTGGTGATCCCTTACTTCCTTATTCCAGGTACTGAGAATCACTTTCTTGTCAAAAAGAAAAAAGAAAAAAGAAAACAAGAGCTCACAGGTAATATGACCCTTTCCTCACTTTAAATTCCCCATCCCTGGTAAATGCTGTCACAGTTCAATTCCTAGAAACACGGGCTTTCACGAAGGACTGAAGTGTCCCCAAGAAAAGTCCCCTCTGTCATCTCCACAAGGACCCTCAGCCCTTCTGCAGAGCTGCACCTTCGCCTCCTGGTCATGTCTGAACTTGCTCATTGCCCTTGCCCCGCCCCCCATCATGATCAGAACACCCTGTATCATGCAAATGGGCGGGATGGTGCACCAAGAGAATTACAGACATTAGCGGGTGGTGTCTGTGTAACACAACAAGGTTTTTCACCCAAAGCTTCTGTTCAGAGCATCCTATTGAAGACTTGGACTGGTTTGTGCACAGAATAGTTTTTTACATATTTTTTCAAAAACGTGCTTCAGTCGATTAAATATAATTAGGCAAATGCATTGATTGTGATGTCAGGAAGGCATTTTCTAGCTAGATTTCCCATTCTTACAATTCCTGAGATACTATGATTAAGAGAGTGGTATCTGTAATTACACACTTAGTCAGCAGACATTAATGTGTATCTGTTCCCTTTATGTTTGGAGAATGGGGTCATATGGAAGCAAGAGGTTTTCTTGCACAAGTAGTTGAACAGCTTTCATGTAAACAATAATTATTTCCTAATTCTTTTCCATATTTCTCATTAATACCATATTGCCTAACAAAGTTTTAGCCACAAATATTAGGAGGAAGCTGATTTTATCCCCCAGCGAATGCAGTGGGATGCCCTTCACATCAGCCATTCCCCTTAAGGTTGCCACATGTAACCATTCCCCCAGAAGTATTTTACTTTGTGCATTTTAATCCAAAAAAAGAAACTGCTCTTAGCAGCTAACTAGGGGTGTTGTTGCTTTTAAAAATGCTGTCAGGTGTTTTCTTTTTCCGGTTTAGAACACTGTTACCTTATGAATCAAAACATGAAAGAAAGGGTCCAACGTTAGCAGTGAACTTTGTTTTCATACATTGAGTTTGTTTTCTTAGTGGTTTTGTAAACTTTGGCCATCTGTCGCTGAGCTGCGAGGACCACATATTTTCTTTGCAAGTGAAGAAGGATGCAATACATTTCACCACCATATGCGTAAGACCAACTATCTACAGAACTAGAACAATGGATCAGAGTCAAGCTGGAGTCAAAAAGCTAACATTTCAGCTGTTTTCCTGACAGTATTTCTGCAAGCATCTTCACACTATGTTATTTGTACTGTGTCGTTAAGGACTGAATGTGTGTGACACCCTAAAATTCATATGTTGAAACCCTAACTCCCAGTGTTGATGGTATTTGAGGATGGGTCTTTTGGGTGGTAATTAGATAAGGTCATGAGGGTTGGGCCCCATGGTGGGATTAGTGCCCTTATAAGAAGAGGAAGAGACACCGGAGCTGTCTCTCTCTCTCTCTCTCTCTCTCTCTCTTTCTGTCATGTGAGAACCAAGCAAGACGTCTGCCATCTACAAGCCAGGAAACAGGTTCTCACCAGGAAGAAAATCTGTAGGCACCTCGATTTGGTTGGGCTTTCCAAGCTCCAGAACTGTGAGAAATAAATATCTGTTGTTCTAGCCACCCAGACTGTTGGATTTTGTTCTAGCAGCCCAAGCTGACTAAGACACATGTGATTGGTGATAACCATGGGGACTGAAACAGATACATTCAGCATTTCTTAAAAAAAATTTTTTTTTAATGTTTATTTATTTTTGAGACAGAGAGAGACACAGCATGAGCAGGGAAGGGGCAGAGAGAGAGGGAGACACAGAATGTGAAGCAGGCTCCAGGCTCTGAGCTATCGGCACAGAGCCCAACGCGGGGCTCAAACTCATGAACTGTGAGATTGTGACCTGAGCCGAAGTCGGACGCTTAACCGACTGAGCCACCCAGGCGCCCCCAGCATTTCTTTAATGTAAATTTTTATTCAATATTTCTTGGGCTACTTTTCCTCCGCTCTGCATATGAAGTCCTATACTGAGGAGAAAACAAAACCAAATGAATCTGGCTGGCTGATTGGAGCCTCTGGAATCTTGTGCTGACCATAGGAAATACTATTTGGAAGAATATAAAATGTATCTTCATAATTTACAACCTCCCCTTTTATGGAAAATGATCTCAACTCCCCCCCCCCTTTTTTTAGTATATTTATTTATTTGGTGGGGGGAGAGAGGGAGAGAGAGAGAGAATCCCAGGCAGGCTCTGCACTGGCAGCACAGAGCCTGTTGTGGGGTTTGAACTCATGAACCATTGGACCATGACCTGAGCCAAAGTCAGAGGTTTAACTGACTGAACCACACAGGTGCTCCAAAATGCCCTCAACTCTTTTGGGAAAAAGAGACAGTGAAAGAGAGAGAGAGAGAGAGAGAGAGAGAGAGAGAGAGAGAGAGAGAAGGAGTGGGGGAGGGGCAGAGAGAGAGGAAGACACAGAATCCAAAGCAGGTTCCAGGCTCTGAGCAGTCAACACAGAGCCCGACATGGGGCTTGAACTCACGAACCATGAGGTCATGACCTGAGCCGAAGGCTGACATTTAACTGACTGAGCCACTCAGCACCCCAAAATGATCTCAACTCTTAATTCGTAACAGTGCTGGCAACCTAAGTATATCACCCATGCTCTCCCAGCTTAAACGAGAGTGTCTGCCTTTTCAAAGATGCTTTTACCTGAAGGAATGGATGGATGGTAGAATTCCATCAACCAGAAAGAATAAGCCAGTGGGCAGCTCTAGTTGGGGCTTTCTTCAGGAGAGAATGGGCACTGCACCACCCAGAGTGTGAGCACCTTTTACATTTCTCATCCTGTGGACCTCATTCAAGGGACCCCAGCTCTCATGGGCTCGGGTAACACATCTCTTCTCCTTGCCCCTTCTATCTGCTCTATTCTCTTAAAGTTGGGTTTCCGGATGATCTTGTTGCACACCTACTGGGTAATGCTGATATAAATAATTTTAAAACACTGTATGTATGAACTGGGAGATTTTTTTTTTTTTTTTTTTTTTTTTTTTGCCAATACAATAAAGCAAGGTTACTTGTTTGAACTGGAAGATTTGGAATTTTACATATACGCCTCTCCCCCAAAACTTTAGAAAAAGCTCATTGATTTTTATCCATTTTTGTGTCCCTCAAAATAACTTCAGATAGTCTTTTATGCCCACATGACTATATATGGCACCGACTTGAAGTAAAATGACAGATTAAAAGATACCAAATTGTCAAAGCGCCTGAGTGGCTCAGTTGGTTAAGCATCCGACTTTGGCTCAGGTCATGATCTCATGGTTTATGAGTTCAAGCCCCTGGTTGGGCTCTGTGCTGGTGGTGCAGAGCCTGCTTGGGATTCTCTCTTTCCACACACCCCCCCCCCCCCCGGGTCTCTCTCTGCCCCTTTCCAACTTGTGCGCACGCTCTCTCTCGCATCCTCTGTGATGGTCACGAGAGGTACCACTCGGTTCTCAGGGCTGCTGGGGGCTGGCTGGAGCCAGGCTGGGACCTGCAGAGGAGATGGTAAAAACTGCCTCGGGTGCCCAGAGCAGCCCACAGGGACAGAAGGCAGGCCAAAACCAATCTGAGCGAGGGTAATGGACATCTGTCCACTCTGCTTGGGGTTAGTGATGGTTGGCGTAGAACAAGCAGAAGTCTGGTCCAATCCCAGTGGGCAACGCAGCGTATGTTCCAGGTTCTGTGTCCACGCAGCCGTCAAAGCCGGAAGGTCCTCTGGTGGTGAAGCGTGATACTGTGTAGTCCTTAGCAAAACCTTTTGGATATTTTTCAAGGTGTGCTAGCAATTCTGTTGGCCTCCCCAGATCCACTGTCTCTCCCCTACTGTATGCCCCAGGAAGCTGGCCTCTCCGAACTGCATCTCCCAGCTCCTGGCCCTTGAGATCCCCACGGGTTCGGCAAGAGGTGCTGGCAGGAGATCAGAGGGGTGGATGAAAGGATCAGGGCATTTCTTCACTGTTTCTTGCTCCAGTCATAGTCTGCCTTCTTCCTTTATTACAGCTCCAGCCAGTGGCCCCTCCAGGACTCCTGGGCTCTACAAACAGTTTCTCTTCCTTTCTCTTCAAGCTGTTGTGTGGTAACCACTTCCTGCTAACCCTAGTTCCCTGAGGGCTCACCATGCCTCCTTAGCTTCCTCACCCTCTGCACTTCTATAAATAGTCACTCTGCGGTTAAATTCTTTCCAGTGGAATCCTACTTGCTAGAACCCTGACTGATACCTTCCTATCTCTTTATTCCTATATACTCTTACATTTGTTTTGTATAGTTTTATAAGATAAGCTATTTTAATTTCCCACTAAAAGAAAAAAAAGCATAAAACACTGATAGGAGTTCACCTTACAAAAGGTAGGAATTCAGGGAGAAGAAATGTAAACATAAGAAAGAAACTGTATTAGAGTTCTCTATAGAGACAGAACCGATAGGAACTAGGTAGATAGACAAGGGAGGGAGAAGCAGAGAGACAAAGAAAGAGAGAGAGAGATTTATTACAAGGAATTGGCTCATGCAATTGTGAAGGCTGGCAAGTCCAAAATCTGCAGTGTGGGCCAGCAGACTAAAGACCCAGGAAAGCTGATAGTACAAATAAAGTTTAAAGGCAGTCTGCTGGAGAATTCCCCCTTGCCCGGAGGATATTATTCTTTTTGTTCTACTCGTGTGTTCGTCTGATTGGATGAGGCCAACTCACAATATGGAGGACAATCTGCTATATTTAAAGTTCACTGATTTAAATGTTAATCTCATCCAAAAACACCCTCCAAGTAACATAAAATCAACCATCACAGGAACCTAGATAATTGAAAAACTATATAGGAACCCTCAATGATCAGGAAGTAATTAGACCAGTTAAAAACTATTTTTAGTGTTTTTCCTATGTATCGAATTCTAAATTTAGCTAGCAGTTTCCTCTGCTTTTGAACACATGTGGGACACATTTTTTTTTCTTGATCATTTCATTTATTCAGACACATAGAAAAGAAGTGCTATTCATCTGAGTACAATGAAACATAAAGATAAACATTTACAAAACAACATATCTAATGGTTTTTTTCGTGCCACTTAAATAGCTCAACCTCTAGTGCTTCTTGACATTCACTAGGCCCCCGGTTCTGGAGTGACTGTCATTGTCCCCACCACACACACACACACACACACACACACACACACTGGAGGGCTCGTGTGTGTCTGAAATATATATAGATATAGATACAGATATAGATATAGATATAAGATATAGATATAAAATATATATTATGTAAAATATAAATATATAAAAAATATAAAATATATAATATATAAAATATATATATATTTTAGACACACACACACACACATATATATATATATATATATATATATATATTTAACAGCGTGTGGGTGTCAGGGTCAAGTACCTGGAACACGCTATCCTGTGAGGTTTTGGGCAAATGAAATGTGCTCTTGCAAGCTTTCTACACATCTAGGGAAACATACGTTTCATTCCCTGAGTTCATGGCTGAGATAAGGCCCAATAGTTTTAATCTTTTTAATCAGAATGGGCAAGAACGTGTTTTTAACCTTCTTAATCAAAAGTTCTTTTGTTTCATAGGCACAAAACGACAATTCCAAAAAAAATGTGTATGAAGAAATGAATCACTCGTGTAGAAAAACTATTTTATGAGACTCTGGTGTGTGTTGTGGGGGGAGGGGCCAGGGGATGAGAATCTTCATTTAAAAGAGATAAAATGACCCAATCTTAAGGATCTAAATATGCACAGAAATCTCTTCCTCAATGCTTTATCCACAGCATTAGGTCTCATTCAGACAAATGAAACGGTAGCTTCATTTTTGTTTAATAGGACTCAGAATGCGGCTCAATTCCTTGTGTCATTTTCACACCCAAAGCACTGTTCCACTGAGAGGCAAAGCATTTCTTCCATTAATATGGATCTTGATGTTGTCATAACACTTTTTATCAAGGAAACATTTTAATTTTGTGTCCTGAGAGCTCTTTTATACCAGAGCCCACAGGACAGTGGGCAGGAAATTCCACAGTAACTCCCTGAGGATTTGCACTCCAAGAAAGATGCGCATCAAGAAAGATGCACTCCAAATGTGAAACGGTGCAGCCACTGTGCAAAACGGCATGGAGCTTCCTCAAAAACACTAAAAATAGAATTACCACATGATCCGGCAATTCCACTTCTGGGTTTGTATGCACAATAATTGAAAGCAGGGTCTTGAAAAGGTATTTCTACACTCACGTTCATAGCAACGTGATTCTCGATAGATAAAAGGTAGAATCAACACAAGGGTCCATTTAGGGATGAATGGATAACAAAAGCGGTCTGTCCAAACAGTGGAATATGACTCAGCCTTAAAAAGGAAGAAAATTCTGACACAGGCTACATCATGCATGATCTTGAGGACAATGTGCTAAGTGAAATAAGCCAAGCACGAAAAGACAAGTACTGTGTGATTCCACTCACATGAGTTACCTAGAGTGGTCAAGTTCATAGGGACAGAAAGTGGAAGGGAGGTTACCAGGGGCTAGGAGGAGGGGATTGGAAGTTAGCGTTTATTGGGTACAGAATCTCAGTTGGAGGTAATGAAAAAGTTCTGGAAATAGATAGTGGTGATGATTGCACATCATAAATGCACTTAGTGCCACTGAACTCTACATTTAAAAATAAGTAAAATGATAACTTCTATGTTACATATATTTTACCACACACAAAAAAGATGCCCCAAGGTGACCCCTACCTATTCCTGCCCATAAGAGAAACTGCTGGTACATTTACCTCAAACACACTCACACACACACACACGTGCACACGCACACACGTATATATGTAGGTATGTATATATTTTTTTCAATGATAAATTGGACTCGGTGGGCCCCCCATTAAGGGATCCCACTTCATATGACCAAACTTGAGTTATTTGTAAACTGTGTAGAGTTTTCATGCTAATGTATAGTATGATTTTAGTCATCCTTAGTTAGTGCTATCATTGTCCTCAGAAAATTGTAAGTAAAGACCCTCCTGGTTTCATAAGGAGAAGATATTGGGACAAGGTCATGACCAATTCACTCAAGATTCTGTGCCCAGGTTTGGCAGTCCAGACTTATACCCTTACACAAAGATGCCCTAGACACATTTCCTTCTGTCTGTGAGTACTACACATTTCAACAGTAATTAGCAAACACACACACACACACCCACCCACACACACACAAAACAAACAAAAAACAAGCAGACAACAACAAAAACAAACAAAAAACTGCTAGAGATTGACACTGAACAGCAACAAAAGCTAAAACAATATAGTAGCAAACTACCCTGTACAGTCTTATTTTGTAAGATTGATTTTATAAGTAGTTCCATTAAGGATATTGGCTGTATTTAGAAATAATATTTTCATGTTCCAGTTCACTGGCACTGAAGACAATAGCCATATGCATATATGCACTGTTAAATAGATGCAAGGAGAAGATTTGATCGTTCCATTTCTCAACAGCCTGTTTATACAACTCTGCGAAGACAAAAATCCAAGAAGTAATAGGCCCTCTGCTCCAAATACAATTTTAATGAGCCATAGCAAATTTGAGAACCAAATCTTTCAATTGTGTCCAATTCAGCTGCCTGTTTACAGACACACTCTGTTAGTTCCCTAAAACAAACTTTTCTGCTATATGAAGTCATTATCCTTAACACAGGAAGCAACTATTTGTTAGTTATGGTTTGGAACCCTCTATTAATAACATAATATCATGAAAAATGTTTTCTAGTAGGTGGGGAAGAAAATCCATCCAATAGAACAAAATACTTGTCTGCTCTCATCAGTAGTTTATCAATGTAATCCAGAAATTCATTGACAGATACAATTCTGAGCATTTATTTTCCATTTGTATCTTTTTAGAAATTTTTGACACATCTGAATTTCTTTTAGGCTTAATTAGATTTCTCTGTCATCGCTAGAGTGCATGTTTTAGGTAAGCCGCTGAATCAACTTCTTTGCCCTTCAAGTATATTTTGATCTGATTTAAAACCAAGCACCACTGACTACACAGACGACATAGTAACTCAAGTCAGTCAGTAAATCAACTCGGCTGAGTTCAGTTGTTGGTTTCCATATACCCAGAGATTACTCAAATGGCATGGGTATGGCCATCGAACTTGATAATGCTAAAACCAGAAAATTATTCCTAGTAAGCTGAAGTTAGGGTTCATTTTGTTTTATTTTCCCCACATCTCCCCTATAAATGAGTCTTCCCCCAATCTGAAAACTGGACCCACCTTCACAATAAATGTTTTGATCATCATGGTAACAACCAGCCTTGGGCCCCCACCATGAATATCCCTGTAGGAGTGTGGGTGTCATCCTGTCGTTTCTGAGTTCCTCAATTACCTCAAAATGGAATATGTGGCTGGTACTTAAATCAGTGGTTTAAAATCCCATCGGTAGAATATTCCTCAACATCGTGCTCTGGTTTGCTATGTTCTCTTAGAGGTTTTTAGTTTGTCACTTGGTCAAGAATCCTGTTTAAGGGTACTTGGGCTATACGATGCAGCATTTCAGAATGACTTCATACGCCTCATTATTTTACATTAATAGATGTGTGTTGAGCACTTTAGGGCACCAGGCACCATAGCAGGCTTTGGGGATTTACAGTGACAAAAATAGACCTGGTTCTGCCCTTATGGAACTGGCAGACCCAGAGAGGAGACACAGCCCTCACGAAGGGCAAAAGTGATATTCAGAGGTTCACCCTCTGGGAGGCAATAAACAAGGTCCTGTCTTCATTAAAAATTTTCTTAAATGAAGAATATATATAATTTCTTTGATCTATGATCCTGTATAATTAAAATATCTAAATGCGTGCAAAGGAAATGACAGCTGAACTCTTCAAGTTATACTCCCCCTCCCCCAAGAATCCATAACTCCTCATTTCCTTGACTTCAAATATCCTTGTCACTCATCCTGGGTTCAGTGCTTCTCATGAGAGGAGCCAGCACTTTAGTTCCATAACTCAGAATATCAAAACTCTCCTGAAAAAGATTCACATGTAGCTGTACAGAGCAATGTGCTTGTATGTATTTAGATACTTGAAGCTGAAACAGGAACATCATGTTCCCCATCCTCAGACCTGTCCAATCTGAAGGGGTGGAGCCTGGGCCCCTGCCCTAACTCCTACAGGCCAAGGAGTCGGAGCCCTTGAGCACCCTCCTGGGCAGCCTATCCTCTACCGGCGGCTCTTATATTTCCTTGAATAAAGTTGGTGGGGTGAAATGTTGCTGGAGTTTCATGGCAGCAGTATGTATAGAATGAGTATGAAAGAAACTCGGAGGGAGGGAGGGAGACAAGAAGGAAGGAAGTCACAGAGTGATGGAAGCCAAAAGGAGAAACCTAAGCCAAGGTGAGGAGACAGAAGGTCAAAATGCATGACTGTAGGAGAGACGCAGGGTTACATGGTAAAAACTTCTTCCTTCTCCACATCCCACCCACTGAAGCCCACCACCACAGGGTCGTTCCTGTGGTCAACCTACCTGCAATAACCCCAATAATCCTCACTACAGCCCCAGGCAGGAAGCAAGGACTAGAGAGCCCTGTGCTGGACACAGAGGAAATACTCAACAAGCGTTTGTTGAATCAGTAGTTTCAATAAAATGTCGCACCAGCTGTGATGGGGCACAGAACTCCACGGACAGTCACGGGTTCAAGAGCTCAGAGTGTCCTTGAGGGCACCGTCCCTCTCCTCCCTTTTCCTCTGACTAGCACAGATGGCGGGAGCCAGTGGTGGCTGAATGAATCGGCAAATATATGAATAAATTCAAACAAACCAACAAAAAAGATCCCCATAGACAAATCAGATTCTGTTTCAAAGCTTTATTTCGCAATTTCTAATTACAAAAATTCAAACTTCTTTCCTTAAGGCAGGCTTCCACTCTGATGATGTTGCCACTGCTGAACCTGAATAAAACATTACAAGCTCTTTCTTTTTAAAAGCAAATTTGAATTTAATCTGTTAAACAGAACCAGCTTTCAGTAGATTTTTCTCATCTCCTCCCCTGCTGCTATATATCCTGTGTCCACAGAGGATGAAAAGGGGAAAAATTCATTTGAAAGTAAATTCTTGGCGTAAAAGAAAAAAATATATAAAGAAGGCTTAATGTTTTCGCCCAACTTGTTTCTGGGATAGCTGGTGGAATTGATTTTTTTTTAATTTTCTATAAACACTCTTATGTTTCCGTATAGTTTTATCCCTTCCAATCAGAAGTATCACGATGCTCTTTACCAATTATACAGCAAAGACATTATATCAGTATGTAATGCCACAGATTGTGACAATTCAAAGTTAAATAGCAGCTTACCATACTGAAAAGTATAACAGGAAGGAAAGACACTGACAAGTGAGCTCATCTGGTTTATTATAGACACCACGGCTTCAAAGTTTCCATTCTATAGCAACAGCAGGAGCAACTGTCTGCTGAGATAATGGGATGCACACACAGCAAACAAGGACCTTAAAAGTTCCAGTACTTGTGGGCAAACCCAAGTTTCATTTCTTTGTAGCTGAGCAAGTTCAGCATGGACTCGGCCTTCTCCCCAAATGTCCTCTGAGGTCATCATACCCTGTTAATTTCTTTCTAATATTACATTAATGAATCAGAGGCCGGCAAGTAGTCAAATTTCCAAAACTCATTACAAATGTTTGCTGCCGATGGTAATAGTGCAGGTCCTGTTTGCCGCTCATATGCTTTCTGGCCTGTGGAAGCACGGAAATGCACTCGTCAGAGGGAAAGTTTTGATTTCCACACGTGGCTGATCTGCGGGATGGGAGTGGGATTCCCACTCATTCTATCACTGGCCTATATTCTTCAAAATATGCTTATGTGCTTCACAGACTCTTTGCACTTTACAGTGTGATGCTCCCTCATTTGTTAGCTGATTTCTGTCAACTTCTGGCACATTCTAGAGAATCTAATCTCTTTGGCACTGGACTCACATGGTTGGATGGAATATGTGAATAGACAATATCTGGAGGAAAAGAAGCCAATGCTTCCGAGCACCTGCAATATGCTGGATTCATGGCCAGATGCTCTCCATACACAAACCACAAAGCAGGTGTCACTGGTCCTCTGTATGGGAGAAAGCCTGAGACTTCAAGAAACTGAGTCAATAGGGGCACCTGGGTGGCTCAGTCAGTTAAGTGTCTGACTCTTGGTTTGGGCTCAAGTCAAGGTCTCACAGTTTTGTGAGTTCGAGCCCCGCATCGGGCTCCACACTGACAACGTGGAGCTTGCTTGGGATTCTCTGTCTTCCGCTCTCTCTGCCCCTTCCCCACTTGTGCTGTCTCTGTCTCTTTCAAAATAAATAAATAAACTTAAAAAAGAAAAAGAAACTGAGTCAACATTGCACAAAATATGGTCCATGGGGTTCATAGATCAGAATCCCCTTGAACGTTCTACAGTGTGGATCCCTGGGCCCCACAGAAAAAACCACTTAATCAAAATACCTGGCAAGGAACCTTGGACTCTAAACTTTAACTAGCCCAGTGAGTCTAACATATTATTGGGCAGGAGGGTCACTTGCCCAAGGTCATCCTGCCGGGAGGGAGGAAGCAGAGGCAGAATTCCCACTTAAGTGTGTAGAGACCACAGTCTGTATCTTTGCCGTGCCTGAGCCCCCTTCTAGCTCTTACATTCTCAAATTTTATTAATACAACCAATTTATGGTATTATAGTAATAATAATGATACTAGCTTTTTATTGAGTGTTTGCTATGTTCCAGGACTAGAGTTGTATATTTAACATGCATTATCTCAGTACTCACAACACTCTGTGGGGGTCAGTATTATAACTATTATTATTATTATTATTATTTCCTTTTTATGTATGTGGAAACTGAGACTTGAAGAAATTATTTTAACCTATATCTATCTGAGGCAGAGGAGGTGCTAAGCATTGGGTAGAGATACTTGATCTAGTCAAAAACAAGGCAGAAGCCCTATGGCTTCTGCAGGGAATACCATCCAAATCGGTGGGAGAGCATCCACAAACCCCTCAGAACATACTGATTTTCTATATGCCCCACTATCTCAAAGTTGTTACCTTAAATACTTGTTTGTTGTTTGTGCTGGTTGAACACTGAGGACTGTTATTGGAATTCTCCAAGTGTTACAGAGTAACGAAGAGAATTATGGAGCCCCAACTCCAATCTGAAAGGATTCACAAGTGATCATGGAACCCTAACAAGCAAAGAACTGAACAAATTGAAATCAGCAACTCTTGTTATATTTGTCAGAAAATTGGGGGCATAAGACAAACTACTGCCCCCTAAACTAGAGACAGATGGGTAGATACAGAGAGGCATATCTGGAGCAGGGAAACTGTTTACTGGAGCAGAAGCCTACTGGTAGAAATCCCTAAGGGAACCAGTAACAGGATAGGAACACCTGAACTCTAATTAACAAATTGCTGGAGGTTCACAGTGGACAAGTCTGAAAGACAAAATCTCCAGGGAGGGCTCAGTTTTAGGGGGATTTGCCCACCTTTCTGTAAGTTTCACCTCCAGGAGCTCTACTGGGTTCTCACACTGAATATTGAAGAAAATTCCTTTTGAGCTTCCCACTGGAGAGGGAAAAGGTAACCATTTTGAAATACACCAGGGCATTCTCTTCTTAATAAGGTCTACCCTCAGGAGAAACTATTTTACCAGAGCCTAATCTATTGGGTTCTTATCAGAATCTAACTGACTCAGGGGTTAGGAAATAACCAACTCTATCTCCCTCTAGCCATCTTGTCCCATCTAAGATGGGATGGGAATGGGGTGGAGAATCAGGTACTGAAAAGCACTTTTGATGTTCACAGTCCAGAGGCAGAGTCTCACTAAAAGACTGAGACCCAATCACATGATTATACAAACTTTCCCCTCCCCCACACTTCACCACTACATTACTGGCAGCCAATTCACAAAAGTCTCTTTTACCCTGTACATCAACCAAATTTTTCAACAAAAAATTACAAGGCATACTAAAAGGAAGGCAACAGTTTGAAGGGACAAGGCAAGCATCAGAACCAGGCTCAGATATGACAGAAATATTGGAGCTGTGTTGCCCACAAAGATCTCTTCTCACATCTGAACTCCTGAGACCCCATCATTCAAATCTTTCATCTGGTATCTACCACAAACTGCATTAAATTTCAGTTACCTTCTTACATGTGTCTACAGCCCCTTAACTAGAGTTTAATGACAGAACAAGTGTTTGTGGGTGATCTGAAAATGCCCGCAAATGCAATAAGGCACCAACGCCCAACATCCCCAGAAGCCCTGAAAGCTTTCTTTTACTTCCCAGTGACCATAAGTAACTGGTGAGAGAGTATTACAAGCAGCGTTAATGAGGATAGAGCCAACGTAAGCTCACGGAAGACTAATCAGGCCCGAGGAGGCCAGTTTGTATCGGCGATTGTCTGTGGTCCATTTCTGTACGTTGGTTTCTTCATTTCCCACAGTGGCCCTACCTAGATTTCCTAGCCCATTTGTCTGTCCATGCACTGTTTGTGCGGTCCTGCCATTTATAACAGGTGCTTGTCTTCATCTTATGTTTCACTTGTCAGTGTCTCCTACATCCGGGTGCCCTGCCCTTTGCTCCCACAGGCCTCTACTTCATGTCATTCTATTCTGTTGGCTTCAGTCTTCCCATCCCCAGACATCCATGCTGCTGACTGTGAAATTTTATTACCTTTAAAATTACACATATGTACACCCACAGGCAGAGACCCATTAGTTTAAACACCCATTAGTTTTTTTTAAAAAGTCATTTTCTGTTTGTTTGGACAGATCATTTGAGCACGTAGGGTAATTCAGTATTGCCAGTCTAAAATCCAGTTCAAAGACCTTGTCCTCCAAGCCCTTATCCTGATGGAGGTGCTGGTTTCTGAGGTGACCTTCACTTGAAGAATTTTTGTATTTATATATATTTCCTTACCATACTTTTGTTAGTTTGTTTGCTTGTTCAAAATACAATTACCAAAGGCCAAAAAAAAAAAAAATACAATTACCATTTTATTTTTTAAATGCATATAATTAGCATGTCAATAAAAGGCATGCATTAAAATGGTGACAGTAGCTATCGGTGAAAGGTAGGGTTACCAGTGACTTTTTTCCTCTTTATATTTTTAAACTCTCCCTACTCATGTAAGTGTACACCCATCAGATTCATAAAAATGATAAAAATCCAAAACCTAGGATTGAAAGGCATAACGCTCCTGTGGCTGCTAAGTACAGGCTCAGTTTTAACAATATCTCCTTAGGTTCTGACAGAGGATGGTTCTTAAAGGCTTATTCTTTGAGGACAGATCAAGGTGAAAAGTTTCATCATAACGTCACTGCATATTGCAGTCATCAAGCTCCAGTCTCGCCCAGATGGCAAGGCCATGCACGGTTCATACATCGTGTTCTATCAGCACGCCCCCGGAAGCCTAGGCTTCTTCTCTTGGGTTTGGCTGTCACATGAGCCATCCCTACAATTAAGAGGAGTTGCCCATCTCTGCTGGGCGATGAAATCCCTATTAGAATTCCAAAATACTTGGCCGGGCTTCAGTAAATTTGCCAGCAATACCCAATTCCACACATTTCAATCTGAGGCATTTAGAAACCGAGAAGTCACTGGCCCTTCTCTTAAAGAAGGAAGAGAAGTAAGCAAACACTCACGTGATGCTGACTTGCTCTGAGTTCCAACAGCGGCACCAATGAGGCCAGGAGCACGGGGCTGGGCGTCGGGGATGTGATCGGCAATCTCAACTAACCCCTCTTGGCCCGGCATCATGCTCTGACTCACTTCGGCAGTCTCCCGGCCCTGGGCACCCACAGTGCAATTATTTGTTAAAAGCATTGCTGTCACTTCCCTCCCATAGCTCTTTGGCATCCACTCAGTCCTGCAGGACTCCATTAGTTGCACTTTTTTTCTGAGTCCCTGTAAATTCATCCCTAAATGTGATTCTTTTATATTCAGATACATAAACAGCATACCTAAGCTCTGCCAAAAGGCAATTTCTCTTCAGTGCACAACTGTGGCTCACTGACCCACGGACTTGCCCTCTTGCACTGTAATTTTTAAGTATCATATTCAACCATGTCTTTTACCCGGGAACCCATGGGGCCTCTTCTTCAGAGCTGCCTCGGGTTGCCCAGCTTCCTCCTACCAGCATTTGGCTTCCTGATCAGTTATGCCTGTGTCCTGATGGGGCATGGGGAGGGGGTGGCAGTGAGCCAGCTGTTGCTGTCATTGTCCCACCTTCTCGCCCATTTTAGATTCCCGGTTAGACCGTGGTCTGATCTTGAAGCCCTTTGGCTAAGAGGGCTTCAAAATTGCCACCTTCCAAGTCATCATCACCATCCTCCCACCTGCTTGATGTATGCAACGCACACACACACACACACACACACACACACTCCAATGGTTATTCCATGGGAGACGCATAAAATCATACTGTCGGAAGGACCTCAAAAGGTTATCTGGATCATTCCCTAGCTTTTGTTGATTCACTCATTTATTCACTTATTCCCTCACTCAGGTATTCATCCGCTTGTTTCTCCCTTCTTTCCTTCCTTCCTTCCTTCCTTCCTTCATTCATTCAGTCATTGAAAAAACAGTATTTGTTTTACATGGTTTAGGCCCTGAGGATTTCAAAACAATGAAACCAAGAACGTTAAGGTGGTAAATACCCATTGTTTGGTTTTGGATTTTGTTTGGATCAGGGAACAGTAAGAACTCCCCCTTTTGCTGACAATAGCTTGTAGATTTCCTTTCCGTGAGCCACTTGCCCCTCATTTACAGTCCACAGTGTTTCAAGGGGGGCTGATGGACAGCCCCAGCCCCAGCCTGTGAGTGGGGGCAGGCCCAGCAGCTCTGACCAGCCAGAGATACCACAATTGGTTTAGAGACGTGCCTCTCAAACATTTTGGTCTCAAGACCACTTTACGCTCTTAAAAATTATGGAGGACCCCAAGAGTTTTGGAATATATGAGCTGTATTTATACATAGTTACCACATTTGACATTTAAACTAACAAAATTTTAAACTATTTATGTTTTTATTGTACTGACCCAATAGTCACATGCACAAAGTAGCCATGGGGCAGGGATAGAGGCCATGCATGGCCCCAACAGTACAGCCTCTCTCTCACCAAGGCTGATCTGGCTATGCCACTGCTGAATGAAACCCTACAAAACAAATCCACACCGGGCCCCAAGATGGCACCTTCCCTCAAGGAGACCAACCAGCCCAGCCCCTGGAAGAGGTATGACTCTTCTTGAGAGAATTCACAATATTCTGATATGGGTTTGCCTTTCTTGTTCACAGGGACTCAATCAGCATTACTATCTGAAGGAAGGCTCTAGAGTGATCCACATTCTCACAACCCACATAACATTGTAGCCCACATAACATCAAGAGCCCCACTCTATAGCAGGAGCTATGTCAGCAAGCACATGACCACAGGACCCACTGATCTCTCACATTCTACATCATAGGGAAGTTGCTGGCCCAACAGAAGGACAAAATTATCTGCTGAAGGTACATCTGAGGAGCCTGTTAGGATGTACTACCCTGCATGGATGTGTTGCATCCTGTAGGACACAGTACATACACTAAACCAGTGACCAGTATAGTGTTTTGTCCCAAGTAGGGAAAATGCATGGGCTCAGGAACCGAGGGATGAGAGCAATATTGGCCTCCCTTTTCACCAAGTGGGAAAGTTTGGCTTCTCATCCCAGCATCTCTGAACTCCGTACCTTAACAGGTTCTGGCTCTCAAAGGGGGATACAGCTACTGGTGGACACAGCCAGAACCCCACTGAACTTTCAGCTACATCTGCCACCAGGGCACTTTGGATACATTATGCCAAGGGCAGGCAAGAAGGGGATCCCCATTGCATCGTCAGTGCCGTAAGGGCTTCGGAGGACTTTAGAATGTAGAGGGTGATTGAAGCCATGACCTTATTTGAGAAAACCCGAGAAAACTATAGGAGGGGTGATAGTCCATTTGTCCTCAAAGTCCACTGGAAAAGAGGGTGGCAGCACCATCCTTCAGCGGTCCCCTTCTTTGGAGCATAAATCCTTCATGATGTTGTATAATAATTTCTTCTCTGGTTCTAACTTATGTAAAGCACTTTGCATTCTTGACGATATTAACTTCTCAATCTTTTAGGACAAAAAAACACAAACAAACTCCAATCCCTTTATTTTTAGCTCAATAAGATCAAAATTTTATTTTAAGAAGCATACCTAGATAAGTTAAAAAATAATTCCACGAGGCTACTGCAGCCTTCCAGGAATTGGGGAGGCTCAACAGGCCACATGCACTGCCTGGGTGACCTTTTCTTTCTTTTTTTTTTTTTTTTTTCCAGTCAGTGTTCTAGTCAACAACAAAGCACAGATGGTAAGCTTTTCCCAGGGCCACACTTTGCAGAATGCATGAATGACTTTATTATTTCAAACTTGGAAAAGAGCAAGGATTGTGTGTCCCCTTAAAAAACAAAACCATGGGACCCCTGGGTGGCTCAGTCAGTTAAGCATCCGACTTTGGCTCAGGTCATGATCTTGTGGACCGTGAGTTCGAGCCCCACATTGGGCTCTGTGCTGACAGCTCAGAGCCCGGAGTCCGCTTCACATTCTTTGTTTTTCTGTCTCTCTCTCTGACCCTCCCCCACTCATGCTCTAGCACTCTCAGTCTCTCAAAAATAAATAAATGTTTTAAAAAAATTAAAAATAAAACAAAGACCAAGCATCTTATGTAGGAAGCTAGCCCCCTCCTCTCTGTAAGGACCATGTGCTGTGTATGCATCTGAATGTATTCGAGGCAATGCAAGGGGAGCAGTCGACGTGTCACCACAGAGTGGACCAAATGCTGAACCGGAGACTTGGATTCAAACCCCAGCATACCCCCTAAGCACGTGACCTGGGTCCGTAAGCCTTCTCTGTGTTAGTTGCCCTTTGCAAAATGACAGGATTAGGCTAAATGACAGTGGTGGTCTCTTAGTCAAGAGATTCTATGCTATGGGTTGTTGCCTTGTGACTTCACATCTCCATGAAGTTTCCCCAGCCAATAATAAATCCTCAGGGCAGACACGAGGAATTGATTTTCCTTTTTTGCCCACATAGCACAGTATACATTGGTCTCTAACAGCGGTCTTCAAACTTTACTGGGCTGAACAATCACCCGGAGAGCTTTCCGATGGCTTAGAGTTGTTGATACTTTGAGTCTTGTGCAGACATGTGGATCTGGGCTGAGATGAGCCTCAAGAATCTGCATGTGGGACGAGTTTCCCAAGTGATCCTAAGGCAGGTGGCCCATCAACTTTATCTGGGACCTGCTCTTGTGCACAGTGCCTAGAAAGGAGACACGGTTGAGTGGCCAGTGATTCTGGTATCTGTCATCTCCTCCATTCTAGGCCACAGCTTATTTTGTGGATGTGCTTCAATACTTCTACCTTTTAGGGATTTAGAGAAGCATCTCCTTATGATGAATATGTGCTGGGGAGTATCATTATTTGAACCGGAGACAATTCTGATCTGTTCAGATTTGCTGTTCCAAATTTTTATATAATCAAGTATAGAGAAAGAAAATGAGCTTTCAATAGCTAAATGATATCATTTTCTCTCATCTTCCTTTCTCTAAAACACTGACAAATTAGAGAACCATATTTTAAAGGACAACTAGTATCTGTTCACTTATTTTTATTTCAAGTGACTTTTCAGCAGAAAAATCAATAATGATTGATCACTTTGAAAAATGATTTTGCATCATTTTACTTATCTGGTGTTTTCATAACTAAGTTACAAAAATCATTCCCTTTTGCCTTTAGAGGAGTGGGGAACTTTTGGAGCTGGGTGGTTTCTTTTTTAAACTCAAACATAGAGGTACTGCTTCAATGTAAAATTTTCTATTCCCTCATCTGACTACTTTGAAAAGTACAGCTTCTAGAGCGGCGTTTAGATTTTCATAGCATTAGAATATTCTGCGTGAACGTGCAATGAAGTCCTAACAAGAGGCGGAAAGGCTGCCGGAATGGGTGTTCCATGTCACGGTGCGTGGCACAAGCCAAGCCTGGCCTATCAAGGCAGCTTCAACGGGGCCTCTTGCTTTCACTCTCCTCCCTTGCAGTCATCCACCATCCAGCAGCCAGAGAAGCCTTTTCAAACATAAATCCACTCACACTTCTGTTCTGGGCAGAATTGTGTCCCTCTACCCCAAGCTTCTATGTTGAAGTCCTAACCCCCAGGACCTCAGAATGTGAAGGTATTTAGAGATAGTGTCTTTAACGAGGTAATCCATTTAAAACAAAGTCATTAGGTGGGCCCTGATCCAGTATGGCTGGTGTCTCTGTAAGAAGACATGAGGACACAGACATAACACCGTGGAAAGGTCACATGAGGACATAAGAAAACAGCCATCTACAAGTAAAGGAGAGAGGCCTCAGGAGAAACCAGCCCTACTGACACCTCCATCTCCTGTAGCCTCCAGAACTGTGGGAAAATTAATTTCTGTTGTTTAAGCCCCTCAGTCTGTGGTACTTTATGATGGCAGCCCCAGCATAGCCTCTCTCTCTCTCTCTCTCTCTCTCTCTCTCAGCCCTCAACCTCTCCTTCTCTCTCACACACCCCACCCCTACTGCCACTCTTCCTTACAAACCTCCAAGGTTTCCCATTTCTTTTAGGACTACAGCCCAAACCCTGCAGTCAGCCTGTGAGGCACGCAGGGCCCTGCCAGGCCTCCACTGTGGTCACCCTCCGCCTCTCCCCTCCAGCCACACTGGTCTTCCTGTGACATATCCCTCACACCTGAGCACTTTTGAACAAGTTCTTCCTCCACCCAGAACACTCTTGCCCTGACTCCCTTCACCTAGTAGTTTCCAATAGCCCTTTAATACCAGCTCAAGCGTCACTTCTTTAGGAATACCGTCACAGACACTGTCACTACACCATATCTGGCCATAAGCTCTCATGGACCCTAGACGTTTCTTCATGGCACATACAGACATTTTTAAATTGTGTATGCATTTATTTGATTACTTCGTTCACATCCATCTCTCCCACTTGATCGTGAGCTCTAAGAGGGCAAGGACGTGTCTGTTTTGCTCCCTCTTGTATTCCCAGGGCTACACAGAGAGCCTGGCAAGCGCTCAACCAATGACTGTTGACTCAACGAGTGACCACAATTTATACTCACCGCTGGTCTTGGGGAAATGGCTGGGTCAGAGGGTACAATGAAAAGGGGAACTAATTAACCTCTCCAGGTATAGGAACACAGTCAGCAGTATGAAAGCTGACCCTACAAATAACTCACCTCCATTTGCAAGATAATCTTCAATTATCGGAACTAGGAAGTACAGATTCTGCGTCCTCTCCTGATACAGACACCAGTTACCCCAAACGGCCCTCAGCTAGGCAACGGGAGGCCCTGTATTCACCCTGCAAGGCACAGTCCCTGGCCTTGACTTTGACATCATTTCCTCTGAGCTCTTCCCTGCCAAGAATCAAGGTCCCCAGTAACCCCCATCGTTTGGCCTCCTTGGCCACTTCCTTGCCTTCTGGCCATTTGTTCCCCCAGCCCTACCCCTTTCTGCTATCCCCTCAGGAAGCAACTTTTCCCTGAATTTCTCAAACCTGGTGGAACATCACAACCACATGTACCCTTTTCAATAACGACATTCCCGGGCCCCATGCCCAAAGGCTCTGAAGTTCACCTGGAAAGAAAGCATAGTCTGTTACCATCTGTTCCTAAGTGATGAGCCACACTACCTTGGACTATCTCAGTACTACAGTAAATTCATTTGAGTGGTTAAACTAGCTTGTTTTCCAAATGGTAGCCTAGGGATGATCTTAAATTCGATAAACACAGTGTAAGGTTCTAACTGCATGATAACTAGCATTTATGCCGTGCCTCCTGGCTGCCAGATGCCTTTTCAGTCCACCTCTCATTTGATTCCCCAGACCCTGTGAAGGCAGGAGAGGGGTCATGGCCACCATCTCCCATATGAGCAAGGAAACTGGTGAGTTTCTTGCCCATGTTACACATCACAAACAGCAAGTGTTCCACAGCTCAAACCTGTAAGTGCGTGGAGCGGAGGTGCGTCCTTACCTGGCGTCCACGGCCCTCCTCCCTGCCATTAAAACCACTACCTAATGCTTTCTGAATTCCAAATTGAAGCTGATGGGAAATCAATGTGGACTAATAGAAATGCATTTATTAATTATTTCTTGAATGTCTCCTGCATGCCAGGCACGCTTCTCGGAGCTGGGTCACCGTAGCAGTGACCCAAGCAGATTAGACCCCCTGCTCGCACCGAGTGCTTTCTGTAGGTGGAGTCCTTGGTGGCTGCCCTTTCATTTTATTTTTTTATTTTTTAAGTTCATTTATTTATTTTGAGCGAGAGCGAGGAGGGGAGGGGCAGAGAGAGAAGGAGAGGGAGAAAGAGGGAATCCGAAGCAGGCTCCACACTGTCAGGGCAGAGCCTGATGGGGGGCTTGAATTCACCAACTGTGAGATCATGACCCAAGCCGAAATCGAGAGTCAGACGCTTAACTGACTGAGCCCCCCAGGCGCCCCTGCCCCTTTTAGAGCAGGCTGAAGGGAGGCCACATTCACGGCGGTCGTGAAATGGATACTAGGATCATCTCTTTTTGAAAAAGCATTTCTTTAAATAGGTTATTCTGAGGCTAATACACAAAATACGCATTTCCACTAAAACCGTAGAACCAGAAACATTTTTAAAGCATGGCTTTACTCTAGAGGAAAAGAAATATAAAATAGAAAGACCCAAGGTGGTTGTTTTTTTTTAATTTCTAGACCATCTGCCACGTGTGTGCCTTTTGCAAACCACTTCACCCCTTCCTGCCCCTCCTCACCTGCACCTACCCTGTCATGTTACTGGAAAGAACAAATGAGCCACACTTCCAAAGCACCTGGGGCAGTGTCTGGTGCACAATAAGCCAATCTCTGAAAGCCTTATTACTTCCACACAAATCATTTCGAAGGCGTTTCTCTTCACCCGCTAAGACTGAATTTTCTTTTATCTTCTCGCGTACTCCTAGGTTGCCTTCCTGCCTTCCCTGAGATTCACAATCACTCCCAATTTAATATTCATCGTGAATTTAATTACAATTCGGTTAGCATCTACCTCTTCTAGGCCATTAATGAGGCTGTTAGATAAAATGTAATAAAGACCCCTTGAGCAGCCCAGCAGACATTGTTATTGATCATTGTTTACTTCTCCACGGCCTGCGTTCGCACGTCAGGGACATTTTCCAAACCCATTTGAATCAACTCACCTAGTATGACTTTGTTTTTCTAAATGGTGTCAAGCACTTTTCGGAAGCCATGGTGCACGGTGCTGCTGAGGGGGGGCCCTGCCCTTTCCCTACCTGGGCTGGCACTGCCCGGGGTGGGTTTGAGCACCTGCGGGCAGCCCTGTTCCCGCCTGGCACTCTCCCCCATCCCTAACCCCCTCCCACGCACACCGATGAAAATCTCTCATAGTCCGCTTTTAGAAATTCTGTCCTTGAAGCTGAACAATCTCCTTTCAAGTATCTACCCAACTCCTCTGGTAAGTGCCTATTATTAATGTCTTCGAATTACCTCTGGGTAACAAGGAGATATAATAAATGCATCTCATTTTGAATGAATTCCAGCCCGATCGCGCTGGGCTCACCAGGCCAGGCCTCCACGGCCAGGCTGAAGGCAGCATGCCAGCTGTGTAGAGAGAGGAAGTGAGGCAAGAAAAGGGAAGCACCAGGAGGAGAGGGTCACACTGAACACAATCTCACCTCCTTGGCTTTCCCATTAGAGTTGACTGATCTATGCTTTCCCTGCAGCTCCCGCTCCCAGTCCAAACAATCTGTCCCAACCGCAGCAAACTTATCAAGGCTGAGTTTATAAGCGCCTGCTACCCATCCCTTTCTCTAGGGCCTGCGAAGTGTTTTTCTGTGGTTTACAGGCACAATCCACGACATGAAGGCAAATGATCTGAGTTCCAGCCTTGACTTCAGCGCTTACCGCCAATTTCCTCGCCTTGGACATAAAAATAACAACAGCTACCTCAAACAGTTGTGGCAAAGATTCACAGAGATCCCACACCGTGTATCAGGCGTCTCTTCGAATTGTATAGCCGCCGGGGAAAAAATTAAGTTGTATTGACAAGGAGTTTTCCAGACAACCAAAGGGGGTGAAATTTAGTGAGTCTGCTAATTTTTGTGCCTTTGATGGTTTGCGTTTAAGCCACATTTTGGTCCCAAGTAAGAGCCAGGAAAGACCTGTGAGGTCTTCAGGCCCAATTCCTTCTCCAGTCAAGAAGCTGCAACAGCCTTGCTACCCAAAGTGGTAACACTTGGGCCCCAGCCTCAATCTGCCAGCCCCATCCAACAATCTGAATTTTGACAAGATGATTTATATGCATATTAAAGTTTGAGTCATTGCCTTATATAATACCCTTCATAGGTGGTCTGAGAGTCAATAACTTAATGAAGCCACAGTGTGTGTGTGTGTGTGTGTGTGTGTGTGTGTGTACGTACATGTGTATAGGGGATGGTGCCCAGACCTTAGAAGAACCAAATGTCATAAAACTCCTATTCAAAAGCAGTGAACTTTTAAGGGAGCTGTTTTACAAATGAAGAGATAGCTCGTATTTTTGTAAATTCTCACCTTACTCACTTTGACCTTAAACCAAGCCTCTTGATTCTTCCTCCCCACCTCTTTCCATTCTCAGAGTCACCTGATCTCCTCTGTTTGTTTCCAGGTTCCTACTTAGGGAGTTGGGCACTGTGATGCTAGGAAGGATTGAGATAGATAGGTAGATAGATAGATAGATATAGATATAGATATATCATATATCATATTTTTTTTCAACCCAGTTTCTGAAGAAGCACTTTAGAGGCACTGATAGTGCGGAACCTGCTTGGGATTATCTATCTCCCTCTCTCTCTGCCCCTCTCCCCACTCATGCGTTATTTCTGTCTCTCTCTCTTTCTCTCAAAATAAATAAATAATCTTAAAAAAAAGAAACAATGGGTTTATCATGAGAAATAAAAAGTCAAAAAAGGATTAACACAGAGAAAGCGCACAAGAAAGACTATTGCTCAGTTGGCCACGAAAATCAGAGACCTGCCCCACCACATCCTTGTCTCTCCTTTTCTTGAGGGAGCTCACACAATAAAAAAAGGCTCCTGGTTTCCCTAGCATCCATCAGGGAATTTTTCTTTGCACATCTAACAATTTGTGTGTGGGTGAGGAGCCTTGAAAATGACCACATAGGGGCGCCTGGGTGGCTCAGTCGGTTAAGCGTCCGACTTCGGCTCAGGTCATGATCTCACGGTCTGTGAGTTTGAGCCCCGCGTTGGGCTCTGTGCTGGCAGCTCAGAGCCTGGAGACTGCTTCAGATTCTGTGTCTCCCTCTCTCTCTGGCCCTCCCCCGTTCATGCTCTGTCTCTGTCTCAAAAATAAATAAACGTTAAAAAAATTTTTTTTTTAAAAAAAAAGAAAATGACCACAGAGGGGTGCCTGGTGGCTCAGCCGATTGAGCTTCCAGCTTCAGCTCAGATCATGATCTAGCAGTTCATGAGTTCGAGCCCTGTGTTGGGCTCTGTGCTGACAGCTCAGGGCCTGGAGCCTGGTTCGGATTCTGTGTCTCCCTTTCTCTCTGCCCCTCCCTCACTTATTCTCTGTCTGTCTCTCTCTCTCTCTCAAAAATAAATAAATAAATAAATAAATAAATAAACAAACAAACATTAAGAAAAGAAAAAAAAGAAAATGACCACAGAGAGCTGGCTTCATATACCCAGAGAGACAAATTCTCATTTTCCTGTTCTCTGCAATGCGTGAACAATTTCCTGCAAGGTCTAGGTCCTCTCCTATGTGAGAAGAGCATCTGGACCTCTGGGGGGGGGGGGGGGGGGGGGGGGAGGGGACACTGAGATGGGAAACCTGAGGCACAGAGTGAAGTGAATGAGACCAAAGATAATTAGATGCTTCTGAAATACCTACATGTTTTCTAAACACCGGGAGAACACACGGACGGCCTGCAGCTGACAGATTGCATCTTGTTGCCTAGCGCTGGCCAGAAGTGACTGGGAGCTGCTAGGCAACCCATCCTCCTGGGCTTGGTGATCCAGCAAACACTAGACAGATGCCTCTCCGCCGCTGCACGCCAGCCCCGACAATTTTCTCATCCGCGATATTCACACCTGATTAATGCTTCCTCTGGACTTTTTTCCCGCTTGGACACTGCAACTGCGACGTGCAGGATCGCCCTTGCTCAAGTGAGCATGGCCACCAACCTAAAGAATGCCTCCAGGCAAAAAAAAAAAAAAAAAAAAAAGGCCCTCTAAAAATTAAACTGTGTGGGGATTGCAGCCTGAACTCTGGAGTGTAGGATGAGAATCTGAACAGTTTCTTGTAGAAGTTAGCAAACTACCGTCGGCATCCACGGCAGATTGGTCTGGTACTGATTGAAATGCCCTGAGCCAGATTGCAAAGTAGCCCAAGTTTATTCTCATCACTCCAGATTGTTTGGGGCAAGAGGAGGTACTTTTTCCCAAGCAGGGAGCTTCCTCTAACTGCTCACCGAGTTTACACTTTCTGGCAAATCTGCTCAAGTCCTTAGAGCCAAGTATAAATATAAATGATAAACTGCTCTTCCCTACTCTCCCCAGGAGTGTTTACATTATTAGGATGCAGGATAGAATTTCACAAAGGAAATTAACAAAAGACAAAAAGAAAAGAGAAAAGAAAAAAAGTGAAAGGACAACCCTTAGCACAGGGGAAAAAAATGCAAAGAAAAAAAGAATTTCACAAAGGAGGTAAAGAAAACAACCTTTTGCCCTCCTTTTTTCCCTCCCTTCTTTTTGTTGAACAAAACATTGTAACACAAAGATGATGACTTATTTAGCTGGGCTCCATAATAGCTCCTGCTCTCCAGAGACTTCTGATGATAAAAGATATTAACATTTTCAAGCTAATATTGTTGATCATACGCTATTAAAGAGTTACTCACTCTAGTTTTTCCTGGTCTCAGGTTTATTGGAGCTTTCTGATTTAATGAGATAGTGGTTTTCTTTCTGAGCAGGGCATTGCTCTCTCTTCCTTTCCATTTATTTGGTGTTTATAACTTTTCAAAGTGTTTTGCATTTTTTTATCACAATGCTCTATGAACCCCTATGCTCTGATATGTGTAAGTTAATTATACTGCTTTTCATTGAGGAGAGAAAGAGATTGAAGAAAACTGTAGAGCTTAGTGGAAATGAATTTCAGTCCACAATCTCAGGTGCAAAGGAAATCTCACTCTATCTAGGTCATCTTAATTCTGAATTAAGGTCTATCCCAATGGATTAGGAGAAATCCACTCTCCGAATTCCTGCTCTAGAATCCAGGAGGCTTAAGAACTTCCTGGAAAATGGAGTGAAGGCCCTTTACCTCCAGTCTATGATAAGTGCCGTGGTACTCTCAGACCCAAGTTTGTGTGGTCTCTTGAAGTTCTTGCCTTCCATCCCACAGGTGAAGCACAGAATCTCTGCCAAGTCCTAGAGATGTGGAGCCTCCACCAGCCCTTGTCTCTGAGGGGCAGCCGGTCCTCCACCCTCTGGTCTCTGTCCCTTCCTGTCCTGAGGGAATCGTCTCTCTTTTGCGAGTCTTCCTGACTGCCCCCACTATGCCCCACCCCACCCCACCCCCATCCCAAGCTCTATCTTTGATGGCTTAGGCTTCCCCAAAATGCAGAAGCAACTATTCTGATAGAACTAGGACAAGGGACTTTATTTTCATCCTGCCAAAGTTATGCTTTTGTCATATCATTAACACGATGCTTAGTGGGGCCACTTAACACCTGAATGTTGACCAGAGCGTTGGTCAGTTCTCTCTGCATTTTTACTCATTGTCTCAGCAGCAGCAAGGCTGGCCGCTCCCTCCTTGAACACTGCCTTGTCTGGCTCCCATAACGCATCCCCTTGGTTCTCTTCTACCTCGTGCTCACCCTTGTCCATATCCTGCTCTCAGCCTCCTACACCAAACCTCGAATGTTGGAGTCATCCTGGGTCTGTGGTCTTCTTCCGGGTCTATACTCTCCACCATGTTATCTGGTCCTACGGCCTGGCGGACTGTCCACACTGTTTACTCTCAAATGTGCGTTTCTAGCCCAGAACTCTTCCGTCGGATGCACACTTGCATAGCCAACTGCCTATTCACTTCTTGACTTGGATGTCCGATAGGCATCCTCAAAACCAACACAGCCACATCTGCCATCTCACCCCCTGAGTCTTCTGTTGATTTGATCAGTCAAAAACCCCAGGAGTTATCTCTGAATCCTCTCTTTTTCTTATACTCAATATCTAATCCATTAATAGGCTGTGCCTATAAAACCAGTCCCAAATCCAACCACTTCTCCCCGTCTCCATTGGCACAACCCTAACCCAACCCCCATTATCTCTCACCTAGATTTCTGCAACAGCGCTTCCTCTTCACAAGTCTATTCTTCACACGCAGCCATATGATCTTCATAAACGACATCACGTCGCTCCTCTGCTGAAAATATTCTAGGGGTTTCCCATTACGATTATCATGAAATGCAAACTCTCAGACCCACAGGGCCTGCATGCCTGCTCCTGAACTTTCACCTTCTCCTGCTCTTCCTCCCACCTGCCATGTTCCAGCCACCTGGACTGCTTTCCGCCCCTGCACCTGCCAAGCTCATCCTTCCCTAGGGCCTTAGCACCAGATATTACCTCTGGCTGGAACCATCTTCCCTCTCTCCTCACATGGCTGCTTCTTTTCATCATTCAGGTTTCTCCTTGCTCAGAGCATCTTCCCAGATTCCAGCTAAAGCATCCTCCAGAGCCCCTCTATTTCACGTGACCCTGTTTTTTCCATAGTACTTCTCAGCATCTGAAATTTACCTACTGAAATAGATTATCATTATGTACTGATCTCATTTACCTACTGAACTAGACTATCATTACCTGACTAGAATGCAAGTTTCATGAGAACGGGAATTATTATTATTATTTTTATTTTTTTGGTAGACTTGTTCCCTCTGTATCTCCTGGAGCAGTGCCGGGTCTGGCTGATTTCCCTCTCAGGCCAGTGGTCCCCAAACCTTGCCACTCATCAGAATCACCAGAGGTGCTGCTTAAAGTACAGTACCCTCGTGAATTATATGTCAGTAAAATTGTTTTTAAAGTATACATCCCCACCCCAGAACCCGGATCCATCAAGATCAAGGGTGAAATCTGGTTTTAACAAGGCCCATGAATGTGACAACTATGGCATCAGACCACAATGGAAGGACCTTCCGAAAATAAAAGGAATCTGTGTGAGGTAGGAGGTTGCACCGTGTTCAGGGAAGGGAGGAGGAGGCTCCCAGTTAAGAGCAGTAGAACTGCACAAAGACGATGCAAACCTACTGTTGTACCAAAAGCCATGGATTAAAAACAACAGCAACAAGAACAATTTTATTTTATTTTGGCTGAACTGGGAGCATTTTCTCTTTCAAAGGCAAAGATAGGTGTTTTCTTGCGACTCTGACTCCTTCACCTGGCTCAAGTCCTGGGATTCAAAGCCAGGTCTTCACTCCAAAAGTATTGCCAACTTAGCAGTCACAAATTCTGGTAGCTTTCCTGGAGCGCTGGAAATGTCAGCATTCCATGCAGGGTATCATAGCAGCAGGTGAATCTTCCCAGCACCCTACATGAAGCTCTTGTCCTGAGGAGACGCCTGGACCAATACTCAGTTACCCCGTGTGTTCCAGCTAACACAGGATGTGGAGTAGTCTTAGCCTCCTTCCACGGCAGAATTTCAGAACCAAAACCACACTGTACGGAACTCCGTCTCCGCCCCCCTCCCCCGACTGTGATTCTTGGGAATTCTGGGAGTCCCAAACTCTCTCAAACCCATAGGCTTAGAGCACAACCAGGAAATTTGGGAACTTCCAAATCTCTATAGACGCCAGAGACTCTGAGGGCAGACAGAGAAGTGGGCTGTGTTTCAGGCATATCACAGATCCCTGATCCTGAGCTCTGGAAAAATGCCCCATTTCTCTCCATTCAGTAAGATAGAAACCATCTCATCCCTACTAACCTAGACTACCAACTGACGGATCATTTGCTTATTTTGCTTTAATGTGGTAAAGGGACTGTCATGTAAATTTGCCATTTTAACCACTTTTAGGTGTCCAGTTCAATGGCGTGACATATATTCACATTGTTGAGCAACCATCCCTACCTTCCACATCAGGAACTTTTCCATCATCCCAAACTGAAACACTGTACCTATTAAACAGTAACCCCCTGCTCCCCTCTCCTCCAGTCCCTGGTAACATCTATTCTACTTTCTATCTCTGTGAATTTGACTAGTCTAAGTGCCTCCTAGAGTGGGATCATACAATGTTGATCCTTCAGTGTCTGGTTTATTCCACTTAGCATAATGTCTTCAAGGTTCATTTGGACGGAGGCACACACCAGATTTTCCCTCCTTTCTAAGGCTGAAAAATAGTCCATTGCATGTATATGCTACATTGTGTTTATCCACTCCTCTGTTGATGGTCATTTAGGTGGTTTCCATCCTTTGCCTATGTGAATGATGCTGCTACAAGCATTTTGTGTACCAATATCTGTTCAAGTCACTGCTTTCGATTCTTTTGAATGTGTATCCATAAATGAAATTGCTGGATAAGATGATAATTCCACTTTAGTTTTGAGCAATGCCCATACTGATTTTTTAAGCAGAGGCACCATGTTAAATCCGACCAACAGTGCACAAAGGTTCCAATGTCTCCACATCCTTGTCAACATTTGTTATTTTCTGGTTTTTTGATAGTAGACATCTTAATGGTGTGAAGTAGCATCTCATTGTGGTTTCAATTTGCATTTCCCTGATGATTAGAGATGTGGAGCATCTTTGCGTACTATTGGCTATTTGCGCATCTTCTTCAGACATGCCTATTCAAGTTCTTTGCCCCCTTTTGTATCATATTGTGTGCATTTTTGCTGTTGAGCTCCAGGAGTTTCTTATGTATTCTAGTTACTAATCCCTTATCAGATATACGGTTTTCAAGTGTTTTCTATCATTTTTATGGGCTGTCTTTTCACTTTCTTTATACTGTCCTTTTACTTTTGTAATTTTTAATTGTCCATTTCTAATTTTGATAAAATCTGATTTATCTATTATATTTTGGCTTTGGCTTTGGTATCATTCCAAGAAATTATCACCACATCCAATGTCCTGAAGCTTCTTCCCAATGTTGTCTTCGAAGAATTTTATAGTTTTAGCTCTTATATTTATGTCTTCAATCCATTTTGAGTTAAATTTTGTATATGGCATGAGGTAAAGTCCAACTTCATTCTTATGCATATGGACATGCATTTTTCCCAACAGCATTTGTTGACAAGACTGTCCTTTCCCTCACTGCATGGTGTTGGCATCCCTGTTAAAAATCAATTGATCATATGCGTCACTAATCATTTTGAATCCTGAAAATAATAGCATATCAGTCCTATAATGTGTGTAGCGCCTGCTGCATGTTCAGGAGTTTGTGAAGTAAAGCTGATTAAAACACTGTTGCGAGGAACTCAGAAGGAGGAGGCCTTCGGAGGAGGCCAGACAGAAACCCAGATAACTGCAATGAGGCAGCGTGTGATATGTGCTCACATAAAGGCGCAGACAAAACCTTGAGGGGTCCAGAGGAAAGGACAGTTAATTCTGGCAATGGATAGTGGGGCAGTTTTCATAGTGAGGGTAGCGTGTGGGTTCCACCTTAGCATACCGATAGGGTTTCCTGAGGCAGAAGCTGGGTGGGGGAAACATCGTGGGAAAATGCTCAGAGGTGGGAAATCGCGGAGGTCTGGCTTTGTCTGGCACACAGGTTGAATGTCGAAAAGACTGCACAGGAGGAACAAGTTACTGATGTCTCTCCCGTCAGCACCTCAGACACCTGCCCGGATTGGCAGAGCCCTGGGGACAGGGATGGCAAGCCAGGCTTGGTATATGGAAGGAGGAGAGAGATGGGGAGCTGGGTTTCTGTCCCCATCCTAACAGCGGCTTTATAGGGCTGGCGTTCCTCCCAATGGTTCTCAGACTTAGGACCAAAGTCCTATCATTACATGTGCGCCTTCATCAGCACTCCCAGAAGCAGGTAAGATCTCCTTCAAAACTCCAGGCCACTAACTGGTTAAGGCCCCCTGGGCCACAAATGCTGACTCTGGTCCATTTCTCTCCGGGGCAGAGCATAGACAGCTAGACTCAGGGCTCAAACAGCCCCTGGCTGGGATCTGTGTGGTCTGGAGGGAAGTCATCCAGCAAGAGGCCAGTCCACTCACGTGGCTCAGACAAGCCTCAGCACCAAGGACAGGAAACAGTTTAATGAAGAGAGCACAGAGTGCTGTTTCCTCAGAGTCAAGAACCGGCTTGTAAGCTAGGCTGTTGAACATGGTGCTTGGGGATGGAAAGAGAGAGAATGGGAGGGGGTGTAACAGAACCCCAGCCAGCAGGCAGGGCTCAGGGAACCAGCTTTGCCTCTTGGGGGAGTACAGTGCACGTGCACAGAGCCCTGGAGGGACAACCGGCCCTTTGACCAGGCTGGCGTTTTCAAACATTCATGACCACACCCCAGAGTTAGAAAGACATTTTACATCCTGACCCTGTACCTACATACACATATACAATTGAATTATAAAATATATGATTTTATAAAATGATGCCTCCCAGAGCACAAACAATAAAATGCGTAGAGGATGGGCTGCTCCAGGTTGACTGATTCAACACTTTAACCTCATGAGCCCTAGGCCTAGGCTTTTCTCCATCTTTCCATTCTGCCGTCCCCAGCATCTTGGCTGGTTCCTTGGTGTTCACAGGATGCTACAGCAGCTGCAGGCAACACATATGACAGGGCTGATTTAGGAGACCTCAAAGGACCTGTTCTCCTCTTGTGTCTGTTTTTAAATGCAAAGAAACTTGGGGCACCTGCGTGGCTCAGTGAGTTAAGCATCACTCTTTGGCTCAGAGCATGATCTCACAGTTCATGAGTTCGAGCCCCACATCAGGCTCTCTGGGCTCTGCGCCCTCAACACAGAGGCTGCTTCGGATCCCCCGTTCCCCTCTCTCTCTGCACCTCCCCTGCTCTCTAAATAAATCAATAAATAAACAAACGAACATTAATTTTTTAAAAAGGTAAAGAAACTTAACCTAGAAGTTCTTTAGCTTACTACTCAAAAGGTGGTCCTCAGACTGGCAGCTTGTGGCTCTATCTCCCCTGGGGACTGTCAGGCCCCACCCCAGACCTCCAGCATCAGAATCTGCAAAATCCCAGGTGATGCATATGCACAAGCCAACTTGAGAAACTCCTCCACAGCTGACCTCATGGGCGGCCATTGCATCACACACGCAAGCTAAAACCAATTCCTGGAAGGCAGGCTAAAATTGACATTAGAATAAGGTAATCAAAATTCACCCCCAGGGGCAGAGGAGAAGGTCCAGTCTTCCTTGAAGCTGCATACCTGAAAAACACCACGATTCTATCAGTAAGAAGAGGTGGAGAAAGGTTTTTGGTAGGCAACTAACAATGGGTGTCCCAGGCAGCAGACAGATAAGCAGGTAAATTATAAAATGGTGTGATAAATATTATGATTGAGATGTTAAATGTGCCCAGGGAAAGAACTGACTAACTGCCTTGGAATACTGAAGAAAACTTTAAAGAAGTGGTACTTGAGGAAGGTTTTGAAGGATGAATAGGAGCTTTCCGATAGATAGTGGGGTGAAGGATAATCCAAGCAAAAGGCATAGCATATGCAAAGACAAAATGTGTTTGGAATATATTTGTTTTGCAGCTCTGTAAATTCCTCCTGAGGTCATGGTATCATCACTAACAGCTCAGCATAGCTGGAACACAGGATGTTTGGGAGACAGGGGGTGTGTCAGGAGATGTGGCCAGTGAGGATACAATTGGGAGTTATGTTGTGACATTCCTCAGAGGAACAAGGCTTTTTTTAGTCCCACAGGATCCACTTGCCCTCTATTACTTAGGAAGTGTTTTCCAGGAATGTTAACTCACACAGATCAAGCCTCTTAAACCCTCTGTCCTGGGTATTTTAATCAAGAGAGATGACATAAGGGGAGGAGGAGACATTAAAACACTTCCATCTACCGACCAAGTCTGAGGTTGACTCTTAGATGCTGCTGAACCAGGATAGAAAGTGGAAAAGTTTGTCAAAGACAGTGCTTTTGAGTCAGTTTCCTCTCTTTGGTTCCAGGAGGGCCCAAGTAGTTGAAGGATTCGTAAGATAAGGAGTCTTGCCATGGGATTAATTATTTCCCTCTTCAAAAATGATGTTGAATTGGATGGGAAGGTAAGAGGAACGGGGCCTTTCATATCTTTTAATAATGTTCTGTGTGCTTAAACTAAGTATTCTGATATTATTCCAGAAATTAGCTATTTCCCAAAATGGCCCATTTCTCTCAAGGCTGGTCTATTAGAAGGATACCAGTTTAAGAAATGTTTAAAATGATTTAGAACTGATTTTCACTGAAACTGGTTAATCTAACAGACCAGAGATTGTCAAATTCTGATGCCAAGGAATATGGGTGTCCTACCATGTCCCTAAATCAATGGCCAGCTATTTCCGATTCACAGAGATTTTTTCCAAAAATTATGGTTTTAAACACTTCTCATGGGTTATTCTTTATCCACAGTGATTCCACAGCAAAGTATATATTCATTATTTTTTTAACACTTCAAATGTTCACGGTGTATTGCAAATAGCCTCCTGATTTCCAGATGCTGCCACACCAGAATATATCTGGGACTCGTGCATGACCATAAGCCAACAAAAGCATCCTCCCCAAGAGAATTATCTAAACACAATCTATTTGCAATGTGTGCATATGTCAAAACATGTATGAATGCGTACAAAGCTGTAAACGTAGTTATTTTTCACACTAGCAGAATTTTTACTGTTTGGTGGGCTATATTCCAGGTTCTTAAACTTTTCTTCCAACAAATGTAGCAACTGAATTCCAAGTCAGTCTAAGAAGCATATTCTGGTGGGGATGGGGAATTAATGTGGAATGAGATGTCTGTGATTATACTAGTCACATTATACACATCACTGGATATGGTCTTCAAAACAACATATGAAGTAGGTATAATGTTTCTCATTTTTCTTATAAGGAAAAGTTTGGAAGACACCATGCTCAAGTGCCCTTGAGTGACCCAGTGGGTGGCGAACCAAGGTTTGAACCAGTCTTTGACCTCACGGTGCCTGTTATCATATGCCATCTCACTACTGTGAAGTCTATGTTAAAAAGTTATTAGTGTGGGGCACCTGGGTGGCTCGGTAGGTTAAGCATCTGACTCTTGATTTAGGCTCAGGTCATGACCTCACAGTTTATGGGTTCAAGCCCTGCGTCGGGCTCTGTGCTGACAGCTGAAGCCTGCTTGGGATTCTCTCTCTGCCCCTCCCCAGCTTGTGCACACGCACGCTCTCTCTCTCTCTCCCTCTGGAAATAAATAAACATTAAAAAAAAAAGTTATTACTGCAACTTCAGCCCATTGAGCTAAAATAGCAGTCCGAAAGCCATTCTCCTAGATGATGGGATGCAAAGACAAGACAGCCCTCTCAGGCCTGGAGCCTACAGTCTGAGGCAGGACAGCAGAAAGCCATAGAGCAGCATATGATAAATTCCATACATGATGTTCGTCCTGCCAGCAGTGTTCTCCCACGTTTACACCTTGGTGATCTCCCAGCTCTTTGAAAACCCAGGGCTGCCTACTCTGGGAAGCTGCTCAGAAACCCCTCATTGACCCTCTCTCCTCTGCTTCTACGGCACCTTGCATCACCCTTCATCATGCTGTATTAACTATATGCAATATATGTTTGTCTTCTCCTAGACTTGAAGAAATAAGGGTGACTGGCCATAACATCAGTCACTTTCTAGCATACCAGAGTCGGTCAGCTAATCTGGATCATGTGATCCTCCCCAAATGTAAGGTTCATTGAGAAAAGATATTCCTCCCACAGGAATAAAGAGGGTTCCTAGATCTAGATCAAGGGCACACTCAAAGCTTACCAGTCCTACTAGAATCGTTAAAGATTTCAGGGCCTATTTACTGAAACACGTATAGTGAGCACCTCCATGAGATTGTCTCCTTTTTTTATTTCTAAATACCCTCTAAATGAAGCACTTGGTTTGGCACATAACAGGTGTTTGATAGGTATTTACTGAGTAGAGAATGAATGAGTGAATAAATGAATGAATGAAAACAACATAATCTCCCATTTTAAATATGACTAGTAGATGGATTATATGGGATATTTTATGGATTATATGGGATACTTTACGCATTTTAAAAGAAAATTATGCTAATTTGTTTTTCGAAGGTATTGTTTAAAGTGAAATTAAAATTAAAAATGAGCATATATTAACTCACATTGGAACCTGGAAACTGGCCCTGATATTATGCTACCAGGATAATTCCCTCCCTGTTCCAATGCCTTGTTTTTGGACTTCATTATACTTCCTATGTTTCTGGCATTCTATAGGGGCACTCATAGGATTCCTGAGGATTCCCAGCAGGGAATCCAGAAGCCATAAGACCCTTCAGTCCAACGCAGGACTTAGTTCTCAGGCCTTCCAGGAGGTATACACTGTCCTTACTACCTTGCAACATACTTGTTATCTTCTAGAGTGTTTAAAAGACCACAGAGATTATCTTCTTAGTGATCTAAAAAGCTCCTTAGAAGCAAAAACTGACTTCTGCTTGTTTTAAGTTCACTATACCAAATGTGCACTAACACCAGCCAGAACAAATAATAGATACTCAATAAACCTTTGTTAAATGGCTAGCAGTGTTTCACAGTTTTATGGCATTACCAAAGAACATTCATATACTTGATGTCATTTGAGCTTTAGATTAATGAGGTACACAAGGTTGATATTCCATTTTATAGATGAAGTAGGACCACAGAAAATGATTTTTCCAGAAAAATAGAAACGAGAGAGCCAATAAGTTTGAATCTCAGAAAAATTAATTTTTAGTATAAATTTGGGACTACGCTCCATTGCCAAAATGCATGGGACTTAACAATACTAAAACCTTATTCATTATATTTACCAGAAATTCAAATTTAACTGAGCCTCTTGTGTTTTCTCTGGCAACCCTAGCCTGATTTGTTAGTGGCAAGGCAAGTGACAAGTATTTCACCATATTAAATTGTTGAAATGCCCGCATTAGCCTGTATTGAAACCAAATACATAACGATGCAAATCAAGAGGTGCCTGAGTTGAAACAGTAACAAAATGGGCAATGAAATTTTGTCACAATTTCCAAGCTTTTTAGGAATAAAGCAATGTAGCCCAAAGTAACTATGATATTTTAGGAGAAAATTTAAATGCAGGGAGGGTTTTAGCTTGTGCCTAAGACAAAATGTTGGCAACTGACAAACTTGTGGGGCCAGCCCTAAGAGAATTCAATTTGCCAAGACTTAAGAGCCCCAGGCAAAGAGATAACAAGTGTTCAGTGTGTGCCTACTCTGGTGATGCAGAGATGAACAAGAGAGGTATAGCATCTGCCTTCCCAGAGCAGAGACCCTAACTCTGTAGAAAATACTCCTTAAGGGACTAAGCGGCCAGAAACATCTCACTTGGGCAGGTAATCAAAGCTGAGAAACAGAGGAGGGCAGTTACTTAGAGTACAGCAATACTTATCCTACAGACAACTCCATGTCCATCTTCCTTAGGTCACATTCCAGAAAGGCTGCAAGGAACATAAAAGATCTGTTTCCTGATAGCCTCTGTAAAACACGAGAGAGTACAAGTAATCCCACATTCCACCAAGACTTACAGAGTGTAATGTGGGCTGCGAAGGGACATTCCCACCCCCAACACGCACACATCTATATCAGCCCTTGACATAGAAGAGAGGGAAGACGCGGACAATTCACGAGGACACTCATTCAAGAATGCGTACAAGACACCCCCGGAAATGGGGCACCTGGGTGGCTCGGTCAGTTGAGCGTCCAACTTCAGCTCAAGTCATGATCTAGCAGTTTGTGGGTTCCAGCCCCATGTCAGGCTCTGTACTGATAGCTTGGAGCCTGGAGCCTGCTTCAGATTCTGTGTCTCCCTCTCTCTCTGCCTCTCCCATGCTCATGCTCTGTTTCTCTCTCAAAAAAATGAATACAACATAAAAAAAAGAAAGAAACCGCCAGAAACACTCAAACATGCCTTGGGAAGACTTTGTAAAGGTGGGAGGCCCTCTGTCAGCAGGTGAGGGCAAGAGACAATGAAATGTAAGCCATTGATGTTGATATGACCCTGATAGTGCCACTGACTGATGAGTCTTGTGTGTCCAGGGCTCCCCAAGCAGGCAATTACACTCAGTTGTCAACCACTCCATTCTGGAACATCACCATGTCCGATTTCAACTATGACAATACCATGTAGCAACATTGCTGGGCTCCTTTGTTAATGTTATCTTCCTGAATTTACCTCCAATGGTAAGTGATTTAAAGAGTTTAAAGTTTAGTTAAATGGTTTAATGTTTTAAAACACTTTTTATCATCCTAATACCTGTAATTTTTACTTGCCTTTTGAATACCGTGGCAGGCACATTAAAGGACAGGATGAAATGCTAAAATTTCCCAAGGTAAGACAGCCTCCCTGTTCATAAGACCTATATTGCAACAAGCCCTTTAAAAAGAAATATAATGAGAGGGCCTTGGGAATTAAATGTAACCTATCCTATCACAGGGTTCATCTAATGAGACGCTCAGGACTTCACGTTTTCTTTTGCCACGGGCACATCTGCTGGTGATTAAAATGTTTTTTTGACTAGAGGAACAGGTGCAATAGTTAAGACTTTTCTTAGGAGCAAACATTTAAAAAAATCCAGGGTGAAGCCGAATTGACTTGCTAGTGTTTTCCCATTGGAAAAAAAAAAATCTATAACAAGTGAAGAATTTGTTAATTCACTCTAAATTTACACACTGTGCAAAAACAAAAGTTGTTCTTCTCGTCTGTAAAGTGAGGCTAATGACTAGATTTGCTAGTCACGGCAACGTGACATCCATTCTTTTTTGTGTATTTGTTTCATTTCATCCCTTTTCTTTCTATAAATGTCTCCAAGCATTTTCCCCGTTAGATTTTACCTAGCTCAGCTGACACTCAGGTGTAAATAGAGTCCCAGGAGAACATACTTTTCCACACTAACACAAATGTTTTGTTAATTTTATCTATTAATAAACAAGTGCCTTGGGGCACCTGGGTGGCTCAGTTGGTTAAGCATCAGACTTTGGAGTCAGCTCAGGATCTCATGGTTTGTGGATTCGAGCCCGATATGGCACTTGGAGCTGACATTACAGAGCCTGCCTGGGATTCTCTCTCTCCCCACCCTCCCCTCTCTCTCTCTCTGCCTTTCCTCCACCTGCTCTCTCTCTCTCTCAAAATAAATAAACTTAACAAAAAAATTGCCTCAACTGAGTTTCTAAATTTTACCCACCCACCCACTTCCCAATTTTCCTTGTCTTTCTGAAGCCATAGCTCATGCACATTTGGACTTAGTCGTTCCGCCTTCTGAAACAACACTCCTCTCTCATGGTCTCTAACAGCCACAGTGCTGGGAGGAAGCTCCCCCGCCTTTTGTGATCTCTCTACTTACAAAGTCACACCTACCCTCCCCTCATTCCAATGACCTCAGACTTTCCTATGTAAGGTCACCTGTTCCACTGTGTAAGGTTAACCATTCTCTTCTGCAACCAACATATATCAGAAAAGTCATCAACATTTCACCAAATAAAAACCAAAAGGAGTATTAAAATACTAATGTGGGTCCATATACTGATGCAAGGTTCCTGTAGTAACTTGAATTGTGATATGTAAGAGATGCATATTGTAATCCCCAGAGCAAGCACCAAAAGTTAACTCAAAGAAATATACCTAAAAAGCCAATAGGAATTTTTTTTAGTTGTTTTAATGTTTATTTATTTTTGAGAGAGACAGAGCACGAGAGGGGAAGGGCAGAGAGAGAGGGAGACACAGGATCTGAAACATGCTCTAGGCTCCAAGCTGTCAGCACAGAGCCTGATGTGGAGCGTGAACTCACGAACTGTGAGATCATGACCTGAGCCAAAGCTGGATGCTTAACTGACTGAGCCACCCCGGTGCCCCAAAAGCCAATAGGAATTTAAATGGCAGTGAAAACATTTCATTTACAGAAAAGGAAGGACAGAGGAACAACAACAAAAAAATGATGTAAGTTAAAAACAATGGAATGGAAGACCTAAATCCAACTGTATCATTAATTACATTGGATGTAATGGACTAAACACTTTGATCAGAAGATAACAGATTTTCAGACTACATGAGCGACCATATCTAGCAGTAAACTATCATATAAGCACTTAAAATACAAAGACAAAATAAGTTGAAAATAACATGAGGGAAAAGACATATGCAAACAGTGAGCACAAGAAAGATGGAGAGACTCTGTTAATATCAGACAGGATAGACTTTAAGATAAGGAAACTTCCAGAGACAGGAACAAGTTAAGACAGAACAATCATAAATATATGACATCCAATAAAAAAGTTCCATGATACATAAAACAAAAGCTGTCTAAACTGAGATAGATAACAATCAGAACCAAGACTTTCACATTATTCTCCCAATCAACTGATAGAACAGGTTGACAGAAAGTCAGTAACAATGTAGAAAACTTGAACAAAACCAGCAGCAAACTTGCCCAAATTGAGATTTACTGGTGCTCTACCCAACAAGTGCAGAATTTTCAAGGGCATGTGGAATATTCACTAAGATAGACCACATATGCCAGGCCAAAAAAAAAAAAAAAATACACTCAATAAATGTAAAAGGATTAAATTCATACAGCATGTGTTTTCTGACCTATCAAAAGAGTAAAAGTAGAACTCAATAACAGAAATATATCTGGACTATACCCAAATATGTATCAATTGAACAATATATTTCTAAACACATAGATCCCAGAGATAAAACACATACAAAAAAATTAGAAGATATTCTGCTCTAACTGAAAATGAGAACAAAACATAGTAAAGCTTATGGCATTTAGTTAAAGGAATGCCTATAGGAAAATTTACAGTTTCAAATGAAGGAAGATCTAAAACCAATTATCTAAGATTCCCTTTAAAGAAGCTAGAAAAAGAACAAGTTAAGCCCACAATAAGTAGAAGAAAGAAAGTAATATCAGAAATAAATAAAATAAAAATCAAACAATAAAGAAAATCAATGAAAATAAAAGCAGTTTTTTTTGTAAAGATCGATAAAAGTGACACACACCTAAGTGCACTGATCAAGAACATGATGTCTCTTTGGGCACCTGAGTGGCTCAGTCAGTTAAGCATCCATCTTCAGCTTAGGTCATGATCTTGCAGCCTGTGAATTCAAGCCCCGCATCAGGGTCTGTGCTGACAGTTCAGAGCCTGGAGCCTGCTTCAGATTCTGTGTCTCCCTCTCTCTCTCTGCCCCTTCTGTGTTCACACTCTGTCTCTGTCTCTCTCTCTCTCAAAAATAAATAAACATTAAAAACTTCAAAAAAAAAAAAAAGAATATGGTGTCTCTTCCAATCAGATGGGGGGCCCCAAATGTGGGGCAACCTGATCCTGTGGACGCCAGTGGCCCGGGAAGTGAAAGAATTCACCTGCGGCAGAACAAAGGAGATATAAGTTTATTGAATACACCACAAGGGAGTGGTGGTCAGGACAGCAAAGGAGACACTGCCTTGAGGCAGTGGGTGGGGCTGAATTTAAAGGGAGGAAGGTTTGGAGGTATGGGAATTATGGAAATTTCCCTTTTTTGGTACCTGCCTGATTGTAAGTAGCCCATTAGTTAGCTAAGGCCTATGGATACTTTGAGGTGGGTCACCTGATAGGCCTGTCTGTACTCAGCCAGGTGGTCGCTGTGGGTCCTTTTGCCTTGATCAAGTTCCATTGCTCAAGGCTATTGCCTGAACAATTTTGACCTTTACATCTTTAAATTTTTTTTTCGATGTTTATTTATTTTTGAGAGAGAGAAAGACGGAGTGCAAGCAGGGGAGGTGCAGAGAGAGAGGGAGACACAGAATCTGAAGCAGGCTCCAGGCTCCGAGCTGTCAGCACAGAGCACAACGTGGGGCTCAAACTCACGGACAGTAAGATCACGACCTGAGCTGAAGTCAGATACTCAACCGACTGAGCCACCCAGGTGCCCTGATGACCTTTACATCTTTAAGTTTCCTGAAGGTGAAAGGTCTTCTTCCTGTTGAATAGGGGCAAAGAGATGTTCCTTCCTGTGGACCAACACTGGTCAGTTCGGAATTATATATGTTATAAAAGGCAGAGGCAGCTGAATCCAAGGTAAACCAGAGGTATGAATCTCCCTGAGTAGAAAGGATCATCTATTGGCTTGAAGTTCTGGCAACGAAGGAGTCTTGGCACCTGGTGGAGCAACGTGGGAGGAAACAGGGAAACATAATTAAAATAACAAAAAGAACTAGAACCCCAAATCAGAGTCCTTTGATGGCTGACAAAAATCCTCCTCTAATCCAGAAGCTTAACCAATCACTAAAGGAAAGAGAGGGCATGTTTAAAGCGCCAATTTGAGTATTTCAGTCTTTTAGTAACCTTGTCACATTTTTGTGGTAATCTGCGGTATACACATAACACTCTGTTTTAATAAAGCATAGGTCCTTGAGTCACAGTCAGGGTATCAAGGGCCATTTGGTTTTGGAGGGCTACCTTCTGAGTTGGTGGGTGACTACGAACTGGGTTTGGTTAAATGTGGCTGCTGTGTGCTTGGCTAAAGCCTCAATAGAGGCAGCTCCTGGGACAAAAATGACTAAGGGATAAAACCATCAAGAAGTCCTCTTTGTTTGGTGTCTAGCCTTAACAATATCCTAATTATGAGAGATCACTGGCCAGTGGGAGAAGACTGGTCCCCAAGTGTATTATCCAATCCAATTATAAGGAAAGTTGGGCCATCTATTACCTATCTCCATGAGTCCATAATTAACCCTATAGAATGGGGTACACTCTGGCTTTTAAGGAGTGATTTTGTCATCCCAGACACACAGAATTGGTCAAGGTGATAGTTGAGTTATACAATCGCTGGGAAATCCAGCTGTTCAAATAATCATATGTCCATGGGGCCCTGTTATTTATTTTCCACATAGAATAACAAGCATGAAGATTGTCTATATATGAGCTATTGTGGCAATTTCTCTGAAGTTTCCTTCGAGTTGTCTAGCTTAGGCAAACAACAAATCAAAGACAATCAGAACTAGAATTTAACATCCACAAAGGTGTGTTATTGCAACATAGTTTTTCTCTCTAAAATCACCCTTATTTCCAGAGATAGCCAAATCAAGACTAATTCATTCAAAAAACAAATCCAATTTTAACAAATTTCACCTAATTATTTACATGAGTTCAGCAAGAAAATAGTGATTGGTCAGATAGATCTTTTAAAATCTGCTTTGCTGGAATTTTTTGTTGGGAATCTCTAGATAGAACTTTTAGTAGGCTCGCAAGCCCAGAAGCCAAGCCAAATACTTGCCATCTGACATGATGCAATAGATTTGGGCGAATTCCTCTTCTTGAGATTCCTAAAATATCCTGAGGTTCTTGTACCTGCCAGAAAATAACATTCTTTACTCACCTGGTAAGGCTGCTGGGAACTCTGTAAACAAGGTATCAGGCCAACATTTCCGAGGGGTTTCTTTGGCTCCATAAAGTCGACCTTAATTCCTTAAAGTTGTCTGGTCATATCTGAATGTATGCATGTCTCTCAAATACGACATTCCAGTCAAAGCCTTGGTAAAATAACACGTTTCTAATGGTGTCCTGTTACAAGGATACAAGGAGAACAGAGTCTTACTGAATTTATGCAAATAACTATACTTGCCATAAAAGAAAGAATATTCACTGAGAATTTCTGAATTTCAGAGGGTTCAGGTAGGGACAAAGTTGAATGTTTCAATTTGTTCACAAATGAATACTTTATCCCACTTCTGTAAGTCATTGATATCTTAAGAGAAAATTTCCTTAATCTAGAAGAGCAAACGCTATGTTTTAAACAAGTCACAAAACTATAATCATCTTCTTCAGTTCATTTAGTCCCATGTTACTAATTCTTGTTCAGTTTGAATGCAACTTTTTAGTTAGTTTTGGACATTCTTACCCATTTTAGTTTTATGATCTTAAAGATATCAAATACCTGTATTTGTCCCCCCAAAAATTCCTTTTCATGAATCTTCCTGATGACAAAATTCATTTTGCATCAGAAAAATAACTATAAATGACCAAAAAAAAAAAAAAAACCGCTCAGAAATGGACATTATTATTATTTCTGGTATGAAAGTTCATTATGATGCAATTGGCAAGGAAATTCAGTTACTGCTATGACACAGCAAATCTCAGGAAAGTTTATTAAAAACCTTAGAAAGTTTTAAAGCACATGCTTAAACAGGATTACAGATAATCAAAGACCTGATTTTTAAAAAAAAACACAGAAACTTTGGTTTTCTGGGCAGATAAAGAGAAAACTTTGTTTATATTTTCTTACCAAGAGCAGACTAACAATCCAATAAAACTTTATCTTTTTAAGAAAAAGAAACGCAGAATTTCAATCTTATACCAGTGTACTTTTAAAATCCATTCATTTCAATCTTAGTCCATCCTGACCACATATAAAATTTCTTCCAAACATTTCCCTTCACAAACCTTTTACAACTTTCTTTTACATTCAGATTTTGTCCCAAGTTATTTCTCTCCAAACAACCAGTCTCATTTTAGAACAAAATTACTTTCCCTTACCACAACACAATGTATTCTCATTCTTTACATCTTTCTTACACATCTCTTTCTTATTTTCTTACATACAGAGTTGTTTTCCTTATTTACATCAGTTTTAATTACCTTTAGCAGATTTTTAACTCTTAGAAACCATACTCTCTAGTGAAAACTAAGTAGTAATCAATTGTGAACTGTTACATCAGAATTCTTTATATGGCAAATTTATGAGTCAGTTAAGCACAAAACATGTTTTCCAACAGACTCAAGTATCTTCAGCTTCTCTGCAATAAAAAGCCAAAAGCACAAACATACGTTTAGTAACCAATGCTTTACTATTTTATTTCATTTGAAAAAGACTTAGATGTCCAATGAATTCAATCCAATCCATCACCCAAGAAAATAAAGTTTCAGGTTACCAAAGACTTTGAAAGCTAGCTTAACAATTACCCATGAGAACTTTGAGACAGACAAATTTAACCATCATTTTAAGTCGTCTTTTTGCTGACAAATTGCAGCAGAGATCATTAGCTTATTCACCTTTCAGTAAACCCTGGTAGAATAAAAGTTTCATCATTAATGCTATAACTCTAAAGACAGGTTTATCTTAATTAAATCAACAAACTTAAATTAGTTTAAATGCTGATTATGTGCCACCTAGGTCCACCTAAAAGTCAATCAACTTGTTCCCCGATGTCAATTTTCGCCTGGGGCACCGGTAGGGAAATCTGAAGTGGGCGGTGTAAGCCCAAGGGGGTGCTCTTCACTCCTTCAGAGTCAGGGTAGGAGGAGTAGCCAATGGCACTGGAGGCAACAGGGGTGGTAGAGGTGCCAGTTATGAAGACCACACTCGAAGTGGTACAGAAACAGGGGAAGGGGGAGGCAGAAGAGGTGAGGTGCCAACAGCAAGGCTGGAAGCAGATAAAAACCCAGGGAGCAGAAAAAAAAGGACTCCAGTTTCTAAAGTTCACCAGCTTGGATAGATGAAAAGGCAGGTGTTTGTTCTACCAACGAAGGGAAATAGGCAGTCCATGTCAGGCTAGAGAAGACAAGGAGCTTCCCTGAAACAAAAGGAAACAGTTGGCTCCAATTATCACAGCCATTAAGCCAGGAAATGAAAGAGGGAGAAGCCCCACATTCAACAAGAGTATCCTGGGTGCATTAGGAGGAACAGTATGAGAGTGAGTGCCCCCTCACCAAGGATGGCGTGTGATTCCTCCAGCAACTTGGGTCTATTAGAAGGCCTATTTAGATAATCATCCATTATATTGGGAGGAGTTTTTTTAGCCCGGTTAGTGGCCAAACACATTCTGCAAGAGGCCTTTAGTTTGGATCCTGATTTAGGGCCATGAAACCAAGCTAGACAGTTTTTGTGAAGGCCAGGGTTTGAGGACACATGAAGGCTTGTATTTATAAGATTTCCAACCATTCGGAGGAGTTATGGCAAAGGAAGTTAAGCTGGAAAAGAGTATTATAAGAGTTCCACAGAAGAGTGAGGAATAGTGGGAAAGACTGGCTGCCAGTTCCCAAAGGGGCGTCCCACTAAAGGGAATGGAGCTCTGACTCCTGACTGAAATTTCACTTAGGGTGTCCTGAAAAAGGACCTGACCTTCTACAAGACAACTCTCTTCTGGGGCGTCCCACCAAGGAGAGGGCGGGGACAGATGGCAAATAGCCACCGCACTTCCTATTGGGGCATCCCCTACAACAGGGAGAGCCGGACATGAGTTTGGCAGAACAGGTTAGAAAAAGGAGTGGGGAGGACTCACCGCTCAAATGCACAGGAACAGGTTGGCCTGCAGATCAAGGTGGCAGCTGGATCGTCAGGAGCAAAGGAAAAAGGGCGGGAGCCATAAGGAACAAGGCAGCTGAGAGTCAGCCAGCATGAGGAGAGGGTCCCAACCAAGTCCTTAACATGTGCGGACTTGCCCTGAGAGAGCTTCTGCTGCCAGCTGTGCCAGACTTTGGAAACAGACTCAGGGGGACGTAATGAGAAATCAGACGAAAGGGCTCCTTCTCCTTCACAGGTGCACACAGTCCAACCTGCTCGCTCTCAGACCTTCAGACCACAGCAGGGAGCTGCCCTGGCCAGGGGTCTTCAGTTGTCTGGGAAGTATTAGGGGTACTATAAAGGGAAAGGAGAGGGACAGAAGTATCCCTCTGAAGGGCAAAAGGGAAAACTCCCTCACCCTTTCTGGCAAGGGCAGTCTGGCCAGTTCTCCACTGGGGCTTCCGATCCTCCCCAAGGAGTAACCTTCGCCCTCTGCCGGAGGTCGTCAGTTCCCCAAGGATTACTAGAGTCAGTCCACGAAGGGAGAGTACGTGGAAATTCCCGGAGAATCTGAGGAGAGCTTTGGGTCAGCAAAGTCTCCTCATGCAGGGTCCCCCAAATGGGGGGGGGGGGGGGGAGGGGGGGTTGGAGGGTGGGCACAAAATGCCCCTGCATGAGCCACCAAATGTGTATCTCTCCCCATCAGATGGGTGCCACCAGATGTGGGCCAGCCTGATCTGGGGCAGTGAAAGAATTCACCTGAGGCAGAATAAAGGAGATAGAAGTTTATTGAATACACCACAAGGGAGCGGTGGGCAGGACAACATAGGAGACACTGCCTTGAGGGAGTGGGTGGGGGCTGAATTTAAAGGGGGAAGGTTAGGAGGTACAGGGATTATGGAATTTTCCCTTTTTTGGTTAACTGCGCCTGATTATATGTAGCCCACTGGTTAGTTAAGGCTTTTGGATACTTTGAAGTGCGTCGCCTGATGGGCCTGTCTGTACTCAGCCAGGGGGTCGCTGTGGGCCCTTTTGCCTTCATCAAGTTTCCATTGCTCAAGGCTATTGCCTAAAAGCTGCCAATACAAAGAACAAAAGAGAAGATATGAATGATCACAGGAGTGAAAGACAGGATGTTACCATAGATCCTACAGAAATTAACAGAATAATAAAGAAATATAACGGATAACTTTATGGCAATAAATTCAACTATATAAATGAAGTGGACAAAATCTTTAATAGACACAATCACCAAAACTAACTCAGGATGAAATAGGAAATTTAAATAGCTCTATGTTAATTTTAAAACCTTGAAATTGTCATTTAAATCCTTTGCGTAAAAATATATATGCCCAGATAGCTTCACAGGTGAATTCTACCAAGCACTTAAAGAAGATATAATACCAGGCCTATACAAAATCTTTCAAAATATACAGAAGAAGGAAACAGCGCCTCTGTTTCCTGGGGCTACTTACAAATTACCACAAATTTCCTATATTAAAACAACAGAAATTTATGCCCTCAGAGTTCTGGAGGCCAGGAGTCCAAATCAGCATCATTGGATCAAAATTAAGGTGTCCTGCTCCCACCAGCAGCTCTAGGGCAGAAACATTTCTGACCGTTCCAGCATTCTTCTGCCTGTGGCCCCATTACTCCAATCTACACCGCCATGGTTACACTGACGCCTCTTCTGTGTACCTTTTCCTTTTCCGACTGTGTGAAATCTCTGTCTGCCTGTCACTAGTAAGGACATTTATGATTGCATTTATAGCTGCTTAAAAAGAAAAAGAAAAAGAAAAGAGATAATAGGCCCAAGGTGGAGTCCCTTGCTTCCAGGATAGCAAATGAAGTCTTAATTGGCAGTTTCTGCCTCTCCCAGGAGTGGAATTTTAAACCAATCAGTCTGGAATTTCCTGGTCAGCACCAGTGAGGTAATCTGCCTGATAAGACCCCCTGCCTTCCCCTAAGGGAAGGCAACCTCCCCTGAAATAATCTTTCCTTTTCTTTTGTTAATAACGTTCTAGTCTTGATCCCCCTATAAAAGCTTTGTGTCTCATATAGCTCCTCCAAAGCCTATTTACTAGAAGGAATGGTTCCTGAATCCTCGAAGAAAGCCAATTAGATCTTCCAAGGTATTAGTTGAATTTTTATTCTTTAGCACAATCTTGATAATTCAAGACTGTTTCCCCATTTCAAGAAACTTAATTTCATTATTTTGGCAAGATTCTTTTTTTATAGGAGAGGATATTCAGAGATTCTGGGGATTTGGACCTGGACATATCTTTGAGGGCCACTGTTTTGCTTATTTTTCACCACACCACATTTTCCACATTATTTTATAAGCCCAGTATTACTGATACCAAAAACATTTGAAGACATCAAAAGAAAACAATATCACATCACCATGAATATAGATACAAAAGTCCTTATAATATAGTAGCAAATCCAATTTTGCAATAGATAGGAAGAATGATACTTTAAAATCAAGTAGCATTTATTTCAGGAATGTGAGGTTGATTTAACATTTGAAAATCAACTATAATTCACTATATTAATACAGTAAAGTGGGAAAACCCTATGATCATCTCAATAGATGCAGAAAGTGTATTTGACAAAATTAACCACCCATTCACAATAAAAGCTCTGAGCTCACTAGAACTTGAAGGAAACTTTCATAACCTGATAAACTGAATTTATTAAATTGCTACAGATGACATCATTCTTATCAGTTGAAGACTCTAATTTTTCCACTTAAGATCAGTAACAAGCAAGGATGCCTGCCCTCCCCCACCCTCTCCACTGCCTCTGCCCTACCCCCACCTCTCCCACCACTACTCCCACCACCACTGCCACCAGCACCCCCCAACCCTACCCCCCACCCCCACATTCAAACTGCAGTAGGTGGCTGGTGTCAGCCTCCTGTGACCATCTCAAGTAACCTCAAGAAGAAACCCAAAACAAGAACCAGAAAACCAGTTGAGTGGAGGCATGCAGTGGAGGCATTTTTGAACAATCAGAAATGATAGAAACAACGTATTAAGATGACCGAAAGGTCTTTCCCATGTCCCCACGGAAATCAGTCAACCTCAGTTTTTACAACGGAACAAATTGTACCTTGTGATGTGCAACTATACCCTGGAGAACTGCTTGCAAGCCCGCAGCCCCTCCCCTTTTTGCATATAATCACCTGTTAACTGGTGAGCTTTGGAACAGTTCTTTCAGAGCAATCTCACAGACTGTTTCCCAGGCCACAGTCCTCCGTAAGACAACTGAGTAAAGCATTTGCTAACCTCTTTTGAGGTTGGCCTTTCGTTTAGTTGACACCTCTACTCCTATTACACACTTTACTAGAGGTCCTAGTTAATGCAATAGGCAAGAAAAGGAAATAAAGCCATGCAGTTTGGAAAGGAAGAAATAAATCAAACCATCCGTATTTTCAGATAACCAAATCAAGGATATATAAAATGCAAAGAATCCACAGAAATGCTCCTAGAACTAGTAAGCGAATTTAGTGAGGCCACAGTAATCGAGGTCAACATACAAAAATCAATTCCATTTCTATATACCAGCAAAAAGCAGAAAATGAAATTGAGGGGGAAAAAAAACCCAACAGTTCTTTTTATAACACCAAAAATAAAATACTTAGGAATACATTTGATTCAACATATACAATAGCTTTATAGTGAAAACTACAAAACATCACCGAGAGAAATTAAAGAAGACTTAAATAAACAGGTAAATGTTTGTGCATCAGAAGATTCAGTCTTGTTAAGATATCGTTTCTCAAGTTAGCCTGTAGATTCAATGTAATCCCCATCAAAATCCCAGCAGACTTCTTGTAGAAAACCCCAGGTTGATTGGCAGAAATGTATTTGGGAATGCAAAGGACCTAGAATAACCAAAATATTTTGAAAAAGAAAAATTAGAAGACTTCCACTGTCTGATCTCAAACTTATTATAACCCTACCTTAACCAAGACAGTGTCATATTGGCATAGGATGGGTGTGTGGATCAATGAAAATGAACAGATAGTCCAGGAATAGACCCACACTTATGGTCGGGTGATTTTTTTTGGTTTTGGTTTTGGTTTTGGTTTGTTTTGTTTTGTTTTTAGAGAGAGAGCAGGTGAGCAGGTGAGAGGGGCAGAGGGAGAGAGGGAAAATCCCAAGCAGACCCCACACCTAGCTCAGAGCGTGACAAGCGGATCCCATGACCCCAGGATCTTGACCTGAGCCTACATCAAGAGTCAGGCACTCAACCAACTGAGCCACCCAGGTGCTAATTTTTTCTTTAAAAAAAAAAAAAAAGATGTCAAGGTAATTGAATAGGGAAGGGATTTTAATATATGGTGCTAGAGCAACTTACTATCTATATGGGAAAAGACCCTTGACCCTTACTTCACATCATACATAAAAATTAATTTGAACTCAGGGCACCTGGGTGGCTCAGTCAGTTGAGTGACAGACTTCAGCCCAGGTCATGATCTTGAGTTCGGACCCTGTGTCAGGCTCTGTGCTGGCAGCTCAGAGCCTGGAGCCTGCTTCGGATTCTGTGTCTTCCTCTCTCTCTGCCCCTTCCCTGCTCGTGCTCTGTCTGTCTGTCTGTCTCTCTCTCTCTCTTGAAAATACATCTTAAAATTTTTTTTAATTGAACTGGATCGTAAGTCTAAATGTTAAAACTAAAGTAGGAGAAAATCTCTGTAAGCTTTGGATAAGCAAAGAGTACTTAAATGGGACATACACAAAAAAAAATACAAACCATGAAAGAAAAATTTAATACACTGGATTTGGTCAAAATAAAAAAATAAAAACAGGCTTTTTGAAAAATACTCTTGAGAAAATGAATATGCAAGTCACAAAATGGGAGAGAACTTCTGTAAAATGTACTATGTGACCCAAGACTTGAATCCAGAATATCTAAGAACTCTATAGCACGAAAATAAGAAGACAAACCACCTAGTTTTAAAATGGACAAAAGATTGGACCCTTCACGAAAGAAGATACACTAATGACCAATGAGTACATGAAAAGATGCTCAGCATATGAGTTATGAAAGAAGTGAAGAATTAAAACCACAATAAGGTGTCTCCATCCACACACTAGGACAGCTAAAATGAAAAGAAATGACAATACCAAGTACTGGTGAGGAGTAAAAGCAACTATAAATCTCTGCATTGTTAGTGAAAATACAAAATGCTACAGCCATTTTAGAATAGAGTTGGTACTTTCTTATCAAATTAAATATACCATATGATCTATCAGTTCAAGTCCTAAATATTTACCCAAGAGAAATTAAGGCATATGTGCACACATTGGATATGAATGTTCATAGCAGCATTATTAATTATAGCTCCAAATTGGAAATATCCAAATGTCCATCAACTGGAACATGGAATTCTAGTCTAACTAGACTAAGAATAAGACTAACTACTAACATACACACAATATGGATAAATCTCAAAAACGTTATGTGAAGATATATAAGCCAGATACAAAAGATTATAGTGTATGATTCTATTTTTATGTAATTCTAGAAAAGACAAAACATTAATGGCAGGAAGTAAATTAGTGATTGCCTGAGGCCAGGTATAGAAGGTTGGAGTGGGGTGGGGGTCGAAAATTGATTCTAAAGAAGCACAAAGAAAGTTCTGGGAGTGGTTACAGAAATATTCTAGATCTTGATTATGGTGATGATTATATGGATATATGTTTGCTACAACTCCCCAAACCATACACTTAAAATGAATGAATTTTATTATACATACATTAAACCTCAATAAACCTGTGTGTGTGTGTGTGTGTGTATTACACATATATACACTTATATATATACATATATATACATACGTAATATATATACACATATACATATACACAAAGATGAAGTCATTTACTAAAAATAGTGGTTATTATCTATTGAATGTATGTTCTGTGATAGGTACTTTTTACATGCGTTATCTGTAAACTTACAACTTTGTCAACTAGATATTAAACCTACTGTCTTTTTTTCTCAGGCTGCTATATCAAAATACCATCAACATGTTGGCTTAAAAAACCAACATTTATTTCTTAGTTCTGGAGGCTGGGAGGTCCAAGATCCAGGTGCCACAGATTCTGTGTCAGGTGAGGACCTCTTCCTGATTCATATATGGCCATTTTCTCATGCTCTGGTCTCTTCCTCTCCTTATAAAGACATTAATCCCATCAGAAGGTCTTCACTCTCATGACCTAACTACCTCCAAAACCCCGATCTTAATCCATTCTGACTGCTATAACAGAATGTCATGGACTAGGTGGCTTATAAATGATAGACATGTATTTCTCATAGTTCCAGAAGCTGGGAAGCCCAAAATCAAGCACCAGCAGATTTGTATCTGGTGAGGATCGGCTTCCTGGTTCACAAATAGCAATCTTCTCACTGTGTCCTCAAGTCAGGGAAGGGGAAGGAAAGCCTCTCTGCAGTCTCTTTTATAAGACCATGAATGCCCTTCCTGAGGGTCTGCCCCTCATGACCTTGCATTCTTCTAAATGTCCCACCTCCAAATATCCTATTGGGGATTACCATTTCAACATATGAATTTGAGGACGAATACAAGCATTCAGTCCATAGCACCTACTTTCCAGATGAAAAAATAAATAAGCTGAGCTGTAGGCAAGTTCACTGACTTCCGCATGGTCACATAGCTATTTACATACAGATTGGTCTGTCTGACTCCAAAGCCCCCGCTCCATTGGTCAGACCACTATCTGCCCTGATTTAGGGAAGCCAGAGGTGGCAACAGGACAATCACTGGGTAGCAGCAGGCCAGTGGCCAAGGGCATACCCTGAATATACCCCTGAAGGGTCTTTATCTGCCAGGCCAGCTCACTGAAACCTTCAGTCACAGTGATTGAGACCCCAGAGAATATTGCTTTTCCTTTGGGCAGTACACAGGGAATATATATGCTTAATCCTCCATTAATTTCCTGGACAAATTCTGCAGCCTATGTGTCATCTGTTGTGGAGAAGTTGACAAGAGAATTATAATGCCAGCATCTTGAAATGTCCCTGAGTTCTTGAAGGGAGATAATAGACTACAGCTCCAACACAAGAGCCAAAGCTAGAGCTTCAGCACTGAAAACAGAAAGAACATCTTCTCTGAAAGCCAGGGACACTATGGCTCTCTCTGTGATTCTCCACCTAGTAAAGTCTTTGGTGCATGGCAAGAGGGATTCACATTCCGGAACTGAAGGTAGGGAACGGAAAACACCCATAATCACTGAGGGTTTGCTGTGTGGCTCACACATCATGTATGTGGTTTTATTTATTCATTGCAAACAATTTGTAAAGTTTTACAGATGAACTGAGGCTCAGACAGAATATGTTTCCTCAGGTATCCAGGCTCCTCCACATGGCTAATCGCCATGGGAGGTAGGCCCTACAGAGTGTCTTCATGATCAGTGTAAGCCATTGCTGCTACCTCCTTGCCTCCCCCAGTATGTGGCTTAGGCAGGAGCAATTCTGTCAATGAGACATGAGAGGAAATCAACCAAAGGGCCTCCAGAAATGAGTTTCCTTACTGACACAAGCAGAACTTGAAAAGAAACACTTTTTCTTCCACCAGACATTTCTATGTCTCCACTCCATGTCTGGATCCATGGCAGTCATCTTGGCAGACTGAAAATGGCAGAGCAGCGCAGAAGGATGGAAAGAAAACAGTGGGATCCTGAAGATGTTGTTGAGTATCTGAATAACCAGCCTTGAAAGTAGCCATATTATTTAAGAGCAGTGAATCTAGATTTTTCTGTTATTTGCAGCCAAATGCACCCTATCTGGTTTTGTCCTTTATCTCTGTACTTTGAGAAGCACCTAACAAAATTATGCTTTAGACAGTCTAGCCTGGCTTTGTTCATTGTTGAACCCACCTGGGCTGCACAGGGATTCTGGACTAATGGTTTGTAGTATAATTGACACAGTTTGTACTTTTTCTGGTCTCTCTAACCTTCTGGGGTGTTGCCAAACTGCTTAGGGGAGGGAATCAAACATGTGAATCTGAGCCAGGCCTTTGCTAGTAATTTCTTTCCTTCTCTCCAAGATTTTGGGGTCCTCTCTCCAGATGCCCATCCCATGTCCTCACACCCCATAATCATTGTTCTATTGTTTTCAGCAGTTATCAACTAGTCCCTGTTTGGGTATTAACTGATCAATAATACTGAGTGTTTTGTTTTCCAGAGATTGTTTTATTTTAAAAGTAATATACAGGGTAACCTGGCTGGCTCAGTCAGAGGAACATACATCTAACTCTTCATCTCAGGGTTGGGAGTTCAAGCCCCACATTGGGTGTAGAGATAACTTAAAAATAAAATCTTAAAAAAAAAAAAGTAATATCCAAAATTAGGGAGGGAGAATGACTGAACCCCCCCCCCAAAAAAATCAAGCCATTCTAGTTGGGGATCCCCTCTGGCTCCCTAAGGCACAACCAAGGAAAACTTCCACACAGGTCAAGCTCCCAATGCCTTGCTTTCATCTCCCATTTCTAAAAGCCTCTGGGTAACCCCATTTTGTTACTCCAGCTTTATTTGGATTTCTTCTTCTTTTTTTTTTTATTTTGAGAGAGAGAGAACACAGTCAAGTGAGGGGCAGAAAAAGGGAGAGAGACTCTCCAAAAGGCCCCGTAGTCAGCAGAGTCTGATGCGGGGCTCAAACCCATGAACTGTGAGATCATGACCCAAGCCAAAACAAGAGTTGCACACGCAACTGACTGAGCCACCCAGGCACCCCTGTTTGGCTTTCTTCTTACCCTACTGTCTTCTTGGTGCTGGCAGCCCTGCCCCATAAGAGTAGCATCTTTCTTCATTTTTTGGATCACACTGGACCTTGACTTCCACTTTCATCCAGATTCCCATCTTATTTCACTTCTGCCAGCACCCACTATCTCCTGCCTTCCACGGTCCTGATAAAAAATAATAGAACTTTGAAGACAACTTCTAGGGTCACTTCACGTTAGGGTTGGCCAAGATCTCCTAAGACCTCCTTCTCTAGAAGCAGCTCCACTTGAATTACACCAGGCCATGGGGGACTGTAGCTGCAGGCTGCTCTAGACAACCTGGCTCTATTAGCCTCAGAAGAAAAAGATCTCAGCTGGTGCAATTTGCCTCACCTTGATTTGTTCTCATGGCACAGACCCACAGGCACCAGAATCCCCAGTGTCGCCAAATGCAGCTGATGGAATTTTTCAGTGTTGGCTTTGCCTACTGTTGAAGGGACCAATCCAGTGGCACACAGAATCCCTGGATGTGGCCTTGCCCCTGGTCACTCTCTGCCATCACTCTGTTTAATGTCCTTTATACTTCGGGTCACTGTGGCAGAGACTTCTCCCATCCCTCCTTAGCAACAGAAATATGATCTGATCTGACAAGTAAAGATTACCAGCTAAAAGACTACATTGCTGGGGGCCCCCCTACCTGATATGGACACGTCACCAAGTTCTGCCCTATCTTAGCTTCAGTTCCCAAGAAAGCAGAGCCTGAAATGAAAGTGTATGTGCCGCTAATTTATTAGGAAATGCACTCCCAGGGAAGTAGGAGTGAGGAAAAAGGGACATACGGCAGGGAAGGAGAGAGAGCCAATATGAAGGTGTGTTTCCAAGTTGGACATTGCTGGGCATCAAACACAACTGATTTTTAATTTCATGGGGCCTATTACTAAAGGCAAATGAACTATGCAACTGAGGATGTCCGTCCTGGGCGGGAGGTCGGGCAGGAAGGAAAAGGGGGATGGACAGGAAGGAAAAAGAACCAATCCAACAGCTTTCATGAACTCTTAACAAAAGTTTCACCAGTTGAGGCAGTAACCCGCCCTTCTGGATCACGCATGCGTGGGCATCAGGTAGAAACCCGCTCCCTGGTGGCGATGGGAAAGCCTTGCAAGGAGAGCTACAGCGAATAAGCAGGAGGCGAGCTCAGGCTGTGGTGAATCTACGCACAGTTAATCCAGTGGCTGAGGACCACGGAGACAGGCAAGATATGGAGTTTCCTGGAATATGGTTAGTTGCTGGGCATAATTTCTGAGAAGCTTTCTTTAAAGATACGCAGACCCTCTTCCTCCTAGAATGGAGCCAATATGGCTCCCTGGAATGGACATGCGATGGCTGCTGAGGCTCCTTCCATCTTGCACCATGAAGCAAGTTTGAGGATGAAAGCCACGCACCAAAGATGGAAGAACATGCAGTCACAAGGAGCCTGGGTCCTTGATGAGGCACAGAGCTGCCGCACACGTGCCAACGTTCATGTTCTCTTGTGACGGAGAAAAATAACCTAATTTGCCTAAGTCACTACATTTAGGTGTCTGTGACTGCCAGCCAAATGCAATTTCGAAATGATACAATCACTGTCTGAAAGCATCTTGTTATTTGTTTTCCTATGGACAAAGAAAAAATACAAGTCCTTTTCTAAAAAAGGCAAATAGGAATTCAGAAACATGAGCCTCTATTTAAGAAGAGAGCTTTAATTAAAGGGAAACTATGAAGCAAATCACTTGGGCTTAAGTGCTTTTGTTTATTCTGGATGCTGTGCTATAAAATGCCTTGCTCTGTGCTGATAAGGAAGCTGAATTTATGGCCTAGTGAACTAAACAATTAAAAAAACTATTTGCTAACTAATCAGATTGAGGCATAGGTCTCAAGGAATATAAATTTGACTCTTTCCTGTTTTCCTTCACAAGTCACAGATTTCTTCTGTGCTATCTAATGTAAAGAGATAAGGGTCATCTTATAAAATTATTTTACGATAAGCCCTATCTTTACCCAATTAAAATGTATACTTTCTGTGTTTATGAAGGGTAAGGTTTGTGAAACATGTTTAATAGTAGGAAGTCATGAAGCATGGCTAATGTACGTTTGGGGATAATGTATGAATTTAACTTAATGTTACTTGTTTCATATATAACTAGCTTAAAATGAACTCACCAATTTTCTTTTCCGTTTCCTGCCTTAAATCGAGTCACTTGTACACTCACTACACAAATTCTAGGTGAACTTTTGATGCTTGGAGGTGACTATTACTATATACTGAATGCCTGCTGCTGTTATTTTAACAAGGTTGAATCAAATAGAATTGCACTAGACAGATTTGAAACCTGAGTCAATGTGATATTCAATCCTTCCATGCCCCTGAGCTTCTCCCCACGAGAACTCTCAACCCTGACTACTCCCTGCTGCCCCTAGCAGCTGTGTCTAACCAGCTTCGATGTGTTTTTCCTTCTACTGCTCCACAGTTCTTCTGAAGACAGTGCTCAGGGTGGTCTCCACTGATCAATCAACATTTCGATGAAGAGCAACATCTATTTGCCATCCCTGACATACATGTGCATGTATGTGTGTGTGTGTGTGTGTGCATGTGACTGTGTATTTCCAAGTCATTAAACTATAAATTTAAAGGATGAGGATACATCTATCTCACATCACTAAAAGATGTTGCCTGACCTGTCAAAAGACAGCCCTGCCAACTCATCAGCACTCAGGAACAGGTTCTGCAAAAATATATTCAAATACATTCAACGTATTCAATCACCAGGGGCTTCTACTGAGCTCTGCAGCCCAGTCTATAGACAGTTCTTGTTCAGGGGAGAGGTTTTCCTTCTCTCCTGAAAGGACCAGTCTTACCCTCAGGTTGGGCCAATTCCCAACATATTCTTGTCCACTGACTTTAAGACAGAGTCCAAAACTACCACCATTTGCACAATTCCTAACATGTTTGTTCACAGGTCATTCAAAGTATAATGTATTTATGCATATAATAGCCATGTCCAGGCATCTCACTTGCCCTGTAAAATATTCACCTGAGGAGCTCAGATCTGAAGTTTATCAATAAGGAAACCATTTTAATTTTGGATGAAATATCCAAGAAGCTAAAAGCCCCCATAATTTTGTCGGAGCAAAGAATTGCCCTTTAAAATATGGGGATTGAGGGGCGCCTGGGTGGCGCAGTCGGTTAAGCGTCCGACTTCAGCCAGGTCATGATCTCGCGGTCCGTGAGTTCGAGCCCCGCGTCAGGCTCTGGGCTGATGGCTCGGAGCCTGGAGCCTGTTTCTGATTCTGTGTCTCCCTCTCTCTCTGCCCCTCCCCCGTTCATGCTCTGTCTCTCTCTGTCCCAAAAATAAAAATAAAAAACGTTGAAAAAAAAAATTTTTTAAATAAATAAATAAATAAATAAAATAAAATATGGGGATTGATTTCATTTTGGGACTGGCTTTCTGGGATCATGCCCATAGAATGTAAAAATTCAATAAATTGGCAATGTTGTGAGGCCATCAATCACAGAGGTCCCTAAACATTCTGAAGATACGAAATGTTTCTGTGGTGCTTCATTGAGGCTCACAGTGTTGTTATGTCTTGAAGCGTACAATATTTGTCAGGGGAGGGGCGGTCTAACTCAATGTGTTCTGAAACCTGTCATTAAGATGAGATCTACTAATGTACAGGCACCTAGCCCCGGATTGGGTAGAAGAGGCTGGGGAGTCTCTTGGAGTTAATTAGGATATGACTGCCCCCAGCCCCCAACCACTTCCTATGTCAGTAGACACATCCCAAAGTACCAGTCTGTAGCACCAAATTAGGCCCTCGCAATTCAATATACTGAAAGTGTTTTTTCAAGATGGTTTTCAAGTTTTAAAATGAAATATACATTGAATAAAAATCTCAGGTGGCCTATTCCAGTTTTAATTTCACGTGTGCTGCTCTAACCTGGAAAGAATTGCTTTTCTCCTATTCGATGGTCTCTGAAAGCAGGCACTAAGGGGATGATTACGATGTTGGCCAGGAAAAATGTGGTTAGACAAAGGGTTTCTCAAGATATGTTATTATCTTGAGAATATGAGAATGCACACACACACACACACACACACACACACATCTTATACACACACACACACACATACGTGTATATACTAACACACCCATATATACATATTATAAGCAGTTATAACACTATGTATGCATATTTTATATACATGGCTACCTATGAATATTTGAGGTTTTTAGTAATGTCTGAATACAGCTTTTTGGTTTTCTTTTTAGCATCGGAAAGAGGTGTTTGGCACAACCTGAGGGAAAGATTGGCCCTTCCTGGGAGAGAAGGAAAACCTCTCCCTTGAATAAGAACTGCACACAGTCCAGGTCCCAAACCTGCAGCTGCTGACCATCCAGTCTTCCCATGGTGGGACCGTCCCCACCTCTGTCCCAGGAAAGCCCTGTGGGATGAGCTGTTGATCTACCCTTCCCAGCCACCCACATAGACTCCACCCCGCAGGGCCCTCAGGACCCTTGTAAGCAAAGGAGAGCTCTGAACACCTAAGAGTCCACTATGCACATCCTTGAAGTTGACAGGGACCAGAGTGACCCACCCCACCCTGCCATTTTCTCCCTCACATCGTAAAGACAAAAGGCTTAGCTAAAACCCATTATACTAGGTAGCATCCACTGCATTCTTATGAAATCCCAGGAGACAAGCCAGCATATCAAGGTCTTCACTTTACTCCCCAGACCGCCTGTCACTCTTTAGTCCTTGTATTAATATTAAGACCTGACTTCTAGGAAGCCACATGTTTATATGCCAAGCTAATTGGCACTTGGCATTGTCTCAGCTAATTATTTCTGATCTGGAAGGTACCCGTTGTTGGGGAGGCCAGGGGTCCGCAGCGCACCCTGCTTACTCTGGCTTGCCTGGAGGAGAGAGTGAAGGGCCTCCTACACCCTCAGGTATTGCTGAGATGCTGAGAAATGACGCAGGGGTCACCCTCCTTCCCCCAGCAGGGGACATAAGGGAGTAAACACCCACAGTGACCTTTGATTCACTGGGTACCCCTCAGAGGGAAACAGTGCCGCAACATTTATAAATTCCCTTCCTTTCACAGGAACTGCCTTTGGGTACTCATAATTTATGCATCGTTCTCTTTGCAGACACTTACTTAAATACACCAAAAGTGGGAATTAGAGCAGGAGAGGCGCCCCCCCCTCTCCCCCCCCCCCCCCCCCCCCCACTGCCCCAGCCCCACTGAAATCCTGGCTTCCTGGCTTATTTGTTCTTCTTCATAAGAAATGAGTCGCGAGGAAGAGTGAATATCAAAACTCCCCCCTTGGGGTGGTTTTAGTACTTTTTAAATTTGACAAATAAAGTAGTTAGCAATCCAGTTTCCATTCACTCACGCACTTTACTGATTCATAACAACATTTAGCCTTTACACAGTTCATGGGACTCTGAGACTGTTTATAAGCTCTCGGTTGTTATCCCTAAGGGTCACCTTGCTTTATAAACCAGCAAGTGCTGTTGTAGACAGGAAGTGAGTAATATAAAGGGCTAGTGAGTCAGAAACAGAATTGGGAATGGGGATTTAAAACTCTTGGGCCAGCCCCGTAATAGATTTGGAAGAACGGGGGACAAAGTGGTGACTGGGTGGGGGTTTGTGTTCACGTGGCTCTTCAGAATTCCTATCTTCAGAACACTGAATCCCTAACAAAACTGTGGGTTTTGGCTTTCATATTTCCCTCTGGGAACCAATAAATGCATCCACTTAATCGGCCAACACGAGCTGGGCATCTACTCTCTCCCCAATACTGTGTTAGGGCTAAGGATGCAAGTCTAATGGAAGAGACAGGCAGTCTAATGGAAGACAAGGAGACACATGAAGACAAAGCCACAGCGGCTCTCAGGTAAGCTCTGTACCCACAGTCTGCTCACAGCTATGGGGACAGAGACTGGGAAAGACCCAGTTCTTCTTGGGAGTGGGAGGGAATGACCAGCAAAGATTATCCAAAGAAGAGACAGCTGAGCCAATCATGAAAGGTAAGTTCGTTGGGCAGAAAAAGGAGGTAATGGCCTGCCAGGCAAAGGGTACAGCCTGAGCAAAGGCAGTGTGAGTGCTTGGGGCAGGCATGTTGTGCAGGGAGGGCCTCTCCACATAAGGGGCCAGGAGGGGCTTTAGGGACACAAGGCAGGCTCCTAGCATGTGGGTGACAAAGGAGTGAGAGCAAATAAAGACAACGAAAGCCAGGAGGAGGAAAGTCCTAATGCAGATGGCTGGAGAAAGGTCCAGAAGGGAGAAAAAGACAGTAAATATGGACTACTCTCTCAAGAAGTTTGAGTGGGAAAAGGATGGTTACTTTGCTGACTCTCCCACACACGCAGCTGGATGCAATCCTGGTTCCTTAACAGAGTAAAAAAGGGAATAACATCAGCATCCTTTATCAATTCTTATTACTGAAATAGAATTCAATCTTTAAAAATGGAATTTAGTGGGTAAATTACCGATTTCCATTTTGCCAGAGAATCTGTTTCAGAGGATGACCTTAGCTCTTACCTATCCAATAAAAGTAAATGTTACTCTGCTGTGAAGTCTCTAGGAGGCAAACCAAGTATGTCCCACAGCTCCCTGTTGTCAACGGTCTGGACAAATGCTGAGTCTGGAAGAGAGAAGTGGTCCTGCATGCCATGTTCTCACCAGAGTGCACTTCACGGACTCTAGGTGTCTTGAGGAGGAAAAAAAATGTTGAATGATGATCTCAGGGGCTAAGTTTTGGCATAACTTAGAGAAGCTGTCCACAGACCACTGAACTAACTCAGCCACTGGAACACAGCAGAAATTTCTCTCTGTGGGAAACCGAGTATGACTTCATGACAATTGCCACCCAACACCCCAGCTACATGAGGCCTCTCATATACTCAGAGCAGGGGCACACAAGGAGAGAACATTCCATTCTTGTCTGGAGCTTTCCTTCATGTTCTCTGGCTCATGATTGGTCCAGAGTTTCCGTGCTCAATTTTTTTTTATCTATTTATTTAAATAGATATATACACCATATATATGTATGGTGTGTATATATACATCATATATATATGATGTGTGTGTATATATATATCATCCTATTTATTTCTTTTCCTTTCTCAATTACTTGGCAATTGCAATATACTGGGAAACTGCCAAGAGCAAAAATAACCCTACCACTTAAAGAATAAGTATACAAAATAAGAAGTGAAAATCTCCCCATACAACTCCACTGAGATAATTTATGAAATGATTTATTGTTTATCCATGCTAATGTTTTTTAGTAGATCTATATCTTTTCTAACAAACCAAAAAAAGGAATCATAGTATAAATTGGACTCCAGCTTACTTTCTGACTTAATGTATCTGGACATCTTTTTAGAAAATGCTATAGATCTTTCTCTTCTTTTGGATGACTGCATGGTATTCCATAGAATAGGTGTATTACTGTGTTCAGCCATTAAGTTAATCATGCCTATTTATTCCGGTTGGTTTTGATGTTTTGCTGTTCCCTACAGTGCTGCAAAGAACATCCTTGCAAATGAGTCTCTATCACACCAATAATAATAAAGTAAAACAGGATGAACGTCAGCAACCAGATTCCATCCTGGTTGCTTTAACCATCATCAGCATTAAACGTGGACAGACATCTGCCTTCTTAAAACACCTTCTTCTCTTGGCTTCTGTGACCGCCTGTTTTCCTCCTGCCCCAACCACTACTTCTCAGTTTCTTTTTCAACAATCATTCATTCACAAATAATTGTCATGTATCTTCCACAGGCTAGGCGCTCTTCGGGGCACTGAGAATGCAGTAGAGAATAAACAGAGAGCTTCCACCCTCACAGAGTTTACCATTATAGAGAGGAGGAGGTTGATGGACATGTAATACAATATGGACAGTAATAAGGGCTATGAAGAAAACTAAAGCAGATCTTGAAAAAGAGAATTGAGGGCACCCTTTGGGTAGGGTGGCCAGGAAAGCTCCCAAAGAGGAGATGGCATTTGAGTAGGAATCTGAACAAAGCAACAGCTGGAGCTCTGGGACTTTCTAGGAAAGGGTATTTACAGGTGAGGGGACTAGCAATGCAGTGGCCCAGAGGGGAACATGCCCACACGTTAAGAACAAGAAGGCTGGTGTGGCAGGAGTTTAGTAAGGAGGGTGGGGTGACCAGAGTGGTCTGTCAGAGGGTACTCTAGATTGTAGGAGTGAACCAGGTGGATGATTATTTTAAGGCAGTGGAGGCTGGGCAGTGGTAAGGAGTGGTAGAAATCCACAGGTCCTGCTGAGGCTTCGGATGTGGGGTGTGAGAGAAAGGGAGGAGTCACTTGGGTCCTTTGCCAGCCCTGCCTCTTCCACCCATTCTCAGAATGTGGGAGGAACCCATTGGCCTCTCTTCTTCTCTACCTATACATTTTCTAGAGTGACTTCCTCTTATCTTGGGCTTTCCATACCACCTACATGCTGATGGTGCCAAGTTGATATCCACATGCCTTCTTGATTGTTCCATCGGGATACCCAATAATGTACTTAGGTATAACATGCTCAAACAGAACTCTTGATAACACCAGCCCTCACCCCCTCCCTGAAAGCTCCTCCACCCCGCTTTTCCCATCTTACTTAGAGAGACTCCATATGAATGATAAGAGCACAAGACCCTAGAGCCAGCCTACCTGGGTCCTGGCTTGACTACCTGCTGGTTATCTCATATTAGACAAGCTGCCTAGTGTTTCTGTGACTCACCGGTAGGATGGAGGGACGATAATGGAACCTACATTATGAAGTTGTTATGAGGGTTCAACGATTTATTACCTACAAAGTACTTAGCACAGTATCTGGCACAGGGTAAACTCAGGTGTAATTGTTTTCTATTATATTTATGCCACTACTCCTGGTTTCCCACACTCTGAAATCATCCTAACACATCACTTACTCAAAAAAGAACAGGAGCTGGCCTAGGGTCTAGGAGACTGTCGTATCTCAAGAGAGTGGCACCAATTATTTAATTATTGTTTAGTTAGGTGAGACAGGGAAATGGAAAGTCATGTTATTCAGAATCAGATAAGAACTGATTCCAAATCTTACTTCTACCACTTACAAGCTGGGTATACTTAGAAAGTTATTTAACATTTTGAAGTCTCCATATCCTCATATTTAAAATAGGAATAATACTTCGTATCCCTCAGGGTACTTGTAAACTTTAAATAGAATAATGCATATGAAGTGTCAGCTCAGTGCCAGATAATGGCTATTATTATTAAGGGATTTAGCTTTCTCAGCCTTGGAGTAGTCATGTGGCATCAAAGGAAAGAAGCAATTGACAATAAATTCCTCTCTAGCAGATCCATCGGTCATTTGGGAAAACAAAAATGCAAAAGGCTTTTGTGAAGTCCCATGCTGCCTGGGAGACAGTGTGCAGCCCCGGGTCACAGATCACGGCATGGATGGAAGCATCCTCTGATTACAGGCTCCACCTCTCGAGGGTCACCTTTGCAATCAGCCCAGACCCCAGGGGTACAGCATGTTGTGAGCCCATTTCCAACTCTGCCTCCAGTTCTCAAGAGCAGAACAAAACCATTAATGTTTAATATTTAAACAAAAACCTTCCATTATTAATCACTTGAAGCCCCAGTGATGATTATTAAAACATAATGGATAGGGTCTTATTTTTAAAGCTTGCTTTTTAATGACTGAGAAATCAGAACTAAAAAGGACAAAAAAAATTGAGCCCCATCCTGTTTTCTAGAAATTTCTCTTCCTGCAGGCTAGAGTCCTGAGGAGATTGTCTAGCACCTCTGAAAATCCAGGGCACCCTTTCTCCCTCAGTAGATTTCCCGTGGCATAACCAGGGTAAAAGAGTACTCTCAGGGAGGGCCAAGACACTGATTTCCAGGCTCTGGGTCACAAGGTCATGGCCAGGATGACCATGTTGAATGATCTCAGTGGCTAAGTTTTGGCATAACTTAGAGAAGCTCTGCACAGACCACTGAACTAACTCAGCCCCTGGAACAAAGCAGACACAGTCGTGCCATCTCTCCCCACCCCCTACCAAACTCCTGACCCCTCAGCTATAGGGCACCTGGCCCAGCCTGTGGAAATTGACTCCAGGTACAAGGTCCTGGGCACTTAGAAATAAGATCATATTTTCATTGCTGGCCACTTGTGGGGAGTTTCATGAGGTGGGTTGATTCTCCCTTATTTTCTAGGACAACTGGGCCCACGCCCACATCTTGGGGCCAAGGAGGAAGGGCCCAGAAAGGGAGGGAGAGTAGGAGTGGGCCTGGCCCAGTCTCCATTCTGCTGCTCCCTGTAGATATCCGTGCACAGGCGAGAGCTGGAGCTTCCAGACGATCGCGCATTAGGAGTTAAGTGGATTAGCCTACTTGGTCGAGTGGCTAGATAGCTATGTGGAGGATATCCCTTTAATAATGGCAATCAAAAAAAAAAAAAAAAAGCACATAAAATTCCTAGGAACAAATTTAACAAGAGATGTTCAGGGCCTACGTGAAGAAAACAAAATTCTCCTGAGGGACACAGGTATTGAAATAAACGGAAAAATAAATTCTATTTTTGAATAAATGGAAAAATAAATTTTGTATTGTAAAAATGTAACGACTCTCCTGAAATCAATGCAAGTCCCAAGCAAAAAAAAAAAATTTCAGAGTTTTTTTCCCTTTAATACGGAAAAAAAAATTGATATCAAAGTTCTTCTGAAAGAATAAGCAAGAACAAATAGCCAGGCAGAATAATGAGCAAATAATTGTCCTACTAGATATTAAAACATATCACACAAGTACAAAAATTGAAGCATTAAACAATAATTAGCACAAAGCTCAGTAGCACAAAATACAGACACAGACTCAAGTATGAATGAGAACTTGGTAGAGGGTAAAAGTGAGTAGGGAAAACTGACTTAGTCTTTTGGAAAAAAATGGCTTTTACCACCGAAATAAGTTTCAGACGGAGCAAATATCTGAATGTAAAAATGCACATTCTAGTTAAAAACTGCAAGGAAACATCGGCCATCGACTTATAATCTTATATGCGACTTTCTAGACGGCCACCTGACACCATGTACCGGCGCTGTAGATTTCCACTCGTGAGGATTTTTGCCAAGGACCTACTGGGTCAACTTCACAGAGAAATACGCATACGGACGTCGACCACACACTGTTTATAATAGCAAACAATTGGCAACAGTTAAATAAATTGTGGTGCATCCATGCAATGACACTCTCCACAACCACTTAGAGTAGTGACGCATAACCACACTGTCACTGTATTTCCGGAGTGTCCCAGGGACTTGCTCTCGCAGAGGCCCCGGCAGCGGTTTAAGCGTGTGCCTGTTACTCGGTCCTCACCAACACCAGGGGGTGTCATCTGCGCGCTCGCTCTGTAGAGCCGTCGTTTTTTTCTGCCGAATAGGCACATGCCACTGGCCTCCACTCTGCGCAGTTGGCCCTGCAACATCCTCCCGGTGGCCAGCTGAAACGGCTGCTAGTCTGGAGCAGGGGACCCGAGCACCTGAGCGTCCTCAGAGCGGAGACACTTCAGGAGGTCTCTGCCTCCCCCAGAGTTGCAGGCACACTTTGAGTGTTTGTGCAAATAATTGGCCAACGACAGGATGTTGCATCCGTTGCAGAAATGTGTGGCGTTGCCATCCTCACCTCCACGGTGGACTGTGGAAATTGATTGCGTTCGGGCTGTGAAAATGGAAGCGGCGACATAAAGGCTGAAATCGTTAAGCTTCGGAGACGGTGACATTCTGCTGGTGGCCTTGGGCCGCAAGACCCGATGCTGCACTTGGTAACGGCTTCACTTTCATCCAACTACAGTAACTCAAGATTGAGAAAGTTTTTGGTTTTGATCTTGTTCATATTGAAAGTCAGCTGAGTCTAATTACCCCCAAAACTCCCTTGAGAGAGCTAGGGAATAAGAAGTGTCTTCAACACCCACCCGGAGTGCTAAAGGCAAGTCCCTACTGATGCAGAACCGCCACAGGGCAACTCAGGACGGATTCGCGCTGCTTGCTGCCTTTGGTTGATCGGTGAAGAGACAGTTGTTTGTGTAATTTGAAGGGACTGTCAGGGGAAGAGACTTAGATAGGCTCACTGGAATACTTCTCAAAAAGATGATTCAGGTTGGGACATAATTAAGAATGGTCATCTCTGGGGGTGCCTGGGTGGCTCGGTAGGTCGGGCGTCTGACTTCAGCTCAGGTCATGATCTCACAGTTTGTGAGTTCGAGCCCCGCATCGGGCTCTGTGCTCACAGCTTGGAGCCTAGAGCCTGCTTTGGATTCTGTGTCTCCCTCTCTCTGCCCCTCCTCCGCTAGCACTCGGTCTCTCTCTTCTCTCAAAAATGAATAAACATTTTTAAAAAATAATAAAAAATAAAGAGTGGTCATCTCTGAGTGATTTTTATTTTCTTGTTTATTTTCTTGTTTACCTGAGTTGTCCTGGCTCCAAAAATAAGATGGCGCTTATATAATAAAGGTGGTTTGAGTTGCTATTCCAAACCTTTGAAGACTAGTTTTCAAACTGTTAACAATTATAGGTCTACCAGGAAAGTTTCTATAGAAGCCCGAAGTTAGGGCAGTGTATGAGGAAGTGGTTTTTGGTAACAATGGAAAGAGAGAACATAAACTACCTGTGTTTTACTAGTCCTGCCAAGATAAAACTCACAGGTAAATTAGCAGTGAATAAAAACATAAGTATGATCTCTGTGGCACCTTACCTTTATTTTGCATTTTTTCCCGTCTGCACACAGATAAAACAGAAGCATGATATGCTGGAAAGGCAAACTAAAGCTACCTCTTTAATTCAGTCCAACAACCTTTTCAGTATTCTAGACATTCCAATGGAAAGCCAATAGTACCTGCTAAGAGAAGAACTCCTAGGAAAGAGTATTGGTGTTAGATTCAGAATCTAAATATAGGGAAAGTTAAGGATTGATGAGAAAGGTACAAATTTGTGCTATGAGAATCATTTCTTTCTTTCTTTTTTTTTTTTTTTCTGAAAGAGAGAGAGCTTGAGTGTGGGAGGGGTGGAGAGACAGAGACAGGATCCGAAGCAGGCTCCAGGCTCCCAGCCGTCTGCACAGAGCCCAATGCGGGGCCCAAACCAGGAGCAGTGAGATCATGACCTGAGCCGAAGTCTGTCTCCCAAATGACCGAGCCACCCAGAAACCCCACGAGAATCATTACTAATACTCAACTTTAAAAAAAAAAGTCAGTTATAACGGGTTTTTTAGAATCCATTCCTTTAATAAAGAATAACATGTGTTTTTGATTATGTGGAGGAAACTTGAGGTTATGACTCTAAGACACTTAAACAAAAGGACCCACATGGCTTGCAGTTAAAGCCATGTGCTCATCACTCAGTGACAGACTCCCTGAAGTGCAGGGCTACACAGAAAGGAAAATGCTCTTTAAAAGCTACAACCATAAAATTAAAATCATCTTACAGCAGAAAGCATCTCATATGTGTGTTCCAATGTGCATACATAATCTGGAGTGTGTATATATTTGCCTGATAAAATCTTCTGTTTCCCCTCATCTCTTTGGCAATTAAATATTTTCTGCTTTTCCGTCTTATATAGTATTCCCTAAATGCCAAACTTTAATAAGAGTGTAGGCATCCCTCATTTTTCCTTCACTAAGGCATCCCTTTGCATCTGTATCCCCAGAAACAAATAATTGGGGACAACCTATTATTTTCTGACACATAGGATTCCGTAATTAAAGACAAGGACAAAGGTTCTGGGGGAAGCCTGAATGTTCGGTTCTTAAATTATCCCCCTCCTTGCTCATTCCCAGTCTTCTGACCCCACTTCTGCTGTGATAGATTGTTAGACTAATGGTCCCCAATGAATCACACCTGCCCGGGTCTATGTCCCTTTGGTATTCCCATTAAAAAGTGGAATCTATTTCTCCACTTCTTGAATCTGAATGTCCTTAGGTCCTGCTTGGAACCAATAGAATGTGGCAAAAGTAGCACCGTACAAGTTCCAGAGCCCAGACTTCAAGACCGTGAGACGACTCTGCTGTGAAAAAGCCCACTCTAGTGTAGTGGAAGATAAGAGGTCACGTCAAGGAGAACAGACACACCCCAGCCAATGGCCAGCATCAATTCCTGATAGCGAGTGAGGCCATTATAGACCGTCCAGCCCCAAACTCTTACAACTCTTATTGCCGGACAAGCGACAGAACTGCCTAGATTTTCAACCCTAACAATCACGGGAAATAATAAACCATTGCTGTTTTAATAAAGCCATTGAATTTGGGGGTCATTTGTTATGCAGCAATTGATAGCTGATAGCTTCAAGAAACCATGTCTTATAAGAAGATTTCTACAAAAGGAAGAGAAATAACCATTATTTTCCCTCCTTCCTTTGATATACTGCCTCTACTGATTTGCACTATCCTCCTCTCTACATTCTGGAAAAGTGCCATTAAACATTCACTCCTGAGTGGGGCCTTTGCTCTGGCTTGTCTCTTGAATTATCAAAGGATTCCTCTTATGTTCACTCTTCTGCCCACTAACAAACGTTTAAGGGAGGGAGGGAGGAAGATGGCTTAACTTGAGCTCTCAGAAGGCAGAGGGAATACATTCAAACACCATTTTGTATATGCCCAAGGTAAAGCCCTGGGTGGTAGGCACTGAATAAACATTTACTTAAAGATGACAACAAGCGGGGAACAGGGAAGGTCACCATTAAAGACACTGAGTCGCATCTGACTTAAGACAAGCGAAGCATTGTGTACTTTATATTGCAGACCAAAATCCCTAAAATATGGGAACAGCCAGAGGCAGAAACGTGATTGGGCTGTATTACTTTAAAGCTACAAGGAGTACATTAAAAGGATTCTGCTATATTTTCAATAAATTCCCTTCACAAATATGTGGTATATTAGTAATCTGCCATAAGGGGGAAAACAAATCATAATAGCATCTTGATGTAGGAGGAAAGTACACGTATGGGGAAAGTGCCGGATGTTTCCTTCAGTGAGGAATGATGTACAGGCCTCCAATAATTCCCAGAGTTTGAAACATGTGCTGCAGAAACCCTGCTCGGAACTAAAAATCTCCTGACTTTCTTTAATAAGATCACAAAGCAAAACGAACTCAAGTTCTGGAAGGATTCTTCTGAGAAAATCCAGATACCACAATATAAGAGCCAAAGGTGCATAATTCCTACCTAAACGAACCAAAGGCTGCAGCAGTACCCGGTAAATAACTAGAAAAGTAAAAGGCAGGTAATTTTTGTTAAAATTACGGCCTTTGTTCCTTACCAGCCTGCTAAACTTGGAATGTTAAACAGAACAAAGAAGCCACACCAACATGGAAAACAATATTCAGATCTGGATCAGACCGCTGTTGAAATTGGCTTCATCCAGTTGAAACCAGCTCCTGGTCAGAAATGACCTGAGCTGGGAAGTTATCGTGGGTCTCATTTCCTAGCAGGGCCTTGTCTCCTGAGTGAGATTTGCTGTTATGATGTTACTGTGGCTGTTATTGGCTTGTTTTTTGGTTGGGTTAGGTTGTTTTTCTTTTAGTCGTTTTCAATGTTCAGAATTTCTTCTGTGCTGCTGCCAGATGTTAAACATTAGTTGGCTCCCCTACAGCCTATATTCTGAAAACAAATAAAATGAGGACGACCAGAGTTATGAAATAAATAAAATCCACAAAGCCAAGTTTATTGACTTGCCTGGCAAGGAAACACACGTGAGTGAAGAAATTCGCTGAATAGCTGAGGGAGGAAAGTCAGGTTGTGTCACCTGGAAAGAGGGGTTCACGGTGATTAAAGGTTGAAAAACAGCACCTCGGAAATCAGTCTACAGGTCTGTATCTGGTGGGTTCAAACAGATCCAACTGTTCATTGCTCAGGAAAGAATCTTTAGTTGGGTCCAATAGGGGGTTGGTTTGGGGTCCACGTCAGCTGGGTCGAATCAGTTATGATAAAATACATTTAATCTTGGTATCTCCTAAGGTATGTGTCGCTAGGAGGGAAAAATTTTCCTTTTAAAATTCTCACCTGCTCCTCCTCTTTGGAAGCTCCAGACAGGACATGTTCGTGCAGAAAGTGATTTGTTTCTCCTTATAGTCCTTAGCTCAGTGCTTTCGAATTCCATGGTCATCTTCAATAAAGGTTTGTAAAATGTGTATGTAAATGAATGACATCCACGTGCTCAGCTGGTCTTCACTGCTCTGCCCAACAGAGCAAGACCCTAAGTGTGCAATTCTTTCTGCAGAGCAAATAGTAGCTGGCAAAACACGTCTGCATGATGATATCAGATAATCATGACACCCAGAGTTCTGATTAGATTTTAGGGACATCACTTCACAAAAGTCAAAGAAACCTTTCAGAACGTGGCAGTAGATGGAGAAAGGAGGAGAGGGCGAGCAAGGGAGATAATGGAAGTTGGAAGGAAACAGGGGGGAAAAGGTAAGCTTGTGTATATTACTGCAGAGAAAATCAGGGACAGATTAAAGAAAAATCGTTTGGGGGGGGGGGAATACGAGAGCTGAAGAAATCTGACCGAGCGGGGGGCATGTGTTAGCAGAAGGCCACAGAGAAACAGTGGCAGCTGGAGGAGGCTGCAAAGCTAAGCAAGTCCGTTTTTGCAGAGTCCGGGCAGGAAAATGCTGTTGGCGAAAGCAGAAAATAAAGTGATTTTTTCCCCAGCTGATGCTTCTTCTCTGGGATCCTGCCAAAGCTCTACCCTACAGAACTAGAAACTGAATAAATAGACTAATTTATTCAGAAGATGTGTCTCTTAGTTCTCTTCCCAGAATGGTGTCAAACCTGCCCAGGATACCAGAAATTTCTGTGAATTTGGATGACAAGGCATTAGCCAGCATGTTTCTCCTCATCCCACAACACCTGCTCCTGAAAAGGAAGCATTTGCTCCTTGCATGCAAATCATTTTTTATAAACAAGGCATCTAATGAGCATTTGATGAAAGTCCCCTAGAGCAGGTAAGACTTACATTAGACACGAGCTCAGAAACGAAGAAGAAACTCATTATTTACAAGCCCAGAGCTAAGCATTTGCTATAGAACAACTATCCCTGGTCTTTTCTTTGGGCATAATTAATAATTCTCCAAAATCCTCTGTGAATATTTGCCCAGCTGTGGTACTCAGAGACTTGGCTGTGTGTTCAGAGTCAGTGTTCGAGCTGTGAAAACCTTAGACATCATCTAGTTAAATGCCTTCTCTCCAGAGAGGAAATTGCAGCCCCGAGAGGTGAGTGAGTTACTCAAGGTTACACAGCTAATTAGGAAAAGTTCTTCAATTCTCAGTGTGCTTCTCACAGCACTATGACACACACCTCCGTAATTTGTCACCCACACCCCTCTCCTCCACCTTCACCGTACCCTTACCACCCAACAATGCACTGGGCTGCCATTACAGAAGACCTGGCCGACAGTGGTTTGAACCATAATGGCGATCACTGTTTTCTTGGTGAGAGGCTGGAGGTAGATGGTCCCAGGGTTTGTTCTGAAGCTTAACAATGCAGTCAAAAGCCCAGGCTTTTCTCACCCTGTTTGGGCATCTGCAGTGTGTGGACCTCTCATCCTTGAACATGTGACTTCATGGTGACAAGATGGCTTCCACAGTTCCAGATATCACACAAATAGGAAAGAAAGGGATAGACAGAAAAGAGCTTTGTTTTTATCAAGAGGAAAATCTTCCCCCAAAGTAAGATTTCCCTTTATGTCTCCTTGGCCAGAACTAGGTCACCTTGGTCACCACCAGCTGCAAGGAAGTCTGGGAAGGAAAGTTATCTAGCAAACAGTAACAGAAGTGACATGATTGCCTTAAACCAATAATGGCACATTATAATCTTTAACAAAATCGGGACTCTACAACACCAAAGAAGAAAGGGATTGTGGTTGCTAGGTAGGTATATTAGTTCACTTTTTTTAAATTATTCTTTTAAATTACATCCAAGTTAGTTAACATATAGCATAATAAAGATTTCAGGAATAGAATTTAGTGATTCATCCCTTATACATAACACCTAGGGCTCATCCCAACAAGTGTCCTCCTTAATACCCCTCACCCCTTTAGCCCATTCCCCCCACCCAACACCCCACAAGCAACCCTCAGTTTGTTCTCTGTATCTAAGAGTCTCTTTTGATTTGTCTCCCTCCCTGTTTTTCTATTATTTTTGCCTCCCTTCCTTTATGTTCATCTGTTTTGTATCTTAAATTTCACATATGAGTGAAGTCATGTGATATTTGTCTTTCTCTTACTGACTTATTTCCCTTAGCGTAATACACTCTAGTTCCATCCACATTGTTGCAAATGGCAAGATTTCATTCTTTTTGGTTGCCGAGTCCTCCTCTAAAACTCAGGGGCTTAAAACAGCAATATTTTGCTGTTTCTCGTGTGTTTGGAGGTGAGCTGACCCACCCGATAGTTCTGATGATCTCCGCTGAATGTGCTCACATGACTGGATCTCTGCCACACCTGGATTGACCCAGGCTGTGCCCCACATGCCTCTCCTCCTAGGACCAACAGGCCACTGAGGAAAATTCTTCTCATGGCAATGCTGAGGCGGAAGAATGCAAGCGGAGTCACGCAGAGCCTCCTAAGGTTGAGGCTGGGAACGGGGACATTGTCACTTCACTTCGGCCCCATTCTATTATCCGAAGCTAGTCAATGGGCCAAACCCAAAGTCAGAGATGATGAGATATATTAGTGGGAGGAGCCGCAAGGGCACCAGGCACAGAGTGTGGGTACAAGGAAAAGCAAAGTGTTGGGGTGAATTATGCAACCTAACTCAACAAGCAACCCACACCATGTGCCAAAGCCCTTTTCATTCGCTCCCCTCCCCAAAACCCACTCACTTCCCTTATGCTTCCTTCTGTGCCCCTTTCTGCAATAGATTGAATGCGTGTTTCAACATGTTTCCTATGTTGAAACCTAATCCCTGATGTGATAGTATTTGGAGGTGGGGCCTTGGAGAGGTCATGAGGGTAGAGCCCTAATGGGATTAGCGCCCTTATAAAAAGACCCCACAGCGTTCTTTCATCCCTTCGGCCATGTGAGGACCCAGCCAGAAGACAGACACAGGAAGTGCATTCTCACCAGACACTGAATCTGGCAGCTCTGTGAACTTGGACTTCACAGCCTCTAGAACTGTGAGGAATAAATAAATGTTGTATATAGCACGCCCCTTGGGGGGGGGTAATTATGTCAGAGCATAAAGGGACTAGCACGCTCCCCACCACCTCTGTTGACATATTCACCCCATTGTTCACAACGGGGTGACAGTGGAAATCCTCCGCGGAAAGGAGATGGGTGTGGGGTACAATCAGCAGTTAGCAGAGTGTTATATCAGACTTACATCAGAGGCTCCAGCAGCACTGGGGTCAGCCTCCTCACATGTGCAGAGGACAAAGGTCACCTCAGTGCTCAGTTCACTCCAGACTTGGAACTGCTCTGGTTTTTCTGGTGTGGGCACAATAGAACCTGCCAGAGGTCTCGGGAATTTCATGTGACTGTACCTAACGGCAAAGGGCCACTGGAGGCTTTTCAAAACCTAGTCCTTGTTTATCTTAAGGCACTTAGGCTGCCGTCCCAGGGCTGAGAGGCATTCCGGAAGCTTTGGATTACGCTCACCCTCCATTCCTTTCTCACTGTGCACTTGAGCTGAGAAGAACGCTCAGGAGAAAGATGTCTGTTGCTCGTTTTGCGGGTTTTACTCTCCTAAAAACAAACTGATAACGGAATGCAAGCTGCCTGCCACTTGTTTACTTGTGAATTTACAAAGGCTTGTTTTCTAATGAATACATTAGTTGTGCGTGTCTGTGTTTTCAGCGGACATGGTGAAAATTCACTGAGGCAGACCCTGAGAGAGGGCCTCATGCTTCATTTGGCATCTCAGGTGCAAGATCCTGAATTCCCGGTGGGCCCCACCCATCAGCTGGCTTGACCAGCCTAGTTCAAGTCACTCCTTTCCTCTTCATTATGATCAGCTTTTCTTAACATAACCTTGTGTCCACAGCTACCCAAGGGAACAAGGTCCTTCGGGACCTGGTCACAAGCCCCAAACACAGGCTTGCCTCCAACCAGCAACTCAGCGGCAGGTGGATGTATACCCTGGGGAACCATCTGGAATTTTTTCTGTTCCACTTCCTTTTGGAGTCAAGGGGTGGCCTCTGATGCCAATTGCCTGGCACTGCATCTGAATGGAGGTTGGCTGGCTATTTGAGTAAAGGGAGAAGAGACAGTGAGTCTGTCCTGAAGAAGCTTTCCATGGGGACCAGACCTGGATGCTAAAACCAGCTCCTTCTGTGACAGGTGGTGAGACCTTGAATAAGTCACTTACCCTCTATGAGCCTCTGTCTCTTCATTATCATGTGCATTTCCAATCAAGGAAAAAGTCCTCAACACTCATTTTTCACATGGTTGGGCAGGTGAGCAGTGTCTTAGGATGTCAACCACGCAAAAGCCTTCACTCTGTGGAGTTTAACACAGCTCTGAAGAGCAGTGCTGTGCTTTAGTGCCTCCAAAATCAGGAGCTCTCGACACCTACTTGTACTTATCAGAATTCCTTTTATTCTTTTGTGGAGAAAGCAAGACAAAGTCTATGCGTAGTCAAGAGATTCTGAAATAATCTTGTTGGCAAACACGTCAGTAAAATCTGTCACTAGTTTCTTCTCAAAGCTGGCACTATTGTGGGACATCTCATGGAGGCTCAAAAGAGGGAAGCATTGAGAAAGACTGACAGGGTCCTCAGGGGGAGCTTTGTGTTCTTTAGATGGGCTTGCGCCATGAACAGCAAAACACGAGATGCTAAGTTCAGCTAGTAGCATTCTGTGTGCTCTGAAAACCAGCATGGTGCTATGAACTGAATTGTGTCTCTCCAAAATTCCTATGTTGACATCTTAATCCCCAGCAGATGGTATGTGGAGGTGGGGGCTTTGGAAAGTTATAGGTTTAAATTTTTTTGATGTTTATTTTTTTACTTTTTGAGAGGGAGAGACAGAGTGCGAGTGGGGGAAAGGGGCAGAGAGAGAGGGAGACACAGAATCCAAAGCAGGGTCCAGGCTCCCAGTTGTCAGCACAGAGCCTGATGTGGGGCTCGAACCCACGAGATCATTTAAGATTATGTCCTGAGCCGAAGTTGGATGCTCAACCAACCTAGCAACCCAGGTGCGCCTGGAAAGTGATAGGTTTAAATGAGTCATGAGGTGGAGCCTTCACGATGGGATTATAAGAAGAGTCCCCAGAGTGTTTGCTTTTCTTTTTCTCCTTCTCCACCTTCCCACCCCCAGCCAGGTGGCCAAGACACAATGAAAAGTTCTACAAGCCAGGAAAAGAGACTTCACTGGGGGAACTGAGTTGGTCAACACCTTAATCTTGGACTTTCCAGCCTCCAGAAGAGTAAGAAAATATTAAGTCACTCAGTCTATAGTATTTTTATTATGACCACACAAACTGACCAAGAGAAACCGTATTATGTGGGAGCAGGGTACATGAGGACAGGAAAAGCTCCACTGAGGAAGGGATTTTGAGCTGGTCTCTGGAAGATGAGACACAGCTGGGCATGCAGAGATATGAGAGAAGACATTCCAAGAAGATAAATGGAAAGCGCAAAGGTCCTGAGGCTTCAAGGATGATCCAGATGTTTTGGAAAAACAAAAAGCAGGCCGAGTGGCTGGAGCATAGAGAGAAAGGGAAGAGTATTACAAGAAGTAAACAGGAGCTAGATCATGTAGGCCTAAAGGCAGAGCATTTCTGGAAAGATATTCAAGAAACTATTCATAGTAGTTAGTTCTGGAGGGTAGGACTGGGGTCGGTCAGGACACACACACCTTTATTTTTTACCATCTACTTTCCTAACCATTTAAATTTTATGTTGAGGTTATATTAAATCTTTAATAAAGAAATATTTATCCTATATGCTCAAATATAAGGTGACCACAATATCAGACAATCTTGTTTTCTAAGAAAAATATCTTTAAAAAGTATTTTGGCCAACTCAAGCACATAACCTTTAAGGATATAGCAAAAATAGTCAAATGTCTGTTTAAAATATTAAGTGCATTACTTATACACATACTTTTTAAGATACTGCTTTTTCTAACCTCTTCTTCATAGAACAACTTTATTCAAACTTTTTTGTCTTGATCATCAGGGTTAGCATCTACCAGATTACTTTCAAGTCATATAAGAGAATTTTCCAAACAGATAATATTTACTTTATAGTATTTTGCAGGTAATGTCTCCCAAATTTTAACTAGCCATTCACACTGTTAGGAGCGTTGTGTGTTTTGTTTTGTTTTGTTTGTCTCATAGGTGCATATAGTAGGCAAAATAATACACACCCCCTAATAACGTCTACATCCTATTCCCAGAACTTGTGAATATGTTGGGTTACATGTCAAAGGGAAAATTAAGGTTGCTAGTCAGCTGACCTTAAAATAAGATTGTGTAACTTGTTCTTAGAGAATTTTCAGTCTCAGGAGGAAGGCAGGATTGCCTCCGTATGACCATACAGGATGTTAACATACTGAAGTACCTTCAGATAGTTGTGAAATTGTTCTGTCCCCTTCCTTTCTAACTCAGCTGCTCAGCCTCTCCCTCCAGACACCCTACACATGCATGCACACACACATACACACACATGCACACACATACTCACATGCCCCCTGTCCCCGCCATGATCTAAAGGATTTCCCTTATGGCACAAAAAAGCACTTCTGGAATCATGCTCAGTCATTCATCCAGATTGATCTGTGTTGGTGTCTTTGTTAAGTATTTTTGAAATCACCCTTGGAGACACAAAAATAATTTGGAGTATAGAGTTCAAAGGGGGAATACTGACTCATCTGCAAGTTGGGGCAAAGCTAGCCTCCCCCAGCTAATCTTCCAGTAAGTTACATTTGAAGCACTTCCTGAGTAAGATAAGGTCCCCTTCTTAGAGTGGAACAGCTCCTCAACTGCTCGAGGCTTCCAGGCGCACATGCATGTAACATCACGCACACACACACACACACACACACACACTTTCTTCTGGAAAGCCCTGGCTTAGGCCTGACAGACCTTCACTTCTAACGATTAGGCAACATGGTAAATACTCCAGTGTATTATACTACATGTTCCTTCCCATCAGGCAGAATTGATTTTTCCCCCACCTCTTCTGGTCCAAACTTATACCACAGTACACACTGTTGCTCCGTCTAGACTTTAGTGTGCACAGTGAGGTTGAAGATTGGATCTCATTCATCTCTGTATTTCCTGCCCTAGCTTAGTGCCTGGCACCAAGTAGGATGCACAAGACGGCTCTGGATTTGGGGACAGGTGGAAGGAGCAAAAGAACGAATTGCTAAAAGGTTAATCCTCTAGGATGCCAACAGTCACAGGGCGGAAAGAGGAGGGTCATCGAAGGGGACCAAGAAGAAATGGGGAGAGGAACAGGAGGATGAGGACATGGGATGACAGACAGACCAAGAGAGAGGAGCCAGGGACCAAGGCCTTTGGAGGAGCAAGCTGCAAGGGGGAGACAGTGTCCCACGTCCAACACAGCAGGGATGTCCTTCAGGTGGACGGCCGAAAACAGGACAAGGATCTGGCGTTTAGGAAGTCACAATAGACCTCGGGAAGAGCAGTTTGGTGATTACTTGGGAAGGAGAGCAAGGATGCAGATTGCAATGAGAAGAAGAGAAAATGTGGGGCCAGACAGCGTAGCCAGTGCGAGCAGCACCAGTCTTTCTAAACGTCTGGTGATAGAGGAGGGAAGTCAGTCAACAGAAGGGAAGGAAATGTTAAGGAACACAATTTCTTCAAAATAGGGGACACCTGAATGTGCGCTGTGGTGCTCATACACACAGCCCTGGACTGTGGCTTCTGGAAGATGGTCAGGACTGGGGTAGAGTCTGCCCCTGGGAACCGCACAAACCTGGCCTGTGTTTGGGGGTTCAGAATCACAAATTCTGTCTTGTTGGTCCCCAGGTCAGACGAGCATGTGTCTGAGCTCCTGGCCACCTGTTCCAGCACCCTTGTGTAAAAAGTAGAAGATGACATAACACAGGAGATCCCCTGCAGCCACGCTGATGGGTCTCTCGTCAAACGTTCCCCTTGCTCAGGATGGTTAGGAGACTTCCATGCTTCAGCTCTGCTTGTGTTTCTGCCCTGAGGGAACTGGAGCAATGCTGCCTTCCTTCTGAATCATGCTTCGTCTATGGTTGTGATAGAAGCGATTTTTCAATCCACTAGCGCAGAATACTTCTTTTTAAAAATCTTTCTTTTTGGATCCTTTGGCTCTTTGGAACTTTAGAAAGTTCCTGGTGAGCGCGTGCTCCATCTGGAGGCACGAAACGCAGTGATAAACTTGTGACGGGGAGGCGCATACCAAGCGCTCCGTCTTATGCTCCTTGGCTGATGAACCTCCTGCCTTTGAGGAAATACTTCAGTCAGTTTTCTCCAAACAGCCTAGAATTAGTCATTTCTTACCATTTAGGATGATATACTATTAAAGCAATCTCCTAAGTGATTACAGAAATTATTCAGATAGAACCTCTGTGATAACACTTCATAGGCACGTTACTTAGCAACTGAAGGATACACGTGTTCTTAAAAATTAAGATGGGAAAAGTAAGGATACATATTTCATTCAAAACTAGTTTTACAATGATCCAAAAAAACAACCAGAAAATCACTGTAATGAATCAGGTAATGGCGGCAAGATCAACTTTAGTTACGTACTTAGACATCGTGCCCAGGTTCTTAAACAAGCATTAGTAGCAAGATGAACATCAGTCTCATCTTTCATGGCACACCTGTCCATGGTGGGCCAGAGCCACAGCTCTTTGACATGTAATCAAAGGTGAAGTCTCCAGTCACCCCCCTGAGTCTTCCCAGCATCCTCATGTCAGACCCCTCTGTTCCTCAGTTCTGCTCTTTCCACTGTTAAACACCACCATCACTGCCTTCTACCACCACTGAGGTGGTGCCTCACCACTGCCTCACAGTAACGCACATGTTCCAGGTTCTGTGGGGTGGGGACCGGATAGCACCTTTGGTTGGGGACCAAGGCTATGGTTGGCCCTGTTGCCCTGGGCCAACAGGGAAATAAGAGTACAAAGTGAGGCATACATATTATATTTGATAGATAAACAACTCAATGCCCATATTTCACTCATAGGAGACTAGGAATGTCATAAATGTAGGTATGTATATATGTTTGTGTCTGTGTGGATATAATGGATTAAAAACCCTCCCTGTGCTAAACATTGCACTAGATGCCTTTTACTCTGATCCTCTCAACGGCCCAGCAAAGCAAGCAACTACAACTATATTTAACAATGTTTGCTTTGAAATAATTGTCGATTCACAGGAGGTACAGAGAAATGTACAGGGAAGTTCCAAACACCCTCCTCCCTTGCCCATTGTTAACATATGACACAACTTCACAGTATCGAAGTCAAGAAACTGATGTTGGTACAATCCATAAGCCTCATTCAGGTTTCCCAGCTACACATCCACTGACCATACAGAAACCCAAAATTCCACTGTGGACCACCAGTTCAAGTAGGGCCTTATAGAGATTAGAGTTAGAAGGAGTTGGACCCACCCAACAGTAGGGCCAAAGGAACTGTGGACCCATTTGGCAGCTGTATCTCTAATTCAAGATGTACTGTACAATGGACATAGGTACGCAGAGAAAGTAGCAAAAGCTGTCCACTAGCTTCCTAATCTGTGAAGTGAAGGCTGTTTTGGTAGGAAGAACCAAGTAGAAACCCCAGGAATTATCCTCTCCCCCCTAAGATTCTCTCTCAGTCAAGAGAGTAAAGCAGAAGCAAAGCATCTCCAGGGGATGACAAAGGCCAGTGTTACCATCAAAGACGTGAGAGACAAAGGGATGGTGATTCTTACCACATCCCTAAGTACTCACACTTTTGGCTACAGCAAAGGTCAGATGGGTCATGAAGAATTACTATACATTATGGCAAACTTCAGATGAGGTGATGACAAACACATCTTAGGTCCACTTTGTATCTTTGCTGTCAGGGCCAATACTTACCTTTAGCCCACCCCTTAATCCCTGGACTCTATCTATCTATCTATCTATCTATTTATCTATCCATTATCTATCATCTGTCACCTATCTAATATGCATGCATGTATGTAGTTTGGAGGGGTCATGATAATCTCAATAGCTCACAAAACATCATGCTGATCCATTATACTGATGATAATTTGCTAATTGGTCTTCTGAGCAGGTCATATCAAACACACTTTATGTCTAATTAAGGCACCCACATGCCAGAGGTTGGAGACAGTCCCCATGAAAGTTTATGTGGACCTGCGATACTGAAGTTTCCAGGGATTCAGCGGAGTAGAGTGGAGTGTGTGGGGATTTCCCTTTAAAGTGAGAACCAAGTCACTTCCCCTTGTATCATGTACCACAAAGAAAGAAACATGGTACTTGATGGCCCTCTTTTGCCTTTGAAGTAATATATACCATCCTGAGGTATGTGCTGCTATAGTTCACTTACCAAGGATCTCATAGGCTTCTAGTTTTGAGTGGAGCAGAAAATAAGACAGGGTTCTTCAGCGTGTTCAGGCTGTGGTGCAAGCTGTCCCTGCCACTTAGCTCTCATTATCAACAGACCGAAAGGACAAAAGTGTTAATGGAGCCCATCAGCGTGGCTGGCAAACCTCAGTGCACTCCTCAGCTGACAACTATGCTCCATTCTTAAAAGCAGACCGTGGCTGGCTCCTGGTCTCTGGTAGAGGCTTTACACATCACCAAAGGATACCAAGTTGACTGTGCAAGCCGACTGTTCATCACGTATTGAGTATCCATCATGAATTGAACCCGCCAAACTACCAAACTGGACATGTATGGCAACATTCCATTACACATTGGAAGTGGCATACATGAGAGCAAGACCAAGCAGGTCTGGAGGGTTCAGGCAAACTACCAACAGCTGGCTCTGGTTCCCGTGGCTACTGTTCCCACTACTTTACCACCTCTTCCTGAACCCACACCCATGGCCTCTGAGTGAGTTTATTATGTCCAGTTATCAGAAGAAGGTAAAGCACAGACCTTGTCTACAGATGAGTCAGTGTGATATGCTGGCACCAGCCAGAAGTGGATGCCTACCTTACTACATCACACTCAGGGATGGTCCTGAAAGGCAGTCGTGAAGGAAATGATCCTGGGAGGCAGAACTTCAAGTGGAACATCTGGTCACTTCCTGTGGAAGGAGAAATGGCCTGGGAGAGAAATCTACAATGATTCATAAGCAATGGCTAGTGGTGTGGTTGCTTGCTCAGAGACTTGGAGAGTCGGTGACAAGTCTGGGGTAGAGATGTGTGGATGGATCTTACAGAGTGATTATAGGGCATGAAGATGTTTACGGCCCATGGACATGTCTTCCAGAGACATCGTGGCAGAGGACATTCTAGAAAGGTGAAAAAGAGTGCCAATTCTCTGCAGGTCAGTCAGCTGCCCCAGGGCTTGCTCCATAGAAGCTACATAACACAGTGTTCCTTTCCACAAGTCTTACCTGGCTACCACAAACCCTGGGCACCAAACTTGCTAAAAGCAGAGGCCAAACACTGAGCCCACAGTATGGTGTCATCGCCTGGAGTAACCAGTCAGTGCCGTAGAGGGCTAGCATATGTCCTCACACAAAGAGACACGCGTAAAAGGCATGGATTTGACTCCCCCTTGCTCAGCACTTCCACTAACACCCCACTTTTAGGTAGGCAGAGCACTTCATCCATTCTCTAATGTTCTTTATCTTGAAAGGTATAAATACTGTAGCCCAAGTATTTTTAAAAGAATTGCCTTTTGCTTCTATTTTTTTTAACAATTATTGCTACAAGACAAAATGCCCCCAAATGCATCGTCTCTATTATTATTTTCAAGGCTTTGCCAAATGAAGGTGTTCCAACATCAGACCTTCTGAATTCATTCCGTTCCAATACAGAATATAAGTTTTTGATAAAGTAAAAGTTCTATCAAGAAATTCTTCCTGCAATTTAATGTACTCCGAGGTGCAATTATAATAATTCAAAGTTAAATTTTAAATTTAGTTTGTTCTAATATTGTTTAACTTGTTCTGCTTTTCCCTCGCCTTTTATAGAGATAATTTTAATGTTTTCCTCTTCACAAGCTCTTTTCTCAATTATTAAAATTCACCAAAAGCTTCAAATCTGAAGTTTTGACGTTTCCTCCTTTGAATGTACTAATTTAAAAAAAAATCCCAACTGATTTTGAACAAAATACAACCAAAATTTGTCAGAATCTTTTATAGAAAGTTCAATGCCCTACATTGATTTACAAAGTCCTTCTTCAAAGGCATGTGCGTACCTAAACTACAGCTCATAGTTGGCAGCAAGGAGAGAAAGCATGTTCTACCATCTAAAATATGCTTTGTATTCTCAAATTCATTATGTTTTGATAAATACAAAAAAATACTTCATCACAAAAATTTTGTCACTCAGTTATAACAACTGTGATAATGTGTAAATATTTGTAAATTTTGACAATTACAGTTTCTGTTTTGAGCAGTAAAATATTGCAGCTTGGTTGGACAGAATTATAAATTATATGTGCATCACAATCAACCACAAGTACATTTATGTTCCTTAAGCTTCCTAACTCACTAAAAAGCCTTGTTTTTACAATACTTGGTCCCACCATCGTAAAAATCAAAATTTTATCTCTAACGTTAACCTTATTTCTGAATTTATAATAGGATTTACAATAATGTTCCCTTCAACAGAACGAACTGCTGCAAGCTTCATTTTGATCCTATGAAGCGTTTGGAAAAAACGCAAACATTGTTGGAATTAAATGGCTTCTATTGGAAGGCTCTCGTGCCTTTAACACAAATCAGCCTTCACTGTCGATGAAGTTCCTCTGGTAATGGCATGAAGACATTAGCAAATGTCTTTTCATATGTGAGCAAAAAAATTGGGGATTCAAAATGAGCAAAATTAACCTAGAACAACCATTTTTTGATCTAAACGAAAAGTCATCATTGCCAGAGTGATGTGTCAAAGCACCTTCTGCCACTGCGGGTATTCAATTGTTATCCTTAAGCACGGTCTTCTTAAAATAACGACTCCTTTGTGAAGCAGATGCTGATGCTTCTTCATGAGGTTTGTATCTTCTGGTTTTCACATGGTCAGTAATATCACGGTGGGCCTGGTGGTGGGTGGGGAATATTGCCAAACATTTTAGGGCAAGTTATACATTCACCATCAACTTACTTAAGAAGCAGAATTTCCTTACTTCGTTTTCCATTAAACACAGACTGCCATTTTTTAAGACTTTTGCTAGCAGGAGTGCTTAGCAAAAATAAAGAAGTAGTTGTTGCCACGTAACCACGGAGTAAATGACAATGCAAGAGCAGTCAGCCTACTTCCTACGTTCCCCGCCGCAAGACAGCTCAACCTCTTCTTCCCACATACGTTTTTGTAAACCTATCCCATAATTTCCCACGCTTCCCAATGGCCATGCTGACTGACCGTCTGGTGGCTTCGTGCGTCTTGCAGGCCACAGAACTGTGCAAGTGCCCAGTACAACAAGTGCCCCATGAGGACAGCAGCACTGAATGAAGGTCCCGCCTCCATCTGCAACTGGACAGAGCTAGATGTCCCTGGCCAACTGTATCCGAGCAAACTTTGTTTTATGGACAAACACCGGGTGTGCTGTCCTTGAAAGAGAGCTGCTAGTTAGATTGCATCAGGAAACGGTTGGTGCTAGTCACCTTTCAGATTAACCACTTGTTCAAGTGCACATTGCGCTCACTGCGTGCACGCGTCACAGACTTCCAGATGAGAGTATGGCAGGAGCTGGAACCACAGAGTCTTCAACAGATGTTGGCACATGTTCCAGGCATACCTTGTTTTATTGTGCTCCACTGTATTGCGCTTCACAGAGAGGAGTTTTTTATAAATCAAAGGTTCGTGACAACCCTGCCTCGAGAAAGTCTATCGGTGCCATTTGTCCGACAGCATTTGCTCACTTCCTGTCTCTGTGTCACATTTTGGTAATTCTCACGATACGTTGTCATTACATTTGTTATGGTGAGCTGTGTTTCCTGTGATCAAGATCGGTGATCATCGATGTTACTACGGTAACTATTTTGGGGTGCCATGACCTACCGCCGTATCAGATGGCAAACTTAACTGATAAATGTTGTATATGTTCTGACTGCTCCACCAACAAGCCACTCCTCCATTTCTCTCCATCTCCTCAGGCCTTCTTATACCCTAAAACATAACAATGTTGATATGAGGCCAATAAATAACCCCACAATAGCTGCAAAGTGTTCAGGTGAAAGGAAGAGTCAATTGATGGGGCAGACTTCATTGTTGTCTTATTTTAAGAAATTGCCACAGCCACCTGTGACACCCTGATCAGTCAGCAGACCAGTGTCAAGGCAAGACCCTCCTCCAGCACAAAGATTATGACTCACTGAAAACTCAGATGATGGTTAGCATTTCTTAGCAATAAAGTATGTTTTAATTAACGTACGTATATTGTGGGGTTTTTTAGACATAATGTTATTGCACACATAATAGACTACAGTATAGTGTAAACATAGCTTTCGTATTATACACCAGGAAACTACAATTTTCATTTGCTGCTCCGAGTCGCTAATCTGTTACTGTTTTCACCCCTAGTTGTTTTTGTCTTTCCCTGACATGGATTCTTTTTTTAAAAGCAAAAAGGTGTTGAGGTAATGGGGGACAAAAGACCCAAATTCAGAATATGAATGCAACATTAGTGAATTCCGGGACATCTGCCAACGGACCAGCAGGCAGAACCAGCATTTTATCCCTGTTAAAAGACCTGCTAATCTACAAAGTGATTGCTGTGATGAGCCTCTGGGGGCAGCCAGGAGTTGGTCCTCTCTGTTTAAAGGTTATTTGGCGCCCAGACACCCTGCCCACTCAATAGTTAGGAAAAGGTATGAAGAGAAAATGATTTGGAGGATGAGAAAAAAAGCATTTTTTAACTTGTCTAAAGTAAAAAATTAAATCGCTTCTTTCTCTGAATGTTATTTTCCAAGATAAGAAGGCTTGTCTGAAGGTGCTGTTGTGCCAAAAACCCAGTGCCAAGGATGAAGTTTTGTGACACATGTAAGAAAAATGTGCATAAAGGTTAGCCATCCAGAAATGTGGCTTAAAATACTCACAATCATGGGCTATTAGAACTGAGGCAGATTTTGGCAGTCCTCTCATTCATTCCCTTCACTGTACACAGGAGAAAACTGAGTCCCAAAGAGGTCAGTAGTCGTCCAGTGTTACCAGATATGGATCCAGGCCGTCCCTTTTCCCACACCAGTCAGCTAGCGATGATAATAGTTAGATCAAAAGCACATATTCAAATCACTCAGACAGCTTCACGAGTAAGAGAGGCAGATACCCTCTTAAACACTAACGGACAATAACCTCCTTCAGAGCTTTTGGAGGAATCGAACATAAAGATACAAATCAACATTTGGAACATAATGAAAACATGGAAATTTCCCTGAATATTGCCCAATATGAATGCCACATAACAAAGCAACTGAGAATTTTTAATACATATCGCAAATCATGTAATTTTCGGTGAGTCCCTATCTTGATTTTTCCAGAATAAACTCCGTGGACTCCAAATTACTGTCGTCATTTCTAGTGTTCACTATTGCTTTTAAAATCCCAGACAGAGGTTTTATTCACTGTGGGTTTCTTCTACCAAGCCTGACAGCGAAAACAGGGGCTTGGGAAGAGGGGCAGAGCAGATTTAACAGATTTCTTAAAAACATAGCCATTATATATAAGCTGTTTATTCCAAAGGGGACTTAAATTTTTGACGGATGGGTGAGTGGGTGTGTGGGTGCATGTGTGAGAGAGTAGGCAAAGGGGTGGAAGGGTGTGGGAGTTGTTGTGGCGCGTGGGGATGGGGGTACGTGTTCAAAAGTTGCTAAACAGTCCCGTAGCGTCCTGCCTGAGAGCACAGTGCCTGGAGCCAGCATGTCTGAGTTTAAATCCCAGCTTCATAACTTGCTAGCTTAAGTACTTGGTTAGGTACTTAAGGCCTATTATGTGTCGCAGTTTCCTCATCCGTAATACAGGCATAATAAGAGACCTTAGCTCAACCAGTTGCTGTAAGGATTAGATGAGTTAATGTACATACAGCCTGCAGAACATTCTGCGGCATACAGCAAACATGTAATTAAACGTTGACTGCTGCTATCCAGAGGTCACTCCTCTGGCAACCACAGTTTTCTGGGATAACACCCAAGTAAGCCTTCTGCAGAACCGGGGCGCTATGGCCTGGCCGCTTAAGTCACAGACGGGTCTCAGCCGATTTTACGCTAAATTCTAACAAACCTATCTGCTCCCTTGTACAGGAAATGACAAGGCACAAGTAAGCGTCTTCCTCCCGATGCCGGCGGTCGGCCCTTGAGGCAGCTCCACGGTCACTCGTGCAAACGGTGTGCACCTACTGTCTCCACAACATGGTGGGAAGGCCAGACCTACACCAGGAGCTCACCGTCTGGTAGGGGAGACAAGCCACGCACAAACACTTCGGTGGCAACACAAGAGTTTGAGAATCGTGTGCAAGAGAAGCACCAGGCTGGGTGTGATCCAATTTCACCAGCCCCTTCTGGTGTGGGGGAGATCCAGGGGAACACCACAGACGGGGAGTTACAACTGCCCACGCACAGATAGGAGGGACCCTGCTCCCACTGAGATTCATTACCATCAGACTGCCAAAAATAAAAACAATGATTTTTAAAGCAAGGCTTAAATACACAAATCTCTGTGCAAAACCCAAATAATTACATAAACCCACAGACCATAAAACCCGGTATCATAGACAAGGCTACATTGATTCATCACTGGGTTCCTTTATGGCTGCCTCCCTGAGGGGCTGTGCTGGGCCTCCCGGAGCCCTGGAATTTCTTCCCACTGTTGGAGCTTCGAGGCCCTGGCTCCGTGGCTCACTAAGTCACTCTGCCCTGCCCTGGCTCTTCCAGAAGACCGCCGACGCCTGCCGTGGATGCATATTTTCTAAACTCTCGACTCGTTCCTTTAATAACTCTTAATGTCAATTTATCCAGCACAGCCTGTGCAGCAATTTATGACTGAGTAGGAGGCAGAGCAAAGTTGAGCAGAGCAAATCGAGCAAAGCAGGATGAGTCAGCTTTCCCAAGACTCGCTTCTATCAGCTGGGTCTGGATTGAGAGAGGGACTCCAGAAAGGCTTTCAAACTCACTTTGAAAGTGAGGACTTTCACCTAGCTGTCCTCACATGGTCCAGCCACTTTCTAGGGGGCATCAAGTCTGGCAACAGGAGAGTTTGTGACGGTCGTTTTCCCATTGAATGGTTGGCGAGAGCTGTCCGGAGCCAGCCTCCACGGGGCCCCCCAAGGAGTGGCCCTGCCATTCTCAAAATCTCACCCTCCTTTCTAAGGGGCACCAGGCAACAGTCTTGCACTTGGAGCCAGAAAGACCATTTGTCAGTAGTCTGGGCCCAGAGGCTAACCTGAGACTGAGCTTAAAAACTGACTATGAGTTGGCATGAGTGTGATAAAAAGGGCTTCAGACCTGTGGCTCTGGTGGGTCAGCGTTCGTGCTCATGTATGTCCAGGAAGGCTACAGGACTTTCCACTGTCACCACTAAAGGGAAGACTTTGAAGATACCACTGGTCCCATGAACTTGGTCCTAAGACCTCTGAAAACATGACAGGAATGAAGGAAGCCCGTGTGGGGTGAGGAGGGCTGTCAATTCAAAGGAATTTGGGGTGTAAAGAGAGGAAGACTTGGGTATACCTTCGGAAGCTCGTTTGTTCCAGGAAACCCATTCAAAGGACCATTGGGCATGTAAACATGAAACTGGGACCATAATTGGAGAATCAAGAGGCTTTCGAGACACTGCTGTGTCTGGAATGCTCTGTGTGATCATGAAAAGTATTGTCTGTATGTGAAGTACACTTTCTATTCTATGTATTTAGTTGCCTTTGGAGAGATTTTGTTTCATTTTTACCTTTTAAGAATGGATGGAGGCGTCTTTGTGCAGGAAAACTGCTGTTTGTTCATGGGAGGATGTGTCTGTTTTTGTTGGATCAAGGTTGTCGGGGAATCTGGGCACGAGGGTCAGAAGCTGGAGGAGATGCTCTCAAGAGAGAGAAGATGAAAACCCCAGGTGCCAACAACGCAGCTCCGGAGGCCTGGAAGAGGCTCTGTGCTCCGTATTTGGGTCTGACCGGTCCTGCATCCTGGGAATGGCAGCTCTGAGGGCCTCAGAGACAGCCCTTTGGGGAAGACATGGATACGCTGACCAGGGACATCATCGCGATGGCTGGCCAAGAGTTGTGGAAGATTCCTGAGCTGTATGCATCAACCAGGGAAGCCAGAGCATTGTGAGACAAAGCCTGGGCAAAGACATTGGCATTCTCATCAGGAACACATTGTCCAGGGCTGTGGACAGTGACCTCAGGAGCCTGAGAGGGAGAAAAAGAACCTGAGAGGTGATTTCTGAGCAAATTCTGGAATGCCAGCTTGGAGCACTCAGAAATCATTGGCACATTCTTTAGGGATGTGAAGTTCCTGTTGGCAAGATGAAGGCCGAAGATTAACATATGTGCTCCCAGGCTGGCGAGACTTTCATCAGCCCTCTTCTCTGTGATAAGACACAACTTATTTAGAAAACCGTTCTATTCCCAGTTCTACTACTAATGCCACACGGCTTTGGTGAAGCTGCCTTAGTTGCTTGAGGTTTGTCTTCTTAGTTATCCCCGGATGATGTTTGCCCACTTGCCCTAGAGCCTAAAGACGACATGGACTGGATTGCCTTCAGTTAGGAAAGATCTGCCGATGAGTTGCCCCTGGAAACAGTCCAAATGGAGACACAGGAGCCCAAATGAGAGGTATAAGAGATCCGTGCAAAAGGAAAGTAAAGGTAGAAACAGTAACTGAAGCCATCTTAGCTTGAATTCTCCCAGAGGCAGACCCTGCCACAGGATTTGAGCAGAAGTAGTTTATGTAGAAGTTACAAGCAATCACAGAGAAGTAGGGAAGTGAGGCAGAGAAAGTTGCTTATAAAGTGTGCATATTGAACCACCTGAAACAGTGGGCAGCCAGTTTATCCCACACAAAAAGGCTAAGAAACTGCAAAATACTTGTCTCAAAGCTGTTATACACCAACTCCTGTCTGTCATTGCTGAAGGCAGCTCCCAGGGTGGGGGCTGATAATTCTCCAGGCCTTTGGTTTGCTGGGCAAGCAGGCAGCCTTCTGCACTTGAAAAATAAAATACACCCAAAAAACAAATAATCCAGTGAAGAAATGGGCAGAAAACATGAATAGACACTTCTCTAAAGAAGACATCCAGATGACCAACAGGCACATGAAAAGATGCTCAACGTCGCTCCTCATCAGGGAAATGCAAATCAAAACCTCACTCAGATATCACCTCATGCTGGCCAGAGTGGCTGAAATGAACAAATCAGGAGATTATAGATGCTGATGAGGACGTGGAGAAACGGGAACCCTCTTGCACTGCTGGTGGGAATGCAAACTGGTGCAGCCTCTCTGGAAAACAGTGTGGAGGTTCCTCAGAAAATTAAAAATAGATCTACCCTATGACCCAGCAGTAGCACTACTAGGAATTTACCCAAGGGATACAGGAGTACTGATGCATAGGGGCACTTGAACCCCAATGTTTATAGCAGCACTCTCAACAATAGCCAAATTATGGAAAGAGCCTAAATGTCCATCAACTGATGAATGGATAAAGAAATTGTGGCTTATATACATAATGGAATACTATGTGGCAGTGAGAAAGAATGAAATATGGCCTTTTGTAGCAACGTGGATGGAACTGGAGAGTGTTATGCTAAGTGAAATAAGTCATTCAGAGAAAGACAGATACCATATGTTTTCACTCTTATGTGGATCCTGAGAAACTTAACAGAAGACCATGGGGGAGGGGAAGGAAAAAAAAAAAAGAGGTTAGAGAGGGAGGGAGCCAAAACATAAGAGACTCTTAAAAACTGAGAATAAACTGAGGGTTGATGGGGGGTGGGTGGGTGATGGGTATTGAGGAGGGCACCTTTTGGGATGAGCACTGGGTGTTGTATGGAAACCAATTTGACAATAAATTTCATATTTTAAAAAAAGATTGTAAAAAAGTAAAAATAAATAAAATAAAATAATAGAATAAAATAAAATAAAATAAAATAAAATAAAAAATAAAAAGCTCTGTGGTGTCAAGCAGATACTGAGAGTTAAAAGTCATCCTGCAGAACACTACCGAAATGGCAAGGTCCAGATATGTGAGCAAGGCTCTGACAGTCTGTGGTACCACTTGGCCTTGCACCACTGAGATCCAGTCGTACTGCTTCTTAAGTTCACGCTGTCTGGTCTATGTTTCTTCAAGGTGGTGACTGGCCACAACTTCCTAAACAGCTTACAACAGGAAGCGATAGCCCCTTCTGCTACTGTTGGTTCCAAGGCTGCAATTGATATTTAATCATCTCCATGTCTACAATCCATTCTAGATTCTCCTCATCTTCAGGCAGCTCACTGGTCTAAGTTGCTCACCCAGCCAGTGTGCCCAGTTACGTTGTTTACCTAACAAGGTAACCCAGCTCTTTCTTTCTAGTATATCTAAGTCCTTGGCCATCATGCTCTTATCAGGCTATGGCTGCTTCAATTGCCTATTTATAATTATTATTTGGCAATGAAAACACCAAAAAACAACCCAGGGATTTCCAGACATACCTTTCCTGCTCCTGTTATGGAGCAGCAACTGTCTTCAAGATAAGCAGGGTCACTACCCTTGTCAATATGGCAATTTCTTTCTTTGCCTACTGGTCTTTTTACATGAGGAACCCGAAGTGAACAAGTAGCAGCCATAACCTTAGATTTAGTAGACCCCTTATTGCATCCACTGGAAGAACATCCCTCCCCTTGGACCAGGACCTCTAATCCACCTGAGCCTATGGTTACAGGGGCTGGAAGCACAAATTCCCCCAAGTAGGTTGCTGAAAGTAATGGTGAAAAGGGCCATTCCTACTTAACCACTGTGTTCTTAGACCCATCTCATCTAAGTATGAGAAAAATATCACAGTCATTAGCTTAATGTTTTTATTCTATCTTGAAGGACAGTGTATCAACCTCTCTGGTGCCAACTCCAAGCTAGCAACTGATCTGCACATTTAAGAGACCCTCCCAGTGTTCTGTTAGGCCAGTCACTACTGAATGGTGTGTAGCACAATAGAACCAGTGGATCTCAAGGCCATGTGCCCATTTTCACTTTCCTTCACTGGTCCGAAGTGATAGAATAAATCAGAAAGACTGAGAACCAGTGGTTCTGGCAGTAGCACTAAAGGCAAGAAAGGAAAACACATACCTGGAATATGTAATAATTCCAGTAGGGATGTCTCAGTATTCCTTCCAGGATGGAAGAGTTCTAATGCAATGAACCTGCAGTTGTTGGCTGGTTGGTCTCCTTGTAGGTGATTCCATATCAGCCTCAGCTGCTGACAGCTCTGTCATTCAGCAGTGACAGTAGGGGGATCAGCCTTGTGATGATGTCCATGCTCTTGGACCTATGCATAAACTCAGTTTTCACCCCCATGAATACTATGTTCACAGCACCATAATGCAAGAATGGAGGTGACCAAGGAGAGATGCTGGTTTATTTCCACTGGATGAATCATCCTATGCACTCAGCTGTTCTGGGCTTCCAGTATGGAGGATGCTTCTTGAATTGGTCATTGAGGTGAACACAAAGATCCTCACACTCCCTTAGAAGTATCCACACTTCTCTAGATCTCCTTGTCTCTGAGCTTCCAATCGTTCTTATCCTAAGCCCCTAACCAAAAAGCTAAATCATTCACCACTGCTCATTGATCCAAGTATGTAATTACCTCAAACTACTGCACCCCCCCCTTATAAAGTTGAATGCCAGATGTGATGTTCTAAGCTCTGCTCACTGGGAAGATTTCCCCATTCCCCTGCCACTGTCTTTCAGAGGCATCTGTGAGTGGAGCTGTAATACAGCAGCATATCAAAAGTAACCACATATCAAGCTGACCAATTTATGAACAAGACCCAAGATTTTTCTCTGTTGATCATCTGGTCATAGGGAAGCATCAGTAAATCCGTAGGGGAGGCATTGGTGCAAGAGAGATAGGTGCACAAGCAACTGGACCATTCATTCTGAAAACTTATTTGTGTTTTCCAGATGTACTCAGATCCCACATGTAATATTCCCATGGTATGATGAATTGAATCAAGCCTGATTTGGCAAGTCCAAAAATACCCAGGACATGATGGAAACCTCCAGTCACTTGCTGTCCTTTCCCATGTTAAATGTTCAGGCCCTACCAAGGCCCAGTAGCATACCAAGAGCTACTTTTCAAATACTGAATAGCTCTCTGCTGCAGATGGCATGGTCTCACTTTAGAAGCCAAGGATTCTGTTCTTCAACTCTCTTATCAGAGCTTGCCAGAAACACTGTAGAACATTCTGGTCTACCATAACAACACTATAAAGCATCATATATGTTTCCAGACAACTGGAGCTCACAAATTTTACCAGTATTCCAGGGTCTTGGAATTTTTGGGGGTTTATTTCCCACCTTATGATGCACATGTGTCCTAACAGAACACCCAAAGTATTTGCCATCTACTCTTCCAGATCTAAATCAACATAATATTGGCAAAATAGTGGACCGATCTGATGCTCTGAAGAATGTTTAGATAATCAAGGCACCTTTGGACCGTATTATAATAAAGAATGTAAGATACAGGTCTGCGGCATGACCATGAATGTACATTGTTATCTATTCCAAGTAAATGCAAACTGCTTCAGCATCTCCTCTTGCTATGAATTGAAAAACATGCATTTCCCATACCAGTAGCTACATACTAAGTGCCAGAAGCTGCACTGGTTTTTTTCAAGTAAAGATACAACATACACACAACAACTATGATTGGAGATACCACTTGATTAAATTTACTGCAGTCCATTGTCAGAGAGAGATGAATTAAACAAAGAGATGATCTGGACAACCATCCCTATACATCTCTAAGGATGGCACTGATTTCTGCCAAGTCAGCAGGATGAGATTTTGCTTCTGAGTCATTATCTGGGCTGCAGATGGGCAAATTGGGAAGGTGTGGCAATCTCAGACTTCTACACTTGGCCTTTCCTATGGGTCAGAGAACCACAGATAAGAGAGAAATTTGAAGGCTCTGTTTGCTAATATAACCATTTAGAAGACTCAGGAACCAGAGAAATGACCAGTTAGGCAGTGAACTCTAGACCAGCTAGACATGGACTTGGACCAGGACTCCATTTATCACCAGATCTCCAAATGCCTCAAATCTAACACCTAATATAATGACAGATTGGATCTCCTAGTGTTGTGAGTTATATTACGTAGAAAATGGAACCTGAGAAATATACGTGTGTATAAAAAGCATATCAGGGAGTTATTGTGGAGACAATACCCATTGGGAATGAGGATGCAGACTTGGGTAGGGGAAGAAGTTAGACAGTAATTCAGTTGCAAGAGACCCCATCTGATGCTGTGGAGGGCTCTGAAGCTGGGATAGCCTTTCATAGATATCTCAAATTAAGGCCAGGCGGCCTAGCTTTTGACCCAGCACTTGGACCAGTCATTAAATGCGCACTTTTCCCAAGGAGGGGCTTAGCTATCAGCCATCATGCCTAGCAGCTATGAAGATGACCCCTTCTTCTGTCCTGAAGGAAGTTCTGGGACACACGCTACAGCATCCACTTTTGTCCAATCCTTGCACTGCTTGGGTACATTTGATTTGTGTAGTCAGTTTACCCCTTCCAGGAATATCTCCTTTAGGAGTCTGAATGTAATAGCACAAACTATTGCCCCGGCTGCTGCAGCTGATCTCGGCCTCCAAATGATATTCATCTTCTTCTTCTACCAATCATGCTACATTTCCCTCACTGGATACTAGCATGTCTGCTCTTCTTATGACTTACCTGATGGAGTGAACCAGAACCTGTCTGAATCCCTGATCACCAAGCCTTCTCAGGTAATGGCAGCTGCCTTCATTCACTTACTATCAAAATTGGGCAAGGTCTGCCAAGCCTATAGCTCCGCTTGGACCTGCTGTAGAGTCCTTTCTGCTCCGGACCCCACTCAAAGCTGAAAACTTTCCATGTCCTTCAGCAAATGGGCCCAAGCATTATGTCCAAGTATGGAATGTGCTGTCTCCAAAAACCCAAAAGGCCAATCCAACACTGTGCTACATTTTTACTAGGAGAGGGAACAAACAGAGATAATGTGTTCTTTATTTTGGAAAAAGATCCCAACAGGCCTCAGGCCACACAGCCTTTAAAGCTACATTGGCAAGGTGGCCCTCCGATTGGGTTTATCTCTCACCATCTGGAGGGCATGTGTCCTAACAAGGCCTCCAACATACTTGCCACTTCTTGGTCATCAGTTCAATTAACATAATGTCATCAGTCTAGTAGAACAAAATAATGTTTTACAGAATTTCCAGATGGTCTGGGGCCTCTTTGACTATAATAAGGCAGAGGCCATGAGTTAACATAAAAGCTAGAGAAATACTAAATGTATACTGTTGTTTGTCCCACATGAACCCAGACTGCTTCTAGCACTCTTTCCTAATAGGAATAGAAAACAACACATTTGCCAGGCGAATGGCCATATGCCATGAGCCAGAGGCCATATTAATCTACTCTAGTAATGATACCAGCAGGGCAGCTGCAATTAGATCTTCTCCGTCACTGAATTGATACGAATCCACTCCTAGGATCCATGTGGTTCTATAGGAGGCAAACTAGAGAACTAAATGTGCATGTGAAAGGCACAACAACCCATGCATCCATAAATCTTTAAGAATGTCACTGATCTATACCATTTTCCCCAGGATACAATATGATTTTTGTTTTACTACCTTTGAGGCAAGGATGCAGATTCAGAGGTTTCCACATGCTCCTAAACTCAGATGTGGGAATTGTTCCAACTACCAAGTATGTCCAGTTCAAATATGTATTCAAGAATCAGAAAAATGACCACAAGGTAGGTCCTTGGGCCTAGTGGAACTACTGTGAAATAAATCCTGGCCAGGACTCCATTTACTATTTGGCCTCCATATGTCCCTGCTCTAACAAGGTGGCCATGATGATGCTTCAGTTGCTAGATTACTGGATTACAATTACTGGGACCCTACATCCAACAGTCCTTGAAATGCCCAGTTATTCCCCTTATCCCGGTGTATAATTACCCAAGTAAATGGCCAGAGGTTCCTATGGGGAAGGACTGGGAAACTCATTACCATATACATTTACTGTAGTGTTGCAGGACTCTTCCTCCTGAGGATCTGCCTCTCCTTTGTGAATGGGTCATCGTCCTGAAAACTGGTTCAGATGAGGAAATGGGGCAAAGAATTATGACTTTTTATTAAGGCAGGTGACTTCAGCCTCCTGATAACGTATACTTGATTTCTTTTACTTGCTTCAACGGAACAATACTCTTGTTGGAAGCCCACCTATCTTGCTCCAGGACACCATGTTCCATTACTCATTTCATGGCTCTCTACGCACCATAACCCCAAGGCAGAGATTTCACTCTTTTGCTCATAAAGAACATTGCGCCACCTGGAGTCTATTATTCAAGATTTTATAATCCCCATTGCTATCAAAGATCCCAGGTTTCTAACAGAATCACCCATCAGCCTGGCTGGCAGCTGTCACCAGTGTGTTCCTTACCTCTTTGGGTGTCCTCTATGCATTCCTGTGGACTACAGTGGGCTGGTAAGCTTTCTACCCTCTTGCATACTGTTCCAACTTCATCATGCCCATCAATAAATTCTTCATTCCCAAGTTTTGCTCTGCCACCCTTGATCCATTACCCTCAGATAGAATCCCTTGGCTCCTGCCAGTGCATGTTAGCTAAGACCTACAGCTCCTTCCATCAGTACCTTTCCTCCCTAAACAGAACCAATAGTTGTGCAGCCAGATTAGGATGCAACTGAGTATTTGGCCTGGTAGAGGGGTAGGAATAGATCCCAAGGGAGGTACATGTTGTATCGTAAGACAGAGGCCTTTTCATTTTCTTTAAGTAAAAGCTGGGGGGTGGGATTATAGTCTTTAACAGAGAGGAGTGGAGTACTTCTGTAGGACCAGTAGGTTCAGAGATATCTAGGGGTTGAAGAATCTGAAGGGCATCAACCCAGATGTCCTCTTCCAAGTTTGAGGGTCTCACTCATTCCTAACCTGGACCTTGACCCTGATGTGCCAGAATTGCCAGATTCCAAATTCAACTTTATATAAAGTTCCAAAACCCTTATAATTAATGCCTGGGCCTGATATATAGCTTTTTCTACCTTCCAGTTGCAGGAGATAAGAGTATCTCTATCTGCTGTAAGAAAGCTGTCTAGCTTTGCCACAACACATTAAACCAGTGATTAGTTTCCCTCAGCCTTTGATTGTCTTTCTTTAATTGATAGCACCTAATAAAAGTTACCCAATTTCATTGGCCTTATAGTCACTACTTCCCCAGGACCTCTCAAATGCCCACGATGCTGCTCCCACCAGTGCATTCCCTTCTATCAACATTCCGGTATCCTATCCCAATTTGCAAGTGAAAGTTTCAACAATTCTCCCTTGACAACCTGCCAGGAACTCTCCAAACGCTTTAACACCAGTGATGGGCCCCTCACTGCCAGCCACCCTGTAGGTAATCCAGTTGTAAAGTCTCACTTCTAGTTCTAATTGTCTTGGGTTGAGTTGCTTATGAAATGACTCTGAGATGAGGATTTTCGTGCAGGAAGTTTAGTGGAGAATGTTGGAAGAACAACTGAAAGGAAAGTCAGATTAGGCACTTGATGCAGTTGTGATGAAAGCCTCAGCTCTGGCCCTTCAGAACTGAGTCAAGGAGGTTAGGCCTTCGTACCCCACCCCAACCAGTCAGTGGATGTGGGATGTTCAGAGAGAGGTATAACTTTGGGTGAGATGCTCCCTTTACATTGAAGGCAAGTCCCAGAGAGCCATCAGCAGGTGACACTCCCAGAAGCTAGGAGAATGGGGGTCTCGACCCTGAAGGGGGCATGTGGGTGGTAAACAGCATCCTCTACAGACCAGGATAAGTGATAAGAGTAAGCAAGTGTGCAAGCTTAAAAGCCAACTGGATTAGAACTGACCATAAACAATGCTAATGGAGAAGTCTTTAAAAGTTATGTTTGGTAAGCAGTTCAAAAAATAATGAGGGCATGTTACTCATGCCCAATCAGAAAAGTCTACAACTGTTCAAAATTGTCTTCCTCGGATTGCAAAACAGTGACAAAATAGACCTTCCAAATATTAGAGACCTGGGTTTCCAAATCTCACTCAATAGATTCATGACTTAATAAATACCACAAACCAATAATTACATAAGTTACACAATGTGTCAGAAGGAAATAAGTGCTATTAAAAAGAAAAAACAAAAAGAATAGAACAGGATAAGGGCATTCAGGAGTTAGAGGAAAGGAGTACAGGGAAGTTTGCAGAGCAAAGAGAATGGTCATGATAGACCTCCTTGTGAAAATGAGTTTGGTAAAAGGACTAGAGCTTAAGTCAGGGCGTGAGCAATGATGGTATCTGAGGGAAGAACATTGCAGGCTGAGAGAGCAGCCAGTGTAAAGACCCTAAGGCAGGAGCCTGTCTTGTTGATTGAGGAGCAATCAGAATGCCAGTATGGCCAGAGGGGAGAGGGTAACAAGAAGAGTGGTAGGATAGAGGCTCGAGGGGTCACTGGAGGGCAAGGAGAGGTAGGGGGCTTGGTAGTCTCCGGCAATGGATCTGAGGCAAGAGACTTGAGTAAAGGCATCCATTGCCATTTAACCAGACTCTATCAATAAATAAATTTGGGGAAGAATTTGCTACTCTACTTACACCAATTTTACATGCTCAGTGATCTGACAGCTTTCTAATACATTTCCCATTTGGATACACAATCTCATACCCTACTTTAATATATCATTTTAAATTCAAAAGAAATTAAATATCATGACTAAAAGCAAAGCAAAGCAATGAAATAAAACACACCTTTGTTTCCAAACTACACGTGCCTCCTGGATACTCTGATATGACCTCTCTCCACCATCCCATTTCTTTCCCCAGAGCAATATTTTTTTTTTTCCAGCGCATCCCCTTATAAACCACCTGGTGAGTCTTAATGGGTTCCAAACATGAAAACCCTATCCTCCATACTTCATAGGCTGTCCCTCAGACTATCACTCAACCACAAAATTAGGTGGCTCAGTAGTAATTAGGGCTACTCAGTAGTCATCTATTAAATGAGTTATGGATAGAAACTGAAAAATGGAATTCATAAACCAAAATTAACATGTGATCAGAATTTACTGGGGCCGTTCATTCAATATTCTCCTAGGAAGTCTGGCAGCCACCCAGTGTGTGGCAACAAAAGTGCATGGGTAAATATTTGTAATTTCCAAAATTTTCTAAAAGAATTCTCTACTATTAGTGTATGGTGAGGGTTGTCTTCAGTTGGTTAGAGTTGCTACTATTCCTTTTTTAATTTAATTTTTTTTTAGAGAGAGAGAAAGCATGTGAGTGGGGGAGAGGGGCAGAGGGAGACAGACAGAGAGAGAGAGTGAGAGAGGGAGTAGAGGAAGAGAGAATCCTAAGCAGGCTCCATGTTCAGTGCAGAGCCCAATGCAGGGCTGATCCCATGACCCTGGATCATGACCTGAGCCGAAATCAACAGTCAGATGCCCCACTAACTGCACCACCCAGGCACCCCTACCATTCTTGATTTATAATTATAACTTATAGTTAGTCTGCCCTCACCACTATCAATTTACTTTGTCATGAATGGTTTGGTGTATTGTAGAAAGAAAAAACGTCTATAATTTTTTCAAAAACTAGAGTTAAAAGCATGTGTACATTGCAAATTAAATTGGGGCTACATCAAACTAAAAAACTTTTGCACAGTGAGAGAAACTATCAGCAAAACAAACAGGCTACCTACTGAATGGGAGAGAAGATTTTGCAAATGATATATCTGATAGGGGGTAATATCCAAAATATATAAAGAACTCCTACAACTTAACACCAAAAAATAATCCAATTAAAAAGTGAGCAGAGCGGGGCGCCTGGGTGGCTCAGTCGGTTAAGCATCCGACTTCGGCTCAGGTCATGATCTCATGGCTCGTGAGTTCAAGCCCCGCGACGGGCTCTGTGCTGATAGCTCAGAGCCTGGAGCCTGTTTCAGATTCTGTGTCTTCCTCTCTCTCTGACCCTCCCCTGTTCATGCTCTGTCTCTCTCTGTCTCAAAAATAAATAAACGTAAAAAAAAAAAAAAGTGGGCAGAGGATCTGAACATTTTTCCAAAGGAGATACACAGATGGCCACTAAACACATGAAAAGATGCTCTACATTCCTAATCATCAGGGAAATGCAAATCAAAGCCACAATGAGATACCACCTCACTCCTATTAGAATGGCTACCATCAAAAAGAAAGAGTTTAAAAAAAAAAGGCAAGATTGATAAGTGCTGAGGGGCATGTGGAGAAAAGGGAACCCTTGTGCACTGTGGTGGAAATGCAATCTGGTATAGCCACTAGGAAACATAATATGAAGGTTCTTCAAAAAATTAAAAACAGAACTAGCATATGATCCAGCAATCCCACTTTGGGTATATACCCAAAGGAAATGAAAACAGGATCTCCAAGAAGTATCTGCACATTTATGTTCATTGCAGCACTATTCACAACAGCCAAGATATGGAAACAACCATTAATCCTCAACAGATGAGTGGATAAAAAAGATGCTCGGTGTGCCTGGGTGGCTCAGTCAGTTAAGCATCTGACATTGGCTTAGGTAATGATCTCAAAATTCATGAGTTCAAGCGCCGCATCAGGCTCTGTGCTGACAGCTTGGAGCCTGCTTCGGATTCTGTGTCTCCCTCTCTCTCTTCCCCTCCCCCACTTGCTCTCTGTCTCTCAAAGATGAATAAACATTAAAAAAAAATTTTTTTAAAGATTCTCTCTCTATATATAATATATACAATGCCCTCAGGTTCATCCAAGTTGTCACAAAGGGCAGAGTTGCCTTCCTTCTTATGGCTGACTAATATTCCAAAATATATACACAGAGAAATATTATTCGGCCATGAGAAAGAAGGAAACCCTGCCATTTGTGACAACTTGGGTGAACCAAAAGGCATTGTGCTAAGTGAAGCAAGTCAGACAAAGACAAATTCTATATGATATCACCTATATGTGGAATCTAAAAAAACCAAACCCAGAGAGAAACAGAGTATAACGGTGGTTATACTGGGGCTGGAGGATGGAGGAAATGGGGAGATGTTGGTCAAAGGGTACAGACTTTCAGTTATAAGATTAACAAGTTCTGGGGATCTAAAATACAACATGGGGATTATAGCTAATAAAACTGTATTATATAATTGAAGTTACTAAGAGAATAGATTTTAAATGTTCTCACCACAAAAAAGAAGTGGTAATTATGTAAAGTGATGGAGGTGTTAGCTAATGCTAGGGTGGTAATTAATCATTTTGCAATAATATATAAGCCTATCAAATCAACATACTATATGCCTTAAATTTACATAACGTTCCATGCCAGTTGTACCCCAATAAAGCTGGAGAACAAAATAGAGCAGAAACAGTAAACGCTTCTCTGCTCCATGCCCTGAGGTGCCAGCGGGGCCCTCCTAGAGGCCCTCAGCTTCCAAGGGAGAGCAACCTGGCACACGCCCAGGACCAGCGGACTGTTTCGGAACTGCTTTTTAAAAGAGCCACGGGGCAGAGGCGGATGGCAAACATTCGGATTTCCAGTGCTAGGACCCCTGTGGGGGCTTCTGGCATGAGTGAGATGAGAAACCACCCTTCTACTTGCTCTACTCCTGTGAAAATGACATCCTGCCATGGGGAAAACAGGAGAAAGGTAAAAAGTCATGGGTGTGGGTTCTTCCTATCAAAAGAAGCAAAGAAAAACTCAATGTGCCCAACACCCTCTGTAAATAATTCCTTACAGAAATCCTAGCTTCCCCACCACCTCCCACAAGGCCCTCTGCCCCACAGGATGTCCAACAGACCCTCTCCCAGGTTTGGCCCACACCATTCCAGCCTCCTGGTCTGGGGGTAAGTTTCACTAAAGAAGGCAAACGGAGCTCAGTTTCATTCCTCTCAGGCTGAGTCACCTGGATTTTTTTTTTTTGAGGCTATTTATAGGTTGATTAATAAATAATAATAGCAATCCCACCATTTTGTAATTCTCAACAATGACTCGCAGCCAAATTTCCATCGCAAAGTGTTTTCCTAGAGCTTTGGACGAAGAGCCATGTAAAAACTAGGTTACTGATTTTTGTGAGCGCAGAAATTGTTCCTTACCACAGCTCCTGAAGGAGGCTTGATTGTTGGGTGGAGGGAAAAGTATATTAAAATGACACGGGGTTGGGGCCTGGGGAGGCACACTTGACTTTGACCACCGCTAGAGAGCCTGAGTCAGGTGCCTTCACAGGCAGGTCGCAGGAAGAAGACGATGCCTCCACAGAAGGAACTCGACCCAAGGGCAGCAAAATGAAAGAGAATCTCATTTAGAATTTCCAAGGCCACTGACATCAACAAATAACTCTCAGCTGCCTCCCACTCTTTTCAAAAACTAATCTTATTTTTCTTAAGCTTTGATGAAAAAGTTGTCTCCCTAGCGGCCCTACATGACTGATGGGCAAGCCTCATCTTTTATACCTGCAGTGGAATAAAACTGGCTTTCCTCAGACTATAGGGGGCCTGGCAGTCAGGACAGACTGTCTTGCATGGTCTCCCTTCCTCCTTGAGGAGCTGTCACTGGCCCTCCTGGGGCTACTCCACAGGCTTTGCATCTACAAAGTGCTCAAAGTAGTTGCTGAATTGAACTCGAATAAGTTTCCCCATCTTCCTCTGAAATTACTAAAGATCTTTCAATTTAAAAGCAAGCCTCAGGACTCTCGGACTCTAAGGCATTCCAAAGTTTTGCTACCCAGGGTGGTCCTTGGACCTGCTGCTTCTCTTGGGAGCTTGTCAGATGTGCAAAATGCCAGGCCCCATTCTTGAGATTAAGGCTTCAACATTTGAATTTGAAGGGAGGATACAATTCAGCCCATAACAAGCATTACCATGTCCAGCCATCGTGTTAAGCCTGGGTTACAACCATGATGAAGGGGACAAACTTGGTCCTCAAGCAGCTTATCACTCCTCACTGGCCATACTTCCCCTCGTGTTTTGGCCACCCAGACCATGGCCTCTTACTCATGTCAGGTCCTGCAGTCTGAGAGTCTGTGCTGCCTGCTCTGGCCACTTGCCCAGCCCACCAGGAGGAGAAGCTAGTTCCTTCACCCTTTGGCTGAGGAACGTGGGTTCACCCTGTGTAGATGCCAGCCCAAAAGAAGACCCCTCCTGTAAAAACAAAAATTATCTACAGATGCTAAAATTTCTGGCTAAAAGTATGATGAGAAACAGTATATTTACATGGTCTTAATGCATCTCCCCATAAGATATTTATTCATCACAAGAGGAAAATAGTGACCTGGCAGTGGGAAATTTGGCAGATGTGACCTTAAACAAGTGACTAAGTCAACATCAACAGGAAAAAGACTTGTCAACAATGTGCGCCTCCTGATATGATGCATTAAGAAATGATACAGTATCATTTCTGTAGTATTCTTGTCAAAAAATCATAACCTCAATCTAGTCATGAGGAAGATGTAAAAATTTCAAACTGAAGAGCATTCTAAAAAATTGGTCAGTATTCTTCAAAAGAGTCAAGGTCATGAAAGACAAAGGAAGGCTGAGAAATTGTCAAAAATAGGAAAAGACAAAAGACTTCCAGGTAAGATGGGAAAGGAGGAGCACCCTAATCTCATCTCATCCCACAAATACAACTAGATAACACCCACATCAGTGTAAACAACCCAGAAAACAACCGGCAGAGTGGACTCTCCACAGCTGAATGTAAAGAGGAGGCCACATCATGGAGGGCAGGAGGGGTAGAGCCATGGTTGGGAGCTAAATGGCCCCTCTGGATTATCCATGGGAGGGAGGGACATGGCGGGTGTGGAGAGGGGAGAGGAGTAGGCACTCTAGCCATGGAAAACCCACACGGGGAAAATGAATCCCCATAACATTTGGCTTTGAAAGCCAGAGGGGTTTAACCTCATGAGTTCTTACAAATCTTCAGGACTTAACACCTGGAACTTTAAAAACCATCAGGCTCAGCTCTGGGAGAGGTGGAAGGTAAGAGTTAACTAGGTCCCCAACCTTAAACAGACAGCACAATAAACAACCCTTCTGAGATACAGCATAGAAGAAGGAGCTTGAAAAACATCTAGGCTATTAGAGAGGGAGATTTGTTTACTAATCTCAGAGCATGTGCTGGAGAGGCAGGGATCACTGGGAGACTTCTCCAAGATCAAAGGAGCTGGTGGGTGCCATTACCCCCCTCTCACCCCCAAGTGTAGACACACAGACACTGTGGGAACCAGCGCCAACACTCTCCACCCAACTTGCTTATACCACAGCCTCGCCTCCAACGCGCTTCTGCAGATCACCTCCCTCCAACCTGCCTAACCTCGGGCAAGAGTTTTCCCAGGCAGCTGCAGGACCTTGCTAGTACCAAGTGTCCTGCCCCCCATTCTCCTGTGCACCTGTCCCCTCCAGACCCCATCCAAAACGATACTACAAACCTGACCGTGTATAAGAAGCCCTGAGAGAGGTCAACACCACTCCTCAGTGACTGTCCAGGGAGAGCGGAAGGTAACTACACACACCAGTAGTACTGTAGCTCCAGCAGGGGACTGGGAGCAGACATCTGGTCTGACTGCAGGCCTTGCCCACCAACAAAAGCTTCTCTGGGGACAACGCAGGGAACGTGCCCCACAGTTTGGTGCTACCGCATCTCTGGCAAAGGCCCGATATGACTCAACTCAAGCCCAAAGTGGTCTCCAGCTGGCCCACTAACAACACAGGGACTAAACCTTGCCTACAACAGGCAAAGAGAGCCATTGCAGATGATTGGACCAAAGGCAAAAGTGACTCAGCCACAACAGCAGAGCACACACAACACACATAAGAGACACCCCTGAAGTGCCAGGTTCTAGTGAACAGGGGACAGACTCTGCATTGCAGGGCACTACAGAAACTCTTCTTCGTAAGGCCACTACTTTCAGGAGTAGGAGACATAGCTGACTTTCCTAACATATAGAAACAGGTATAGAGAGTTAGACAAAATGAGGAGACAGAGTAGTGTGTCCAAAATGAAAGACTAGGACAAAATCACAGCAAGAGAGCTAAACAAAATGGAGGTAAGAATTGAAAGTAATGATAGATAATTTAAATTAATGGTCATAAAGATTCACTGGACTTTAGAAAAGACTGGGGGACTTCAGTGGGACCCTCAACAAAGAGATTAAAAAACATAAAAAAATAACCAATCAGAGATGAAGAACTCAATAACTGAAATTAAAAATATACTAGATGAAATCAATAGTAGACCAGAAGAAGCTGAAGAACAGATCAGTGACCTAGAGGACAGAGTAGAGAAAGCAATCAAGCTGAACAGGAGAAAGAAGAGAAAAAACAAAAAAACAAAAACTTAGGGAACTCAGTAATACCATCAAGCATAATAACACTTGCATTATAGGGATCCCAGAAATAGAAAAGACAGAAATATTATTTGAAGAAATAATAGTGGAAAACTTCCGAAAACTGGGAAAGGAAACAGAAATTCAGGTCCAGGAGGCACAGAGAGTCCCCCAAAAAATCAACACCAGGAGGTCCACACCAAGACACATAGTAATTAAAATGGCAAAAAGCAGTGATAAAGAGAGAATTTTAAAAGTAGAAAGAGGAAAGAAAATAGTTACACACACAGGAAACCCCCATAAGGCTAGCAGCCGGTTTTTTAGCAGAAACTTTGCAGGCTAGAAGGGAGTGACATGATATATTCAAAGGACTAAAAGAAAAAAACCCACAGCCAACAATACTTTATCCAGCAGGACTATCATTCAGAATAGGAGAGATAAAGAGTTTCCCACACAAACAAAAGTTAAAGGAATCCATGGCCACAAAGCCAGCCCTACAAGAAATGGTCAAGGGGAGTATGAGTAGAAAGGAAAGACCATAAATAGGAGTAAGAAAAATAGGAAGCACAAAAGCAGTAAAATTAAAACCCGATGAAGGGATTCACAAAATAAAAGTATATACAGTATGACACCATATACCTAAAATGTGGGGAAGAAAGATTATTAGGGGAGTGTGGGGTAAAATCCAGCTAAAGCCTAACTCCGTGACGCACATCTAAAACATAATTAATTACACAGCGCAAAAGTGAAGAGATGAGAAATAGGTGCCAAGCAAATGCAAGAGAAAAGAATACATGGCCATTTAAATACTAGATGAAGCCAAGTTAAAGGCCAAAACCTCATTGTTAATAACAAATATGTCACAATATAATGCTAACTGAGTTGGGGTGTGGGTGAAGGGGATGAATTGAAGGGGCGAAATACATGAAGGGGAATTACGAGTACACTTATCATGATGAGATGATGAGTGCCTAGTAACATAAAGTGTTAAGTCACTATACTGTACATGGGAAACTAATTTAACACTGAATGTTAACTATGCTGGAATTAAAATTTGAAAAAAAAGAAGACAGTTAATGCAATCTGGGATTGAATCTGGAGCAGAAAAAGGATATTAGGGGACAAATGGGAGAATTTCTTATAAGGTCTCCAGATTCATTTATAGTATTGTACCAATGTTAATTTCCTAGTTTCCATAATTGTATTACAGATATGTAAAACCGTTAATATTAGGAGAACCTGAGCGAAGGGCATGTGGAAACTTGGTGCTGTTATTTACCTTCTCTATAAATCTAAAATTATTTTAAAATTAAAAAAGAATATCTGATAGAACTTTCGTTGATTAGGGTAGAATGCCAAACTGTTGTAATAGACACCCCAAAGAATACGGTGGCTTAAAGAATAAAGCAGTCTTCTCTCACATGGCAGTCCTGAGGTTCGGGGCCACACTGGTGAAAGAGTTGTCCTCGTCACTCCCGCTCTAAGTTCTCTCCACCGTACACGCTCTCTGAGGCTTTGTTCTCTTCAGAATGGGTAAAGCTGAATTCTCATTGGCTCTTAAATGCTGGGTACACAGAGTTCCGTATATGTGTGTTATATCAATCTTGCTAATTATGTTGTTAAAATATTGCATCTGCGGTCTACTTGATAAGTTACCGAGACAAGTTTACTATGATATATTTCACCATGGTTGTGGATTTCTCCTTATAATTCTGTCCATTTTTGCTTTCTGTATTTTGAGACCATATAAATAAACGCTGGTGTAGATGGTATCTTTTCACACCATTTTTTGTACCCATTTAAGAATTTGTATATCTTCCCACTGAACTGTTACTTTAGCATTATGCTGTAACTTATTTGTTATTAACAGTGAAGTTTTTGCCTTTAACTTGGTTTCATCCAGTATTTATATGGCCATATATTCTTTTCTCTTGCATTTGCTTGACAGCTATTTCCCATCTCTTCATTTTTGCTCTGTGTAATTAATTATGTTTTAGATGTGTGTCACAGAATTAGGCTATAGCTGGATTTTACCCCTCACTCTCCTAATAATCTATCCTTTTTAATTCATGCACAACAGTTCAGATCACATATATTTGATTTATTTCTATCACCTTATTTTATGTTCTATATACCCTGCTCTTTCATGGCTTATTTCTTCTTCTTTCCTGCCTTCTATTTGATTAACTATATTTTCCTTATATTGTTTTTTCTCTCTCTACCAGTTTGAAACTTAAACATTCTATTCACATTCTTTCAGTAGTAACTCTTAAATTTTTAATACACGCAGCTGACCTAACAAAGTTTAAAATAATCAACCTCTCTTCCTTTCTCTCCAAAATATGAACACTTTAAAACAGTTTAACTCTAATTACTCTGTTCTCATCTTCCATGCTGACATAATGGGTAGTTTTTTGTTTTTGTTTTTAGCACCTGAATTTGTCACTTTCATTCGTCAATACTCGTTTAAATTTACCTGCATGTTACCAGGTTCTGTGCTCACAATTACTTCATGATTTTACTGTTTTCTTTTGGGTTGCATTGTCTTCTCTTTTTTTTTTTTAATTTTTATTTTTTAACATAATTTATTGTCAAGTTGGCTAACATACAGGGTGTATATAGTGTGCTCTCGGTTTTGGGGGTAGATTCCCATGATTCATCACTTACATACAACTTAAATGCATTGCCTTCTTAAAGTACATTCTTCAGCATTTCATTCCCTAAAAGTAGTAAGTCCTCCAACTTTTGAACTTAAAAATGTCTCTATTTCATCCTCACTCTTAAAGGAGAATTTAATTAGAAAGAGAATTCTAGGCTGATACTCTCAGATTTTGAAAATATCATTCCATTATCTTTTGGTTTATATTGTTGTGAAGTCTATGAAAATTCCAATTTTATTGCTTTTTAAGAAATCTGTCTTTTTCTCTGGTTTCTTTGAATCTTTTCTTGTCTTTGAAATCCTAAATCTTCAAAAATCATTTGTCCAGAAGTGGCATTGTATGTCTTTTCCTTCAGGAATGATTGTGCTCCTTGAACCTGTATCTTTTGTCAGTTCAAGGAACTTCAAAGTCATTAGCTTTTCTAATATTGCTTATCCTTTTACTCTATTTTTCCTGTGACAACTCTTGATAGACATAGTTTGTATGTTCTCATTCTATCCTCCATAATTCTTAACATCGCTTACATATCTCTCTCTTTATCTCTGTGCTGCATCCTTAGAAATCTCTTCAGGTGTATCTTCCACTTGACTCTTTCTCTGTTCAGTGGTGTCGAATACTACTGCTGTTTACTCGCTAAATTTTTCCAATGACGTTTTTTTCTAAAAGTTCTTTGTGAGTCTTTCAAATCTGCCAATATTTTCACATATTGTCTTGTTATGACTTTAAACCCTTCTTTGTATTTAATCACTTTGTATTTAATCACTTAAATACATTTATTTTATATTATCCTTAATATATTATTCAATTTTCTAAAGAAAGCTCTTAGGGGTCTAACCTGATTTTTGTTGTCTCTGCTATACAAACCTTTATGTCCTGTGTGGGAGAACATGTCCCCTTCAGAAGAATTTTGCATTCATTCCTGCAAAGAGTCCTCATTGTATCCCTAACCTGGAAACCATTTTTATGAAAAATGTTTGGTTTGGCTTCTGCTGGACCATATGAGTAGTATCAACTTACTACCCAAAACTCTGATGAAGCACAGCCCTGCGATTATGAATTTGGAGGAAGGGAGAAGGGGATCTCTTTTTTCCAACCAAAGACAAACAAGCTATCTGTTATCTTTCTGTGCCAGAGCACAAATTTTCCTAGTCCCCTTTCACTGAGGGTAGATAGCCTCTTGAGCATGTGGATTATAGGAGAGGGTTGGTTCAGCTCCAGGTCTTTCTTTATCAGCTTATGGTCACATGGCCTGTTGCCTTGTGGGCCTTAAAATACAAGTTCCTAGACTACACAGACTGCCCACCTGTTCTGTGCTCTTCCCTAACCCAAGGACTAAAGCAAGAGCTTACCAGTCTGATTTTCAGTTCCTTCTGTTTCTAGAACCAGAGAATGTCCTCTCTTTTTCTCAAAGCTCCTCAGTCATTCAGAAGAATCTTTGGTGTATTTTGTCCAGAATTTCTGGATATTTGCAGAAGGATTGGCGATTATCCTGTTTTATGTCTTTCTAGAAGCAGCATGGTCATTAAAATAAGCTATTCCCTCTCTGCCTCCATTTCCTCTGGTTCCTCAGTTCCCAGCTATAGCAGTTTGACTTTTGCTCCCCTCTCTCTGGAGCATTCTGTTCTCATAACACCAAACTGTACACACCAAACTGATCCCTCTACCTGAAATGCTCCTGCACCCCTCTTGACCTGTTTACTTAACTCTTGGCTATCCATTAACCCACAGGCCTGTTTCATCTTCTCTAAGAAGCCTTTCCCTTGAACCTCTATAATCCCACAGATCCTGATGCTTCTTTCTTTCTTTTTTTTTTTTTTTAATGTTTTTTATTTATTTTTGAGAGAAAGAGAGAGTAGGAGCAGGGAAGGGAAGGGGCAGAGACAGAGAGGAAGACACAGAATAGGAAGCAGGCTCCAGGCTCTGAGCTGTCAGCACAGAGCCTGAAGTGGGGCTCCACCTGGTAAACCATGAGATCATGACCTGAGTTGAAGTCGGATACTTAACAAACTGACCCACCCAGGTGCCCCGTTCCTGGTGCTTATTTCTATCTCATTTACTACATTATAAGAAATATACCTTTTAGCATCTCCCTCCACAGTTAAGATCCTTGAGGTCTGGAACTATGATTTACTCATTGTGTCACTACAACCTAGAATATCATCTGACATATAGCAGGTGTTTAATATATAGTTCACTGAATAAATGAATACAGACAAGTTCCATAATTACTGACTTTAAAAGGTTTAGCAGTCCCCCCCACAAAACCCAGAACACTTTCAGTTTCCTGGAAAACATTTATGCAAGACCCATCATTTGAGGAAGGAAAGGGAAGTATGTAGAGCTCAGAACAATATATGCCAGGGATAGATGATACATTGTGTTCTTTCCCCTCAAAGGGGGGGCAGGCTGAGATAAGGAAGATGTGAAATCCAATTAAACCAAAAGTTCAGATCCTTCCAATGATTTTCCATAAAATGTAGTACAGAGGCTCAACGTGTCACATAAGGTCGTCAAAGATCTAACACCTGGCCTGCCTTTCCAGTGTTATTTTCTGCTCTACAAACCTTCACTCACTTCCTTAAAATGACCGTGAATCTTATTTTCCTATTATCACCCTTTGACCCAAAACCTTTATTCATACTATGTTCAAGGGATCAAGAGATGAGTTTGTCTCAGGCACATTTCATTTTATTTAATTTTATTATTATTTTTTTACTACTGGCTTACTTGAGACCTTTTAGGTAGATATCAAAGGAAATAGAATATATGTAATGGTGTTACTCTTGGCTGTAAGAAAGTCCTCTGCTCCTTTACCTATGTTGCCATGAACTTTATATAAGAGTTGGCTCACCGTCTGTGAGCAGCCCTCCCACATCTCAGCTCCAAGGGAGGGAAAAGAGGCTGATATTTTAGGTCTAGCACGACTCCAAACGGCAGTCATCTCTGCCTCTCCCCACCATCCCCAAAGACAAGGGCACCGGTAAGGTCCCTGATTTGCGGCCCCCAGATGGAACTCTGTTCCTGACATGTCACTTCTCCCAGTGAAATCTGCTATCTTGTTGAAAGGGATTTCAATGAACTGATTACTTCAGAATAAGTATGTAATTATTTTTGTGGTCAACTGGGACAACATCACATGGGAAATAAGAACAGATGTTGCCCAAAAAAGAATTCAGTTTGGCAGATGCAGAAACATGGTGGGGAGAGAACATCCTCTGACTGCCTGGCTGAGTAATTGCAAACAGCTGCTGGTCTGCTTATCGCTCAGACTAAGAAAATGTCTCAGCAGGAAAGAGAGTTTGTGCTCCACCGGCCCCGCCTCCTCCTGGTATGGATGAGGAAACTGAGGCCAGGAAGAAAATAGGGTCAGAAACCTCATCTGCTTCTTTCACCCTAAGATTTCTTTTTCTGGAAAATGCAGAAAGCCCCCCAAAATTGTTTTCTTTGGGTTTTCCTATACAAAGAGTATAAGTCATAATGAAGCATTATTTTTAAGCTGTTGAGAAGCCAGTGAGCTGCACCGGCTGATTGGCATCCCAGAGCGGCTTCTGCCCCCAGTGTGGTCTCTGTTCGCCCCACAGTCACGTGGATGCAGAGCATTGAGCGCTAAGCTCTGAGCAAGTCTTCTGGGGCTCTCAAGCTCCTTAGGCTCCCTGTGAAAGGAAGGCTGTCATTCAATGGATCCTACCCTGCCCCAGCTCTCGTGGGACAGCCTCAATGCTGGGAACATCTATGAGTTTCCTCCACATTCAGAAAATATTCGGAACATCTTCTCTACTCTCTATTTATAGTTCATGGCAGTCTCCAAATGCCAGTAGTATCCTGAGTTTATTTCAGGCCTCTGGTAAATTCCAGAAGAGTTCTGTGCCTCTTGGCGTCCCTGAGTTCACCCTCTCAGAGGAGAGAGCAGGCTTGGGTGACCACCTCCTGCAAAAACCCACCTTCCTCCGGGCTGTGCCTCTTCCTCCTGTTGCTGCTTCCTCCATGAAACCTTCCCACTGGCCCCAGATACTGTTGCTCTCGTCTTCCTCTGGTTTCCCAGAGCACTTTAGAAACTTCCATTATAACACAGCATTCCGTGTATTCCAAGAGTTGGTGTCCTCACTCTGCTCCTCGGCCAGATTCTGAGATCAGGTGGAAAAGACTGAGTCTCCGCACCTTTAAACCTCATGGAGCCCGGCACATCCCCCGGGCTCATTCAAGCAGCCCAGTTATAAGGTCTGACCATGAAGGTGTAGGTAAATGCATGAGTCACTGACTTTCTCCTCCCCCTTCCTTCTGAATCCCAGACGGCCTCCCCACCCCCACACTTTCCTTCTTTGACTCTGAAAGCAGGAGTTTAATGAGCACGGTGCTCTTATGAGGTAATCTAAGCCTTCATTCCTACTCATTCCCTGTTCAACCTTGGCCGTGACCCTGAACCACAGGAGATTTTAGAAGTTATTTGCACAGACAGTTAACAATACTATATTATATGCTTGACGTTTACTAAGCTAGTAGATCTTAAATGTTTCACACACACACACACACACACACACACAAAGGTAACTATGGGAGGTGATGGATGTATTAGTTTGATTGTGGTAAACATTTCACAAGTATGTGTGTATCAAAACATCACACAGTACAGCTTAAAAGTATACAATTTTTATTTGTCAATTATATCTCAATAAGGCTGAGAAAAGGACTTTTTTGTAGAGATGATGAGAAAAATAATTATCCCCATGCTCTTTTCTGTTCTGAATGTTTCTACATGTAATGATACAGCTCTGGACCCTTCAGAAAGCTCTTTGAAATTCAAATCTAGGGCCTCTGGAAGGTTCATTAGAAAGCAGACTCTGGGGTGAATAGGTTCTCATGGCAGAGGGGAGCAACTGCTTTGCATAAAGGCTAATTCAAGGAAAACCAAAATATTGAAGGGCTGTATTTTTTCTCCCTTGGTGGGAAGTACATATTTATAGGACTTAGATTCACCTGCTTTATTGATTAGAAGAATGTCTGGGAAGGAATTGCTCCTGCTTTCCTGCTTCCCCTGCCTACCAAACGTTACTCCATGAGTTGAGTTGAAGAGCGACACTATAGACTTAGCTTTTCGACTTTCCTGCCAGACCTTCCTGAACCCCGAGGGCAGGCAGCACGGCCCCGGCATCAGGGTGCACAGCCCTGTCGCAAACAGATCTCTGAGTCCCAGCCAGCCTCCACGGGCATCTGAAAACCCATCTTCCCTGGGCTCTCTGCTCCCCTGCTGCTTCCTCTTTAGATCCCAGTAGTTCGAGACTCCGGGACTCCGCTCACAGCGAGATCCTGCAGGCACCCGGCAGTTTTCAAAGAGCACGATGAGTTAGAACCCCGTTGTTGAAGAGATGTTCACACATGGGGAGAGAAGCTGGTACAGCCGTCTCAGTCATGTCCTAGCTCTGCCGGCATCTGCCTCCTTCAGCAGGAGCCTCTCTGCTGTGGTGAGAGAGGTGGTGGGGGCAGAGGGTGGGAGCCGGACAGGGGGAGGAAACATGATAAATGCTCTGGCTTTGGTTTGCAAGGATAGAGGCCCCTCTTGGGGCGCTTAGCTTGACCATTAGTTTTGGTGACAATCAAGTCATAAACATCCCAAAAGACCAACTCAGTGTTCATCTCTCCCTCATGTGCACACACTCACGCACATGTGCACGTGTGCACACACACACACAACTAGTCTCTTAAATGGAAGGAAGTTAGACAAGGGAACTTTCAGAGGTCTCTGCTCTCATTTGTATTTCCAGAAGCTTTTTTTTTAAGTAGGTATAAGAGGCACTGTTGAGAAGCAAATCATTTGTCGACAGAGCCCTTGAAGTTAGGCAACGATCACACTATGCACACATTGCACACGGACACGCCCCAGGCTCCTGCCCCAGCACCAGAGAGCCCTCGAATTGAGATGGCTTCGTGGTGAAGAGAAGATGCAGAGAGAAAAGAAAAAAGAAGGTTGCTCCCTCATAAGGAGGAACAGTATTGAAAGCCTCATCTGGCTATTGAGTTGGGACGGTGGGACCCTGAGTGCTTTTTGCTTAGTGCTTGGTGTTTCTCTCCAAGTACTATTGGGCAGGGCCAGGTACTGGGCTGATCCTTGACCACTGCCCTCACCTAATGGTCACACTGTTATTTGCATGATAAAATGTGAGCTAAATACAACCATAAAATCTGCTCTTCTCCTTCTGTTTCCCTGCCGGTTCCATTATCGTAGGATTGTCTAGAAGGCTTGGGCTTCTGCTCCTGCCTCTGGTTCTGTCCCCAGAGACCCCATTGAGCTCTAGTCTGTCCAGAAATAGCCAGAAGCATAGAAGAGAGCAGGGCTGACCTGGCCCCATCCTGGGATCAGAAGTTAACAGGTGTCTCCTGCTCCCCAGAGACCTGCCTGTCAAGCCCGGGAAGTAAGTTTAAAGCCCCTGCCTCTTCCCTTCGTTGTAATTCTTAGCCCTCATACTCCTCTGTCTGTGGGAAGTGCTCAATAAATATTTCAGTCAAGCTGCTGATACAGGAGCAGACCTCTTGCGCCATACACGGTCAGGTTCAAAAGATTGTTGAAAGAGAAAATAAATCAAGTTGTTCCCACAGCTCGTTCTTCTTTAGCCGCAAATGTGACTAATTAGTTCATGAGTCAGATCCAGGCAAAGGTGACAGCGCTTGAATTGGGCTCTGAAATGTTCTCACAAACAAGGAGGATGGACACCGTCTGCCCACTCTGATGCCAGGGGACATATGCCCCTGAGGTGTGAGCTTCCTGTCATTGGGTCAACGTCACAGATGATTTGAGTTACACTCAGCAAAAGGCTGTGAGGAAATTGTGAATCGACAGTTCAGCAAAGGAATTACAGAAAGAGTCAGGCTGTCAGTGAAATCATATCCTGAGATCCCAAGTGACAAAGGGAAATGGGAGGAATCTGCAGGTGTCTTTGTCCACGAGCACAGTTACGTGAACGGGAATAACCACGCTCCACAGGGAGGTCTGATGGGAGTTTGGGAGGAAGGGAGCCACCATATAAATGTAGATGAGAGTTACGGTGATGAAAGAAAAGAGTATAGATATAGATGGATGATACTCATACAGAGACACACATGGCAGGACCTGGAGAATCAGTCACATTTAAAATAAGAACGGGGGGGCGGGGGGGGCGCCTGGGTGGCTCAGTCGGTTAAGCGTCCGACTTCGGCTCAGGTCATGATCTCACGGTCCGTGGGTTCGAGCCCCACGTCGGGCTCTGTGCTGACAGCTCAGAGCCTAGAGCCTGCTTCGGATTCTGTGTCTCCCTCTCTCTCTGACCCTCCCCCATTCATGCTCTGTCTCTCTCTGTCTCAAAAATAAATAAACATTAAAAAAAAATTTTTTTAATTAAAGAAAATAAATAAATAAAAATAAAATAAGAACAGGGGGCGCCTGGATGACTCAACTGGTCAAGGGTTGACTCTTGATTTCAGCTCAGGTCATGATCTCGTGGTTTGTGGGTTCAAGCCCCACATCAGGCTCTGTGCTGGCAGCATGGAGCCTGCTTGGGATTCTCTCTCTTCCTCTCTCTCTGCCCCTGCCCTGCTTGCTTTATTTCTGTCAAAAATACATAAAATTAAAAAAATGAAATGAAAAAATAAAATAAGAACAGGGTATAAAAAGCCTACAAAACAGAGAAAAGGAAAATCAAGGAGATATTTTCACCAAAACCACTTTCTTCAGAAACTAGGAGGAAAGTCATCTCCTCCAGGAAACCTTCTTGATTTGTCTCTACCTGATCCTCTACTCATCATTCGTTCATAAGAGACTGAGAGTCTAGGGGCATCTGGGTGGCTCAGTTGGTTAAGCATCTGACTTTGGCTCAGGTCATGAGCTCCCGGTTCGTGGGTTTGAACCCCGCATCAGGCTCTGTGCTGACAGCTAGGAGCCCGGAACCTGCTTCAGATTAAGTGTCTCCCTCTCTCTCTGTCCCTCCCCTGCTCATGCTCTATCTCTCTCAAAAATAAACATTAAAAAAAAAAAGACCGAGAGTCTATTATGCACGAAGGCTACCAAGTCAAGCCAGACCTAACATTCTCCAAGAAGCTTATGAGATAGGGAGTTAAGACAAATTCACAAAAAACTTTTTGTAAGATCAGAAGCAACAGAGTCATGAGAGTGATCCACACGAGAGACAAGGGTCCCAGAACTACAGACAGGGGGAGGCCGCTTCCGCTGGGAAATCGGACATCTGTACATATCAGGCTAGTCTACGTTCACTCGGTCTTGTGATGCGCACTTTCAGGGCTTGGGTACCAGGACATTCTGTATGCCTCTGGTTTGTCTCCTTGGCCGAGTGAAAGCAGGTCCCATGTTTGCGAGACCTTTCCAGCACTCCTTTGGGGCCCAGGTGGTGTCCTGGCACTGGTCAGGTTCTCTGAAACTCCCGGCTGGAAAAGAAATTTCCTCTCATGTGATCGAACTAGCAGAAACACAGGACATAGCAGATTGCCTGAGAATAACTGCAGTATTTGAAATATGTTTTCAGGGTTTTCACGGCATTTAGTTCTTAGCAAAGGCCTTTATGGAAGGAATGATTCCTCTCCCCTTGCAGGCTAAATGATGCTTTTGGTGAATCATTTCTTTGTTTCGGTTTTAGACTGCATCTCACAAAATCACCTCAGGGGCAAATCTCTCCAAATGAAACCGTTAATAAGAACTGATAAAACCATGGCAGCTTTTCAGAACTATCCCTGGAGGTCGACCACATCACAAGCCGGAGCTCACACTCCGTTTGTAAATCTGCGGTGGAAGTTCTTGGGGTCACACTACCCACCGCACTTCCCGCCCTTCTCTGGCTGGCCCCCTGAGTGCCACTTTGAAGAGAACAGTCCCGGAAATAAACATAAGAAGGAGTAAACCCAGACAGAAGGACGATGGGTATCTTGGGGCAAGTTTCTTCGGAGGAAAGGGTTCCTGCTGACCGAGGGCTGAATTGCGGCAAGTTGTCCCTCAAGACCCCACAGGGGAGGCAAGGAGGAGGGAGCAGTTTGCTCTCAGCCCGAGGCAGGGTTCGGCAGATGGCAGTGTGACTGTCCCCAGCAAAGCTAGCCTGAGCTGACCCCGCAATCACCTGTTCCTGCGTGGGGCCTGGATGGATGCTCCTAAGAATTGGCAGGTTGCCAGCTGCCTATTTATTAGCTCGTTAGTGATTTTCTGGGTTCTCAGAGTGTCTACTTGATTCCCAACAGTTCACAAAACTCACCACCGATACTTCTTTACTCGTTCTCATATTTCATGAGGGAAGGGCACACATTCACCTGGACAGTCTAGGGACTGACTTTAGAGACCTAGGGTTAGTTGCCTCTTTTCTCCCGATACCAAGGGCCTGGTCCACTCAAACCCACCCCCTGGAAGTGAGCGGCCCCACCTGCTTATCTAGGGCTTCAAGTGACAAAGTGTTGTCCCTGAACCAGCAGCGTCAGCAGGACCCGAAGCTTCTTAAAAATGCAGGCTCTCAGGTTCCACCCCAGACACATAGAATCGGATCCTGCATTGTAACAAGACCCCCAGATGATTCGTGTGCACCTTGAGAAGCATGGCTCTAAACCAGTGATTTCATTCCTAAGAATTTATCCGGAGGACGTGATCAGAGACACGCAGAGCCCATAGGTAGCCGTGTTCACAGGCAGCATCGCTTGGAAAGACAAGAACTGAAAACAAACCAAATGCATCAAGGCAATATTTACTGAGTGCCTACTATGTGACACTGAGGAAATATGAGTGACAAAACAGATAATTTCTTAAAACTATGGTTTGTTTGGCCAGACAGAACATTATACAGTCATTGCACAAATGCCCTTTCAAAAAGAATAGCCTATGTTCGAGCCTTATTTCCTGCCTTCCGGTTTCGCTCCCTCATTGTGATTCCCTTCAGGCAAACAGTTCGTGAAGTCTGCTAGACTGGGGACATTTCCCTTTGCTAAACAAATAAGCAAACACAGAAGGGTCTCGGCTGTTGGGGCACCTTGGAGCTGCGTGTGACAGGAATCAAAATCCACTTCCAGGACTGGGGCTGTACAAACGTGACTGTTTGCTTTCACTTTTTCTCCCAGTGTGTCCATCCCCCAGGGTATCACCCACTCCCTCCCGCGGCATGTGGCCCCATCAGTTTCATCTCCGTGGTGCCCTGCAGATTTATGTCACTGTATCCATTCTTTTTTTCCTAAAAGGAAGACAACTCAGATAAGCACATCCGGTTTAAGCAAACATAACTTTATTTGACTACAGCTTCGAGAAGGGTAATAAACTCTGAAGAGGAGATCTTCCAGAGAATATAGCAATATTATCTTGCCAGCCCAGGGCTGGGGTTTAAGGCTGCTCTCAACAGTTGCCCATAAATCATTGCTTTACTTAGTATTATCCAAACATAGCAAAGTCACTCAAGGAACACTTCTTTTTTTTTTTTTTTTTTTAATGTTTTAATGTTTATTTATTTATTTATTTTGAGAGAGAGAAAAAGAGAAAAAGCGTGTGAGCAGGGGAGGGACAGAGAGAGAGGGAGAGAGAAAAACCCAAGCAGGCTTCACACTGTCAGCGCAGAGCCCAACACAGGGCTCAATTTCATGAACCGTGAGATCATGACCTGAGCCAAAATCAAGAGTCCGGATGCCTGAAAGACTGAGCCACCCAGGCGCCTGAAGCCACACTTCTTATAAAAGTAAATAGTCAGTGGCTGCCCTTAGAAAAAACATCTGACTAAAGAAATTGTGGTTTCTATACACAATGGAGTACTACGTGGCAATGAGAAAGAATGAAATATGGCCTTTTGTAGCAACGTGGATGGAACTGGAGAGTGTGATGCTAAGTGAAATAAGCCATACAGAGAAAGACAGATACCGTATGGTTTCACTCTTATGTGGATCCTGAGAAACTTAACAGAAACCCATGGGGGAGGGGAAGGAAAAAAAAAGAGGTTAGAGTGGGAGAGAACCAAAGCATAACAGACTGTTAAAAACTGAGGACAAACTGAGGGTTGATGGGGGGTGGGAGGGAGGAGAGGGTGGGTGATGGGAATTGAGGAGGGCACCTTTTGGGATGAGACTGGGTGTTGTATGGAAACCAATTTGACAATAAATTTCACAAAAAAAAAAAAAAAGAAAAGAAAAAAAATAAATTAAAAAAAAAGAAAAAACATCTGACAGTAGAGTCCCCAGCCAGGGAAAGGGCCCCTTGTCTGCCTCACAGCCCACCTGGTTGGTTCTTCAGTCCTTGGGCCCACTTCTCCTCTCAGGGAACATGGCTGCTAGAAATCTGAGTCCTACAGAATTTTTTCTTGCCGGGTCCTTATCTAATCCTCTTCCTTGATCACTCACCCTGTTTGGCCTGCCCCAGCACTCCCAGCCTCTTAATTCCCTCCCCAATCTCTTCCATCCTTATTCATGTCTTGTTCATTGATTATTTCAACAACCAAGTCCCATACTGTGTTGGATGTGATGTCCTCAGATGAGCCAAGGGACTCACTTCCCATATGCGGAGAAAAGAGACATGGACAAAGCCCGACTACCTAGGTGACCATGACATTGCCAGTGTTGGGAAGTCATGTTTATTTTGTAATACTTAAATAAAAATGGCCTTGATTCCCTTTATTCCCCAAGCTTCTGTTTCACCTAATACGTTTCTTTGGTTCTACATTTCAGCACCTGCTGAATCCTCTCCCTCCATCATTGCACCTGCTCCTGTCACTTGTATGAGGTGGCTTTATCTGCATCTTGTGGCCCACTCTGGATGTCACTCCCCAGAGTCCCTCTTCCCGGCTTGTCCTCCGTCTGGCAGAAAAAATTGACTCTCCCACTTTATCATGAAGAGTCTTTTCCCTGTCTATGTCTCTCTCCAGATCTTTCCTTATAAATCTGAAAACTCATTCAGTTGACCACACACCAAGAGCCATCCAGGAGAGGACTCCAGATTTTGGCAGCACAAATTATAGTCTTTTAAGAGGATCAGGTTCTCAGGCACCTGCCTTCCCTAAAAGCTTCTCTAAGGTATTATGGTTGTATTGTATATTGTTTATGTAAAACTATATTAAGAGAGAAGAAAAATTTCAAATCAATTACCTAAACTTCTACCTTAAAACATTGGGGGAAAAAAAACACTAAATATAAAGCAAGCAAAAAGAAAGAAATAATAAAGATCAGGGCAGAAATTATTGAGTTAGAGAATAGAAAAATAATAAACAAATCAATGAAACCAAAGTCTGGTTCTTTGGAAAGATCAACAAATCTTTAGCCAGACTGACCAAGAAAAAATTGCTAGAGTCAGAAGTGCAAGAAGGGATATTACTACTAACCTTATAGAAATAAAAAAGAATGTAAAAAAATACTAAGAACAATTGTGTGCCAATAAGTTACATAGTGTAGATGAAATGGACAAATTCTTAGAAAGACACAGACTACTGAAATGGACTCAAAAAGATCTGGAAATTCTGAATAGACCTTTAACAAGTGAAGAGATTGAATTAGTAATCAATAAACTACCCACAACAGGCCTAGATGGCATCACCATTGAATTCTACCAAACATTTAAAGAGTTAATGCCAATTCTTTACAATTCTTTCCAAAAAATAGAAGGGGAGAAAATACTTCCAAACTCACGTATACAACCAGTATTACCCTGATACAAAATCCAAGGACAGCACAAGAAAACTAATATCTCTTAGGAATATGGACACAAATCCTCAATTAAATATCAGTAAACTAAATCTAGCAACATATAAATGTAGTTATACAGCATTAACCAAGTGAGATTTGTCCCAGGGAGAAAGATTGATTTCATATCTAAAAGTCAATTAATATAATAGATCATATTAATAAAATAAAAAAGAAATGCTATATGATCATCTCAAAAAAGGCAGTAATAGCATCTGACAAAATCCAACATACTTTCGTGTCAAAAATACTCTACAAATTAAGAATAGGAAGAACTAGGAACTTCCTCAACCCAATTAAAAAGCATCTACAAAAACCTACTCCTAACATTGTGCTTAATGGTGAAAACTGGATAACTTCCACCTAAGATCAAGAATAAGATGAAGACATCCATTTTTTTGTCTCTCACCATTTTTATTCACCACTATATGGGTGATTCTAGCCAGGACAATTGGGCAAGAAAGAGAAGTAAGAGGACCCAGATTGGAAAGGAAGAATAAAAGCACTTAATGCATGGCTACTTAGGGCTGGGGGTGGTGAAAGAACGGTGAACCACTAAGAGGTACAGATTTCTTTTCGAAGTAGAGTTTGCACATATCTGTGAAGGGGCTAAAAGCCATTGTATTGTACATATCAAATGGATGGATTGTATGGTATGTGAATTATATCTCAATAAAGCTATCCCCCCCCCCAAAAAAAAGGTGTGACCAGAGAAGTAAGAGAACTAGAAGAGAGGATAAAAGTGGAAAACTCAGAGAGGGTAATCAACATTAACTCACCAGAGTCAAAGTCAAGAATAAAAGAAGTTCCTTGGACTGAGTGACCATCAGGACAATCGATGACCTGCTCTCAGAGAAAACCTGTCCTTCTATTTTGCCAAAGCCAGCTGCTCAGCCTTTGTTCTCCATCACTTTCCTTTTTCTTCCATCGATGTCATTCCAGAAATATCTCCTTTACCTCTTATATCTTGAATTACATCATTTATACTTTTCATTCTTTTATTCTTTCACTCAACAAATATCACAGCACCTACCATGTATCAGGCACCCCTCGGGGCTCCAAGACACCTCTGAAACTGGTTGTTGACAAGGACTATGTTATGTGGTCATTGTTAGCTGCAAGGGAGGCTGTGAAGTATTTTCATTTTCCAATTTCACTGGTAGACAAAAGACAAAGGAGAAAAGAGCTCAAATTCGTGTTGACTTAATCAACTTATATTTTCTTCCACGTTTTATATATATAAATATATATATTTATATAAAGTTTTATAAATAAAACTTTAAACCAAATTTGAACACAGGTCTGACAGCTAGAATTATTTTCATGGATATTGGAGAGCCCAGGTACCCTCCAGTAGTTCTCCATTATTTGCTTAATTGTTCAGGTCAAAAACCCTGGAGCCACATTTGACTTCTGTCATTTTAGTCACACCCTGCATCCAATTCATGAGCTGGCCCTATGAAACAAGATCTTCAAAATATATCTCTTCATCTTCACTGTTACCACCCTACTCCATGTACCCACCATCTCTCATCTGGCCTATTTATAACAACCTCTTTCCTAGGTTCCCTGCTTTCACCCCTGCCTCCCACCATCTGTTCTTTATAGCACAGTCACATTGATCCTCTCAAAACAGATCTGATCATGTCAATCCCTTGTGGAACAGGCTCAAACAGCTCCTCACTGCACTCAAAATTAAATCTAATGAAGAAAGGATGATCTTTCCAATAAATGGTGCTGGGTCAAATGGCTAGCCATATGTGTGAAATTGAAGCTTCATCCCTACCTCACATCATGCAAGGAAATGAAGTCTGGATGGACTGCAGACCTGAATGTGAAAGATAACATACTAAAATTGCAAAACAAAAGCATAACAGAAGATCTTTGTTAGCTTTGAATATGAAAAGATTTCTTAAACAAAACACAAAAATAAAACCCCACAAATAATAAAAAAGCTGCATTAAAATTAAGAACATCCCCCCACAAAAGATGTCATAAAGAGAATAAAGATACAAACCACAGAGTGAGAGATATTTGCAATATAAATATTCAACCAAGGATTTGTATCCAGAATATATAGAGAACTACAATCTATTCAAAAAGACAGTCAATTAACAGAAAACAAAAATGGGCAAAAGAGTTGAACAGGGACCTCTCAACATAAGACATCTTAATGGCCCACAAACATATGAAAATGAAAATGTGTTTAAGTTCATTAGTGTCAGGAAAATACAAATTAAAATTACAATGGCACACCACAACATGCACAACAGAGTGGCTAACACACACAAGCCAAAAGACAAGCTATCCCAAGCACTGGCAAGAGTATGAAACAACTGGAACTCTCATAAAATGCTGATCCGGGTGAAACGTGATGCAAACACTTTGGAAATTGATACTATTTACTGAAGTTGAACATACATTTATTCCATGAGCCAGCAATTTGATCCCTAGATTTATATCAACACACACATATATATCAAAAGATACATAGATGCATGCTCATAACAGCTGTATTTAAAATAGCCAAAAGCTGAAAACAACCCAAATGGATAGATTAATGAACTGTGGAATATTCATAAAATGAAATATTATACAGAAACAAGAATGAACAAACACAACACACAACAACATGGAAGAATCTCAGAAGCATAATGTTGAATGAATGAAACAAGACACAAAAGACACATTTCATTTGTATGAACTTCAAAATCAGTCATTCTGGGAGCCAGATGGTTGTTCTCTATGCGGAGGGAAGGGTGTCTGTGAGGCGGCACTAGGATGGGGTGCCGGTGAAATTCTGTTTCTCAACCTTGGGTGTTGGTTACACAAGTATACTCAGTCTGTATACCTGAGGTTTGTGTATTTTTCTGTGTTTGTTATGCTTCAGTTAAAGTTTTTCTTTTTTGGGGTGCCTGGGTGGCTCAGTCAGTTAAGCATCTAACTTTGGCTCAGGTCATGATCTCATCATTCATGGGTTCAAGCCCCACGTCAGGCTTTGTGCTGAGAGCTTGGGACCTGCTTCAGATTCTGTGTCTCCCTCTCTCTCTGCCCCTCCTCTCTCTCTCTCTCTCTCTCTCTCTCTCTCTCTCAAAAATAAATAAACATTAAAAAAAAATTTAATGTTTTCCTTTTTCTAAACCCCATATGCTAGGGGTGCCTGGGTGGCTTAGTCAGTTAAGTGTCCTATTCTTGGTTTTGGCTCAGGTCATGATCTCATGGTTCATGAGATTGACTGTGAGGCGGCACTAGGATGCGGTGCTGGTGAAATTCTGTTTCTCAACCTTGGGTGTTGGTTACACAAGTATATTCAGTCTGTATACCTGAGGTTTGTGTATTTTTCTGTGTTTGTTATGCTTCAGTTAAAGTTTTTCTTTTTTGGGGTGCCTGGGTGGCTCAGTCAGTTAAGCATCTAACTTTGGCTCAGGTCATGATCTCATCATTCATGGGTTCAAGCCCCACGTCAGGCTTTGTGCTGAGAGCTTGGGACCTGCTTCAGATTCTGTGTCTCCCTCTCTCTCTGCCCCTCCTCTCTCTCTCTCTCTCTCTCTCTCTCTCTCTCTCTCTCTCAAAAATAAATAAACATTAAAAAAAATTTTAATGTTTTCCTTTTTCTAAACCCCATATGCTAGGGGTGCCTGGGTGGCTTAGTCAGTTAAGTGTCCTATTCTTGGTTTTGGCTCAGGTCATGATCTCATGGTTCATGAGATTGAGCCCTGCATCAGGCTCTGTGCTGACAGAGCAGAGCCTGCTCTGGATTCTCTCTCCTGTCTCTCTGCCCCTCCTCTGCTTGTGCTCACTCTCTGTCTCTCAAAATAAACAAACTTTTAAAATCCCGTATGCTAAAAATAAATCAAACTGCAAAAATCAAAATAAAACAGCATAAAATTTAAGTCCAGAAGTGTCCTCTAAGCCTTGCACGATCTGACCTGGCTCTTTGGCCTTCACCTCCTACAGATCCCCCCTTGCTCACCAAGCCCAGCCACTGCCTTCTAGTTGTTGCTCAGGCACACGAGACAAGCCACCTCCTACAAGGTAACCTGTCCCTGGTAAATCTGTCCCTGATTTATTCGGAATTCTACCCAGGTGCCATCTCTTCAGAGAGGTCTTTCATGACCACCCATCTAAAATACACAGACACACATAGACTCGGGTTACCTGCTTTCTCTCTCCCTAAGGCCTAGGAATCTTCACCTGCTGTTATATTATTTGTTTCCTGCCCCTGCTGTAATATGGCCTCCATGAGATAACACTGGCGTGGTATCAGCGGTGCCTAGAATAGGGTTTTGTTGAATAAATGAATGAATGAAACTCAAGGGTGAGGATAGTTTCTCACTTTACGTCTTTGCATCTCCTGTGCCCGGCATAAAGCTTAGTCCATAATAGATGTTCAATAAATGCTTAATTGTTTTGGAGTTGAATTGAGAAATCGCATTGCCAATCGACCTTTCTGTGGAAGGCTACAAGGCCTTCTGCAAACAGTATCTGTGTGCTGCCATTTCCATGCTGTGCTCTGAGAAACAATCTTAGGATTTGCAATTTGGCCATAGATCCCATTCGCACTTAAAAGACACAATACCAACCATGAAAAGACAGATCAATGCAATGATTCAATACTGCTGAAACCTAAGGGAGTAAGAAAGCGATGCTTTTGTTTGGTTGAAAGTTTCCTGCAGAGATGAATCTTGAGTGACTGGGCATATGAGTACACACTGGAATACCTATTTGCCAGACAACAAAGTCTCCCTCGCCTCAGATGCTGTCTTAGCTCTCGGAGCCTTCAGAGGAAGTGATAGAAAGCCAGTTTCTGTCGGGCGCTCCAGGGATTCAGCACCTTTCTTTACGTACTGTATTCCCAGGTGTAAATGAGACTTTGTGAAGCTTGAGGAAAGATGGCAACAACAGTGACCAGCCAAACCCAGCGTTCGCAACTGGTGTGGCTGAAAAGGCCACGTTGTGAACGGAGGGTTCAGATCGCAAGCACAGGCTAGCCATGGCCAACCCATCTAGAGCCCTCCAGAGGGCAGATGCTGGAGGTGGAGCCCAGCTTCTCATGGTCCCCCAAGTCACCCGGCAGGCATAGACAGCTCTTGCTTACAGGAAAACCAGAGCAGATCTTGTCTTTGCCTCTTCCTCCAGGGCAGTCTCAGGAACACAGGGGGAAGGAGTCCTCTGCCCTGCCACTCTTTCCTCCCTCAGCAGCACCCCTCTCCTCCTTGGGTGCCCAGTGTTCCCCCACAGCCACTGTTTTAAAACCTGCTCTACGGAAATGCTCCCAGACTCATTCACACTAAGGTGCACGTACTGATGATAGCTTAGACGGTTTCTCCAACTAAAAGTATGTCAGTGAAGATTTCTTTGAGGACCTAACTGAACTCATCATTTACTCTCAGAAACTCTTCTCTCCATCTTATTTATCTACTTTTATTGTAGTCCTTTCTTTCCACTCCTCAGACTCAAACCTTTGCCGTTTCTCACTGCTTTAGCTTAGGACGTGGAAACTGCCTGGCTAATTTGAATACACATTCTGGAAAGCCCAGCGCCAGACATCCATCATCCACAAGCCATCCTCTGCCCAGCACAGGGTGAAAGTTCTGTAAGTGTTTGCTAGGGGATGCTGAAGGCCCTTGGGTTCATTCCCTACTTCCCACTTTGAGTGACCACAGTGTCCCGGGCCTCCGTGAGCTGAGACAGGAAAAATTGCTTACCGCTTCCCTCATTTCAGAACTCTCTGAAAGAGTTCCTCCTAGTTAAGCAGGTTTAAATCTGTGCTTCCACCCTGGCATTTAAGGCAAACACCCCCAAGCCTCCCCACCATAATTTGGGCTCATTATCTATCCTGCTTTCTTCCCAAGGATCCAAAAGGTAAATGGCCTAGGGGTAGAAGAGAGGAGGGGAAAAATTCAGAAACATTTCTATTTTTCTATTTTCCTTGGATTTTTTAAATTTGAAAAAATATGAAATTTTTAGAATAAATAATAGGACATTTAAAGTATTCTTAAGTACTTCGATTTTCATGTCCTTTTGTTGATCCTTACACAGAAAAATCTCACATAAAATTAATGGCAGATACTGTATCTGAATCAGAGTTTTGCCAAAACTTCCTTACCAAATTGCTCATGGAAAAGCAACCGTTTGAGGATTTAAATGTATCTTTTGCTTACATATACCCACGAGAATCAGAATAAGAATTTATTAGGAAGAAAAACAATTTGATGAACAGTTTTCAGGAAGGCTCTAAATACCACGAGAAGGCACAAACAGATCTCTGTACAGATTTTAGGGAAGAAAGGGATAATTTCTGGATGGGAATAATCAGGGAAGCCTCCACGTACCCCCGAGTCTTTGAGCTGGACCGATTTCCACAGGCAAAGCACGGAAAGCAGAAGACACAGCAGGAGCAGAGACGGCCTGGCAGGAAAGCACAGCATGTGTTCGGGGCCACAGGCTGTTCACAGCACAGCCTTCAGGACAGAGTTGGTACGAAATGGAATTTCTACTGACTGTAAGCTGCATCCCGATTTCAAAGATGCTAAAATATGTCCACCCCCAAAAACATGCCTTTAGAACTGATAAAACATAGTGAGTGAGGAGATTGCAGCAGAGCAATAGGACGAAGGAAGCACAAGGCATAATCTCAGTGACACAGCACCTCAGTGAGGCCTTGACCGGCCTCAGGACAAGAGTTTATTCGGATGTTACAGGTAGGAGTGAAGGCTCTGAATGCCTGAGGCAGAAGGGCTGTGCAGCTTGGCCCCACCTTGGCAAGCCTGCCCCAGCCTAGCAGACTTCTCACAAATGCCCCTGAAGAGGTGGGAGAGGAGGGCCGCAAGGAAGCCTCTCTTGTTTTGTCCCAGAGCAGACAGCCCTGGTCCCGTTGAGACGCCGAAAGAAAGTGAGGGGTGTTCGGCTCCCTTGTTCCACTGACCACAGCTTACAGAAACTGAGGTGGGCAAAGGGATATTTTGTAGTGATGTGCTTTCTAAGGGAACCGGGGGAGCTTTTTATTCATTTGCATCCTTATGATAAAAAAAGAACCGGGGTACCTGGGTGGCTCAGTCGGTTAAGCCTCCGACTTGGGCTCAGGCCATGATCTCACAGTTTGTGAATTCAAGCCACGCGTCAGGCTCTGGGCTGACAGCTCGGGGCCTGGAGCCTGCTTCAGATTCTGTGTCTCCCTCTCTCTCTGCCTTTCCTCTGTTCTCCCTCTCTCTCTGTCTCTGTCTCTCTCTCAAAAATAAATAAGCATTAAAAAAATTAAAAGAAAAAAAAAAGAACCTTAGAGTTCCAGCTTTGAAGCTCAGAGAAACCTATAGACTGATAATCATCAGTAGACAGAAAGGGGGAGTTGTGAACTTTAATTTCCAATGAGAAAATATCCCTTCTGAGCCATCCCATCACTCCAACACATGCACACACACACACACACACACACACACTCACACACTCACATGTTCATACACATACACACACACTCAAATGGGGAGATGGTGAGACATTTGCTGGAGAAAAAACAGGTATTATTTCTGATTCTGAGATATTGGCTGTCACAAGATTTTCAGACATAATCTAAAAAAGGTTGGCTTTCAGTTTGCTTTATGCAAGTTTCTGCTAGCTACACATTTGTCTACGGCAACATTAGAAGCAGCAACCAAGGACTTACATGCATATTTTATTAGTAGATAATTATGTTCCTTATAATTGGTTTCTAAGTCAGACCGTTTCACACAATTATGGTGTTTCCTTTGCCTATTCCGTCAATCAGAAAGATAGTAAGAAAGTTCTTTATTATCAAAAAGCTATACTCTTAACCTCTATTATGGAATGAATCTAAAAAATATAGCTGTTTTGCATATGTAGAATACCCTTTGTTAAAATGCATCATAGATTCAAAAGAAAGAAGAAAAAGACTACAAAGACAGATGTTTTTAAATATATTAGGAGAGACAAAATACCAAAAGGGGAATTTGATGGTGGGGATAGATTTAAAAAATCAACAATGAAGTCATGCTGTTTAAATGCCAGAATCGTTTTTCACCCAAATGAAAAAAGAAAACTGGGTCGTAATGAAGGCCACGAAATAACAGCTAACAAAAGAGCTACATGAGCCCTGCGCTCAGAAAAATCTAAGTTTATTCCTTCACTGAGTCAACAAACATTTCCTGAGCACTGTGTGGGTGGGAAGGACACGGCACTGAGGAAAACAGAGTCTCAGTGCTGCTGGGGCTTAGCGCTGACCCCTGGGCTCACTGGCATGCTCTCTCTCTCTCCCCCGCCCCCTCCCCCATACACACACACACACACACACACACACACACACACAGTGAGGCTACACGCTGGTGGGGAGCAGGGAACGCTGAAGGGCGGTTGTCGGCAAGGCCAGGTAAGGCAGTAGTTAAAGACACAGACTCCACAAAGCCCACCTCTACTAACTAACCCTGGGCAACTAACTCTCTAACTAACTCTCTGTGCCTCAGTTTTTCCATCTGTAAAATGGTGATGATACAAGCACACCTAAAACAGTGCTGGAATGAATGAATGAAATGAATGAATGAAGGGACCAATAGGCAGGAGGAAACTTTTAGAGACGATGGACACGTTTATCGCATTGATTCTAGTAATTGTTTCATAGGTAGACACTCATCAAGTTGTATACATTAATTATATACAGCCTTTTGTATATCAGTCACGTCTCAATGAAGTGGCTTAGAAGAAAAAAAAACAGTGGTGGCCATGGCATAGACATTATTAGAAGTGTTAGCTATTAGTATCATTCCCAACCCTCTACACAGCTTTCCTCCAGGGTAAAAATGTTGTCGTGGAGCTTCCTAGGGACCCCTTGGCTATTTTTAACCCTCTCCAGCCCTCTGGGCCCCCCTCCGATGACACCCAAACTTCACTGTAAAGCCCCCAGCGTTGATTCTCCTATGGTGGGTGCGCGACGTACGTGATTCCTTCCCTCGTCACTCCCTCCTTCAAATGCTGCCTCATCCCCACAGCACACCGAGGGGGCTCTACCAGAGGCTCACAATCCCCAGGTCTTCATTTGGAAGAGGAGAATCATGCTCACGGACGGAATTTTCTTAATTCATAATTTCCCCCAATATACTTTTCCCGGACAGCCGGTACTTCTCTACCGCGAGTCCATACACGGGAGACTAGCGTGAGCTGCTGGCTGCTTTCAGCCGAAGTTTGGGCTTTCGATCTCATAAATGAAATAAATGAAATGTCATCGTTTTCCAGAGAGGTTTGAGAACCGCTGCTCCCAGGCGTGGTAATGGGTATTAGTGATTCCCATGAGCGTTCAGTGAGGCAAAGGGAAGGAAAAGAGGAGGACGAGTTAACACTGACCCTGGGACTATGAAACAGGTACCTTTGAGGGCTGCTGGAGGAAGTGAGTGAAACTTTAGCAAGCGACAGGGGGCCAAGTATTTGGAGCGAGGTGATCTCCCAGAGCAGGGTCCTTTAACCAGAGCATATCAGTACCTTGACCTGACCAACCCGATGGGGAGGCGGAGGTCCAAGCATCTGTGGCCAGAGATGGAGACACCAGGCGGACAGGTGGGACAGGGGAGGGACAGAGATGCTGGGCAGGGACGGGTGGGGTTACAGGGTCTGACACCAACTTCCAAATGGCTTTTCCACCCAGGGCGGCAGCCAGTGCTCAGAAAATGCCACAAAGCGCTCCGGCCACCCCTTGCCACCGGCATCCCATAGTGGCCGAGCATCCCTAACTCACATAGTGGCTGAGGGTGTGGGGCAGGGAGGCTGCTGCCTGAACGTGGGAGACGACAGCCTGCTTCTGTTCAGGACACCCTCTGGGTCCCCAGGAGACTCAGCCTCAGGTTCTCAGTGGCCTGCACCCACCATCCATGAGGAGGCCCTACTGAAAGAGTGAGTAAATGAGGAATGAAGGGGGCAGCGTCGTGCCATTTGTCTCCCAGAACCCAATTTAGACTGTAGTGCAGCTTCTTCGAAGTGAAAATCTGAAGTAGAGAGAGAATAGAGGAGCCCGCAGGAAATGCACACCAGCCACGGACAGAAGGCGCACTTCAGAGTCCCCACGCTCAGGGCACCATATGGACGTGGACAAGATCTGGCCTTGGCGTGGGGCACCCACTTCATTCCCCACCTTGGCAGAAGCGCTCCGGCCACCCCTTGCCACCAACTGTGTCCATCATCACCCCTTTAGCTCCCACACAGCTCCTTGCCGTCCATAATCCGCGGCCGCCACACGCGGGCACCTTCACTCATCCTCGCACGGCCCTGTTTACCAACCCTTTCCCGCCTCCCACCTCATCCTGACCCATCATGTCCCCACCTTTGTTTGGTTCTCAGCTCCTGTTCTAGACAAGAATGATAGCCAGACTCTTAGGTTTTAAAAATCCACACCAGGCTTTGTGCACCCAGATGGGTCCTATCCATCACAGCCCTTTCGAGTTTATACCCTTGTTCCAACGATGCCGCACTGGCCTAGAGCAATGCAAGCTCTCTGTGGATTTACCTTCCAACATTCATCATCCGTGAAAGAACGCTTGTCTCGTTGTGCTGTGTTAGACACACACCCAACCCGGTTTCATGCAAAAAGCACCGTGCTTGGAATCAAATGGCTTTTTGTCTTCATTTCACTCCCTCCAGACTTTGTTAAGTCCAGACTTAAACTCACAAGGCTCCTGTGTCTTCGTTTCAAAATAGTAAAACCTGCTCCAGTTTCTAGGGTTTTGTGGGGATCAAATGAGGGACCACAGAAGAAAGCACATTTAGCACCATGCAGCGGAAGAGTGGGCTTTGAAAATATTTTTCTCTCTAACTTCCCAAGCTTACTCGTCGGGTGTCTTCCCAAATGTCCTCTCACCTCGGCTGTCCAGAGAAAACATCTACTCACTCATTCGAGGAAGATTTATTGCATCCCCACTATGAGCTGGGGACATGAGGCAAATAGCATTAACTCTGTCTGCAAGGAGCCCCCAGTCGAGAGGATTAAGCAGATACAGTTGTGAATGGATGGCTGAATAACAGAGTAAGGGGATAAAAGTCCTAAGGAAGGCGTCACTATGCGCTAGGAAGTGACTCTGCACAAAGGGTGGAAGGGGCAGTGAGGCAGTGAAGATTTTTAAAAGCACACAGATGATGGGAACCGAACTTATTTGTTCTTTCGATAAATATTTATTGAGCCCCGACTGTGTGTCAGGACTGTGCGAGGCAGCGCACACATGGTAGAAAACAAGGCAGGAGAGATCCTCGGCCTCAGTCAGCAGGTGGCAAACAGGTAAAGAAAAGGCTAAGAGAATTTTTGACTGTGACAAGAGCTAAGACGGAAATTAAAGAAAGATGTGACAGACAGGGGTGCAGGGTCACTTTAAACAGGGTGACCAAGAATCACCTCGGTCAGGGTTACATCTGAGCTGATATTTGAAGGATGGGATAGAGCCAGGCACATGAGAGCTGAAGCCCTAGGCAGGGGAGAGCTTCAAGAAAAGATAACGGCAGGTGAAAAGGTCCTGAGGCAGAACAAGCTTGGTTGTTCCAGGACATAGACAAGTCTGACTGGAGCGAGGGGGCTAGGGAAGAGAGGTAGAAAATAAGAGAAAATCTGAGAAGAAGACGAGGGCCAGGTCGTGCACAGCTTTGAGCCTACGGCAAGAGTTTGGATTTTATTCTAAGTCCAGTGGGAAGCCACGGAGCAATCAGGGTGGGGATGGAAGTGACATAATCAGATTTGCATTTTTTAAATATTAGTTTCTATGGAAAGAATTGTTAGAGCAGCAAAACCTGTCAAAAGGCTATAATCGTGCTTGCTTTGGTAGCACCTAAACTAAACCTGGAACAATGCAGAGATTAGTGTGGCCCCTGAATTTCTGGCAAATTCAGAAATCAGTCCATACTTTTTAAAGCAAAGGCCCAGAGGCGCCTGGGTGGCTCAGTCAGTTAAGCGTCTGACTTCAGCTCAGGTCATGATTTCACAGTTCAAGAGTTTAAGTCCCATATTGGCACCATGCTGACAGCTCAGAGCCTGGAGCCTACTTCAGATTCTGTGACTCCCTCTCTGCCCCTCCCCCTCACACTCTGTGGGTCTCTGTCTCTCTCAAAAATAAATAAACGTTTAAAAATAAAATAAAATAAAAATAAAATAAAATAAAATAAAATAAAGCAAAGGCCCAGGTCAAAGTGGGAAGGAAACCGACCCCGGAAACCTCAGAAAGCAAAGTCACCAGATTTTGTAAACGACACAAAATAACAGAAGCGGGCACTCCTTGAGTTAGAGGAATGCTTTTGGATTCGATCTCGTTCTAAGATTTCAGGAAAACTAACTCCGCATAAAAGCTGACAACAGAAAATCCTCAAGGTCAAATCCTATACAAACTTACCATAAGGAAAAATAAAGAGCAGAATAACATCCTACAGACAACTAAAGCATAGTAGAAAGACATGCCCACAAAGCCGATCAAAACTATAATCTATTTCAAATAGTAGAAGATGTTTTTAAAAAGTGTAACACATGAAAGAAAACATAAATAAGAATTAGAAAAACTCAGAAATGAGGCTGCATAACTCAGGAAAAGTTTTTTTCAAAAGTTTTTCAGAATTAAAGACTAAAACAGAAGAAACACAAGAATGAAAAGACACAAAAAATAATGCCTTAAGAGACTAAAAGATAGAAAGAGGAAAATTGAAAAAAATCAACAAAAAATGAAGAAAGAGATAAAGGATTTGAGAGAAAATAACAAATATTGAAGATTTAAAATGAAGATAATATAAGTATCTGAAGAAAAAAATCAAAAGCAAGGGAACAGAGTGAATGGTAAAAAACTATAATTCAGGAAAACTTTCCTAAAATAAAAAGAGTTGAAACCACCTATTGAAAGAGCACATACTGTACCTAAGAATATCAGTGTAGAATGACCAAAGATTACCTAATAAAATTACTAGAGGGAAAGAAAGAAAGAATGAGAGGAGACATGGAGAGAGAGAGAGAGTGAGAGAGGAAGGAAGGAAGGAAGGAAGGAAGGAAGGAAGGAAGGAAGGAAAGAGGGAGGGAAGGAAGGAAAGAAGGAAGGAAGGAAGGAAGGAAGGAAGGAAGGAAGGGAGAAAGGAAGGAAGGAAGGAAGGAAGGAAGGAAGGAAGGAAGGAAGGGAGGGAGGGAGGAAGGGAGGGAGGGAAGAGGGAGGGAAGGAAGGAGGAAGGAAGGGAGGGAGGGAGAAAGGAAGGAAGGAAGGAAGGAAGGAAGGAAGGAAGGAAGGAAAGAAAGAAAATGTCTTGGCATCTAGAAAAAAGAATGGATAACTAAGAAAACAAAGTTAGATTATCATCAAACTTTTCAAAGAGAATACTTATGCCAAAAGAAAATGGAAAGGCATATTTTTAGATCCTTAAGAAAAAAAATGTAAGCCATTGGTTTTATATCAAGCAAAACTGGGTTTTAAGTATAAAAGATACAGACACACTGTTATCAATATGCAAGAAGTCAAGGAATGTTGTTTCCATGAGCCCTTCCTGAGAAATCCACTAGAGAATGAGCTTCGGATAACCAAAATAACTAGAGAGACAGAAGATGAGTGGGGGAGCAATAAATTTGGTAAACCTGTAGAATTAAGACCCAATGAAGGTTTAGAATGAGAGAATACCTATAGTACATAATGGCTATAGGTGCTGACAATACAGACTTAGCATGACTTTTTTTTTTAATTTACATTTTAGTTGACATACAGTGCAATATTGGTTTCAGGAGTAGAATTCAGTGATTCATCACTTATATGCAACACCCAATGCTCATCACAAATGCCCTCCATAATACCCAATGCCCATCTAGCCCACCTCCCACCCACCTCCCTCCATCAACCCTTACTTTGTTCTCTATCATTAAGAGTCTCTCGTGGTTTGTTTCTCTCTCTCCTCTTTTTCCTCCCTTTTCCATATATTTATCTGTTTTGTTTCTTAAATTCCACATATGCTATGGTATTTGTCTTTCTCTGACTGACTTATTACCCTCCAGCTCCATCCACATCATTGCAAATGGCAAGATTTCATTATTTTTGATGGCTAAGTAATATTTCCTTGTATATATACCACATTTTCTTTATCCATTCATCAGTCGATGGACATTTGGGCTCTCTCCATAGTTTGGCTATTATTGGTAATGCTACTGTTAACATGGGGGCACATGCATGCCTTCAAATCTGTATTTTTGCATCATTTGGGTAAATACCTAGTAGTGCAATTGCTGGGTCATAGGATAGTTCTACTTTTAGTTTTTTAGGAACGTCCCATACTGTTCCCCAGAGTGGCTGCACTAGTTTGCATTCCCACCAACAGTGCACGAGGGTTCCCCTTTCTCCACATCCTTGCCAACACTTGTTGTTTCTTGTGTTGTTAATGTTAGCCATTCTGACAGGTGTGAGGTGGTATCTCACTGTGGTTTGATTTGTATTTCTTTGATGATGAGTAATGTTAAGAATATTCTTATATGTCTATTAGCCATCTGGATGTCTTCTTTGGAAAAGTGTCTATTCATGTTTTCTGCCTTCTTAAATGCATTGTTTTGGGGGGTCGAGTTTGATAAGTTGTTTTGGATACTAACCCTTTATCAGATATCCCATTTGCAAATATCTCCCCCCATTCCATAGGTTGCCTTTTAGTTTTGTTGATTGTTCCGCTGTGCAGAAGCTTTTTATCTCGATGAAGTCTCAATCGTTCAGTTTTGCTTTTGTTTCCCTTGTCTCTGTCAATGTGTCTAGTAAGAAGTTGCTCTGGCCGAGGTCAAAGGGGTTGCTGCCTGTGTTCTCCTCTAGGGTTTTGAGGGTTTTCTGCCTCACATTTAAGTCTTTCATCCATTTTGAGTTTATTTTTGTGTATGGTGTAAGAAAGTGGTCCAGTTTCATTCTTCTGCATGTTGCTGTCCAGTTTTCCCAACACCATTTGTTGGAGAGGCTATCTTTTTTCCACTGGATAATCTTCCCTACTTTGTCGAAGACAAGTTGACCATATAGTTGTGGATCGGCATAACTATTATTTTAGGGGGGAAGAATGGAGGAAGCACATGCAAAAGCTTTTTTCAGCTGTCACATTGGTTTTAGTATTTTTATTCTGAGACTGTGGTGTGTGATTATGGGATTTTTGAAAAATAAGTAATTAGGGTTTATACTGACTTTTTCATTCCTTGTGTCCTTAAGAACCAGCATTTTTAAGATGGAAAAAAGGAGATGGTGACATAAGAGAATAAGTTAAATAAAATCTGTCTCAAATTTTTATTGGGATTATCAATATGAAGTCATGAGGTGTTTTGTTATATATATGTTTTTTCCCTTTAGCCTTGTTAACTTAAAAGGACTAGACACAGGGGCATCTGGGTGACTGACTCAGTCCTTTAAGCATCCAACCGGTTCAGGTCATGATCTCATGGTTCATGAGTTCGAGCCCCACGTTGGGCTCTGTGCTGACAGCTCAGAGCCTGGAGCCTGCTTCGGATTCTGTGTCTCCCTCTCTCTTTCTCTGTCTGTCAAAGAAAAATAAACATTAAAAAAAAATTTTTAAAGGACTAGACACAAATTGACCATCCCAATTTGGTCCTGAAATTACCCTTTCTCTCTAGGAGAAGTCAAGGCTTCTTGAGGAAGTGGCTGATTGCAAGTCGGGTAGCCAGAAAGCCATCGAAGACCACGAGGGTCGTGTCAAACAAGCTCAGTTTACACAGGTACATGAAGTCGAGAGAAAGGAAATTAGCCAGATGGAGAACTGGATCTGAGAGCAGAGTATCTGTAAGATTCGGTCCAAAACACCTTCCATGACGCATCTGCTGGCGGCGAGAGGAATGGCCCACTGCGTCCTCTGCGCGGCTGCTCCTCCCGCTTTGCCAGTCTCCCCGTGGTGATGAATCTGCACCCTGATGAGATGCAGTGAAGAGCTGCAATCTACAGCCCTTAAACCGCACTCACTGCTGAACATCAAGTACCTCTGTCGGTCACAGTGACCTCTCAGCCTGAACTACAAGGAGCAGGCAAGCACATGCTGTGTGGAAAACCCAGGTTTTGGGGGCACCTGGGTGGCCCAGTCAGTTAAGCGTCCGACTTGAGTTCAGGTCATGATCTCCCGATTCACGAGTTCAAGCCCCACGTTAGGCTCTCTGCTGATAGCTCAGAGCCTGGACCCTGCTTCGGATTCTGTGTCTCCCTCTCTCTCTGCACTCTCTCTCTCTCTCTCTCTCAGAAATAAACATTAAAAAAAAAATTTTTTTTTAAAAGCCCATATGTACCAGGTGCTGTGAAAACCTCATTTCATTTCTTTTCGTTTCTTTTCTTTTCGTTTCTTTTCTTATTTTCTTTCTTTTTTTTTTCCTTCCCTTCCCTTCTCTTTTCCTCTTCTCTTACCTTATCTTACCTTACCTTCTCTCCCTTCCCTTTCCCCTCCCCTCCCTTTCCCCTGTCCTCCCTTCCCTTCTCCTCCCCTCTCCTCTCCCCTCCCCTCCCTTTCCCTCTTCTCTTCTCTTCTCCTTTCCTCTCTTCCTTCTCCCTTCTTTCCTTTGTGCATTTATTCACTCAAACATATTAATTATGGCGTATCCTCAAAGCCCCCAGCTTTGGCACCTGTGCTGTGAGGAAGAGGAAAGGCTGAAGACATGTTCCCTGCCCACTGAAGTATACGAGGGAGGAGGAAACAAGACCCCAAAACCAGATTCAAGCAAAGCGTTACCACCTAACAGGTATGGCACAACCAGCATTGATTAAGATTATCTGAAAACCTTCTTGGCAAAGTTGAGGGTTCACCCAGTCTCAAAGGAGGAGGCACACCGGAATTAGAGGATACCGGTGAGAAACCACTGGAGTCGGGATATATACACTGGTGGAGGGAAGGACCAGGGCAGGGCGGAGCAGGCTGGGTCCTAAGACAAGGCTGGAAAGAATGCAGGGGAAGAGACTGAAGAAGGAGCTCAGATGGACCAGGTGCTGTGAAAACCTCATCTCATTTAACCCTCCCAGAAATCTTCTAGAAGAAATTGTACACTCTAATACACAGATGAGGAGACTAAAGTACATGGAGGTGAAGTACCAGCTGGTCCCCATTCTTTATGCATTCTTTATTGAGGAATTCACCTACTCGCAAAAATTTACTTGTCCCTCAACATCAAAACTCACGGTACTTTTCATGGCTGTTTGTGGACATGGGCGGAGCAAGGAAAACTTCGAGCTGCCTGCGCGCCCCTTCCGGGGGAGGTCCCACAAGGCAGTGCTCCGCCCTATTGCTTCCGCTTTCACCGAGGCAAGTGTCCTTCCTGCCATGTAGGTAGGGCCGCGTTTTTCGCGTTTCTGGGCTTTTGGTTGGTGATTTCACTGTTGAAAAAGACTCCCAAACGCGGCGCTGAGGTGCTGTCTAGTGTCCCTCCGTTCCTGCAGAGCCTAGACTCTGCTTTGCAGAGAAAACTTGTGCATTAGGTAAGCTCTGTTCCCGTCTCATTTACAGTGCTGTTTGCCAGGATTGCAATGTCAATGAGTCAACAATACGTAGTCACTAGATGCGCTTAAACAGAGACACACGTAAAACTGGGGTATGTATTGATCACTTGACGAAAAGGGTCGCCTAACCCTGCATTTCAGTGTCATTTCAGTGTTCGTGGCGACTTCGTAAAACAGAACTACCGTGAAAAATGAGAATCTACTGGAATGTGCTCAAGAGCACAGAGCTGAGATTAGAACCTACTCTCTCTGATCTCAGGGCCAGTGCCCTTCACCTCTGCTTTGGAAGAGCTCCTTGCCTCGTCCCCAAGTGAGTATGTTACCGTCCGTGTAGACATATGCCAGAGAACCATTTTCTAGTGAGGGCTGTTTTCAAACTACTGGCCCCCCAAATTATTACTCCTATTTAAAATCAAGAGTGAAAAACTGCTAGGTAGGCAGGAGATAGTTCTTTTTTCCTCTGCCTTTTCACACCATCAGCCCAACTTGCTCAGAATCCGCAGGTCTCCAAAGGGCCTTGTCTGGGGCTCGGAGATGGTTTACTCTGCTTCACACAGCAACAGGGGCATGCGGCACCGGATAGTCCCTTTGCAAACATACTGACATTGCAGTTGAGTAGAGGTGGCAGTGACGTGTTTCCAGGTGTGGTGTTGGGCCATCTGGCGTGGCCCTAATCCTCTGGACAGCTCGAGCCTGGAGCCTGCTTCCGATTCTGTGTCTCCCTCTCTCTCTGCCCCTCCCCCACTCGTGCTCTGTCTCTGTCTCTCTCAAAAATAAATAAACATTAAAAAAAAATTTTTCGAAATTGGCAAGCCCCACAAATTCCCGGGGGTCATCGGTCCACGAGAAACAGCTCTACTCCCACTTGGGGCAGAACATGAGAGTGGAATTTCAGAGAAAGGCCATCCTTAAAGCATCCTTCACTCATGGAGCAGCCCCAACTCTTCTGGGTATTTCACTTATTTTCCTTTATTCTTTTTTCTTCAGCAGACAATACAGCTTTGCAATGCAATCCTCAGTGGTGCAAAAGCCTGTGTGCTACTGAGCGCTGATATACGTGGAAAAATCTCCAGCATGACGAGAATATTAATTCATGTGCACCCTAAGATGCAATTTCATGCTTTTATAAGTTTGATGTTTTCACAATTAGGTCGAAGTTTTGCTGTAATTCTTTTCTCAGAAGGGGCATTCTAATATGCTATCTAGGAGACCGTTTTCTCCCTTTAGCCATTATAAGCTCATTTAACTACATTAAGGTCCTGCTGGGAATGTATCTAGAAGTATAAAAGAAAATCAAGACCAGCAGCAGAAAATGTTGTCTGCTCTGGAGGCTGAAGGTACCATTAAGTACATTGCCACCTCCCTCAGTGCGCACACACATTCACACAAACACACATTGCAAAGAACTTTTACTTTTATTTAACAACTTGATCGAATAATAAATTCAATTTTTTCAATAAATGGAAAGGTGAATTATAATGAAGGTGGATATGTGTTCCTGAAAAGTCGGTGAGTACTAATTTAATTACGAGTAATATTTAATTTCAATCTACATTAGAAAAATACGTTTAATTTAATATCTCATCCTTAATTTAATGGGTTATATGCTGGAATGAAGCGTTCCTAATATGGCATTTTGTCACAAATGAACTGTCAAAATTCAAAAGAGAAAAAGAAAAAAATTCCTCTGAGAGATCTTGTCTCATAAGACCTAAATTAAAAGCTACTATGTCAGGGTGCCTGGGTGGCTCAGTGAGTTAAGCGGCAGACTTCAGCTCAGGTCATGATCTCACAGTTCGTGGGTTCAAGCCCAGCATCGAGCTCTGTGCTGACAGCTCAGAGCCTGGAGCCTGCTTCGGATTCTGTGTCTTCGTCTCTCTCTCTCTGCCCTTGCCCCTCTCACAGTCTCTCTCTGTCTCTCAAAAACTGAATAAAAACGTTAAAAAATTAGAAAAAAAAATATCAAATAAGCTACTGTGTCAAAACAATTTTAAAATAACAATTGGATTATATGGACATGTATTGATTGGCCCTGTCTACAAAACAATATAACAAAGATTAAATAATATGGAAAGTAACTTTACTAAGTTCCTTATTTTTTGTGACCAGATTTGTTATAATTTTTTTTTTAATTTAACCAAACAAATTGATATAGTTTATCCACCTCTAGAAGAAATTACTCCTTATGACTATGGCCTTTTATTACCAGAATATAACTGGATACTGCCCAGGCCAAAAATTCCATTCAATTTGATGTGATAAGCCCACCATTTGGGAATGAGGAATACGTTTTACACACAGAAATAACATCTACAAAGCCTTCCTAGAAAAACCTGTTTCTAGCCTCACAGATAGTAAAGAATTAATCTTAGGGAAAATAATGCTGATAGCAATGGTAAAAATCCTGTCTCATAAAAATAATTTAAAATTCCAGAGGCTTTACAAAGCCTCCAGACAGAAGTTAATTCTAAAGCTTTAATATTATGTGGTTCTGGCTTTGTTACCTATGAAAAGAAAATTGTATGCATTATTCCACATTTCTTGTTATGTCTATAGAAATAAACTGGGCAGGTGAAACAAGATATCAATTAAGAGTCGTGATAGTTTTATTCCTGTAGCCAAGTAATGGGTTAAGGCACAGGTATTGAACTCTGAGCCAGCGAGGGGAGGCAATATGGAAAAGATACCTTCACTAATGACAAGAGACACACAGAAAATGCTTCTTCTGCTGCTGACGTAACCACAACTAGATGTGATGACCGAACTGTTGCAACCATTCTGCAACCATCAGGAGAAGCCAGGAAGCTGAGCAACATAAACCTGAGTCCATCCTTTACCCTGACTTGGGTTCGTGAGCCAAACTTCTTATTTCACGTGATACATTTTTCTTTAAGTCCATTGAATTGAATATTTTCTTTTTCTTGCACCCCAAACCAGACTTATGATTAAAGACCCCAATTAACTCTCCTATTACTGGTGCTTAGAGAAGTCACACCAGGTAAACAGTACCAACAACATAAAGTGTCCTGGACGATATACTTGCTTGTGGAGATTTTACGATAGGAGATATGTGTATAAACACAAGGACTGTTGCAGGGCACATATTTGGCATCGTCGGGGGCAAGAGCCGGATCTAGATAGAGAAGATCCCGACATCCCCAAGTCGCAGAGTTGAGGTGAATGTACAAATGATTCCAACAGTTCTGGTTGGAGGGAAAATTCTTCCGATGAGAAAAGTCATGAGACAGGCATCTTCAGAAACATATCGTGCTTTAACCTATGCCAAGGTCATGTGTGATGTGAAACTGCATCTCTGTAACCCACCAGAGTAAAGTCCAAAGCCTAAGATTCCTGCATGGTATAAAAATAGTTGTAGTCTTCAAGATGGCTGGCTGCACGTTGGGTACCCAATGGCAAAGAATGTGAACGCTACGTTATAGCAGTGCACGGAGACATTCACAAACATCGCTGTTCATCCATTAGATTCGAGAGCAGTGAGTGATGTAGGGCAAGAATGGGCATCTCATTAAGAGGGCTGCCCTAGGGCTTATGTCTCAACACACAATCTTGTTTTATAGGACGTGGTCACTTCATGTACTAGTAGGAACAGAAATTCTTCTATATTTGTGTATAACCAACCCTTTCTCATTTTTATTTTGGAGAAATGCTGTTTCCTACAGAGAGATACATTACAGACTATTCGGTCTAATCAACCATTTCTCACATAAGGAAACGAAGACTGAGAAAGGTCTAGTAACTTTTTCAGTATCGCAAGCCAACACTAGAACCTAGATCTCACGCACCCGAAATATGCTCTTCTCCCCGGTAAACATAGTTGCACTTACCCTGCCGACAATTCATCTTATCAATATTATTTTGAATTTGAATTTTATATTCTAAATTCTTTTTTTTTTAATGTTTATTTATTTTTGAGAGAGAAAGAGCACAAGATGGGGAGGGGCAGAGAGAGAGGGAGACAGGATCCAAAGCAGGCTCCATGCTGTCAGTGCAGAGCCCTCTGTGGGGCTCAAACTCACCAGCCGTGAGACCATGACCTGAGCTGAAGTCAGACGCTTATCTGACTGAGCCATCCAGGGGCCCCGGATTTTATATTCTAAGATGGTAACATTCCACTTCCAACCTGCTGGGAACTGACTTGGTTTCTTGCAGATGCTTTTTGTTTGTTTGTTTAGTAGTGGAGCAAAGAATAAACCCCATCAAATAACCACTCAAAAAAAAAAAAACAAAAACAAAAACAAAAAAAACCCTTGAACCCTGTTAAATAACCACTCAAAAAAGCTAAACCTAACAAAAGATATAACAAAATATATTCTTACTATACTCTCATAGTGCCAAGGTCGTCAAAACAGAATGTAGGAAGTTCAAAATGTTTCAGTATTAGAAATATTCACAGCAAATTATGCTTATTAACATCAGAGTTCTTACCCCACATGTATTATTTATGATCAGAGCATTAGTTCTGTAGATCCACAGAGATTAGACAGCAATCAATGTTCATATAATGTAGACAAAACCTAATCATATTCTATGTAGCCCAACAGAGCTCATGTAATTAATGGAGCTGTAGCCTTCTGCTAAAAATCTAAGGATGTCTACAGACTTCCAGTGTAAAAATCTGACCTTACAAAATGCAAGGTTTATACACCCTGTGGTATCTGAACAGTGAGACTGTCATTTCAGTGTTTTAATGAGTTGATCTGGCACTCTCATTTCCAGTCTATTGAAGAAAAATTAACCAAAAAGCCATGTTGCCTGTTGGAGACCGTAGGGAACCCTTACATTATAGGATAACCCAACAGCAACAATTTCTAAGAAAGGTTTTAAAAGTTTCATATTTAGACTTTCACTTGATACAAGTGACTGCTGTTAGGGCTGCACAACCATTAGCTATGCAGCGACTTGCATTGTTGAAGGAGATTGGATTGGAACGATACACGTAAGCTTTTGCCGTAAGAATCATTTAATCTGTGCTCGTATCTCTTGAGTTGCAGCATCATATTATAGTCTCTTTATGTGTAAATATATTTAGGAGGAAATAAAATGCCACTTCTCAATTTCCAAATAAGCCTACTTGGTTTTTAATTAAATTTCTCAGAGCAGTTTGTCAACCTTGGCATTTACACATAAAACATTGATAATTATGTAAAGATTCTAAAGAGATTTATTTAGAAGGCTGGGAGTTAAGAAGCACAATGCCAGAGAAGGGGCACAATTAAAACCCTAATGTCATCTTATTCGTATCACGGCTCTGGAAACTAAAAAGCATACCACACAGAAGTGAATCATGCCCCACAGACTGAGGGGGACTGAGGGAGCCACGGGGGACAGAGGTCATGTTCAAACGAAGGCCATGGACATTTGCACTTTTCCTGGGAAACGTTACCCTTTATTTCTGGGGAAATATCTAGGGGCCCCTAGAAGAGCAAATAATAACAAGTAGGTATCTGTGCTTAGAGCTGCAGCACAATATTGCTATCAGGATCCGGGGAGATGGGAAGGGAGGGAAGCAGAGACAAAGAGAGACAGAGAGGGAGGGAGACAGAGAGATATGACTAATGCTGATACCATGTTCCAGTAAACAACCAAAAAAATATTTTATAAATCCCATTCTCTCTTGTTTTTGTTGTTTGTTTTGTTTTGAGAGAGAGAGAGAGCGAGAGCGAGTGCACAATCTCATGAGCCAGAGAGGGGCAGAGGGAGACGGAATCCGAAGCAGGCTCACACCCAGCAAGGAGCCTGATGCGGGACTCCATCTCACCAACTCGAGATCATGACCTGAGCTGAAATCAAGAATTGGACACATAACCAACTGAGGCACCCAGGCGCTCCGTAAATCCCATTCTCTTCAATAAAAATAGCCTCCGAGCTGTGGATACAGGCATTTCCAAGGGTCTCCTACTTGTCCTTGTGGACACACAGCCTACTCGCTGGCAGTGTTCCCTGGGCACCGAGCCTCCACCCGGCAAGTTCCACTGGCACCTGATGTGTCCAAAGAGCACTACCTCTTGGGAGAGGCGCAAGGGCCACCTCCCAGGCCCTGTGCCCTCCTGTCTTCTCCTGTCCCGTCCCTCTCCTCCTCCTCGGAGCCCTCACAGTGCACTCAGACCCCTGCAAGCAAGGCGGAATGGCTCCCTTCCTTTCTTCGGTGATATTCAGTTACAGGTGTTCCAAACCACAGCAGCCTTTCTACTGGTGACTTGTAGAGTTTGGGTAACAGAGCTTTCGCTGTGTCCTCTCGGGAGGAAACACAGACGTTAGCACACAGACTTGGGCCACGAGCCAGTCGAGTGAGAGAAACTACAAGCCCTACTCGGCATGCCTCCCTCCTCTGGAAACCAGGGCTCTGGCGGGGGTGCTGGGCTCTTGTACGCTGCCCCTCGCAACACGCACGCAGAAAGCTGATGGATGGATATACACAGCTACATCTGAGCCCGGAATTCCGACGTGCTTTGGCCATGGCTTTCTTCTCTGTGTCTAATTTTAATGCACTTAATACACAAACAAGACTATAATGTGTTACACAGCATAATGATAAATGAAATGCCTATCATTAAACCATCCCATGTACGAAATAGAACAGAAACACGATCCTATCTGTGTTCCTTTCCTATCCCAACCTTGTGCCCTCAGCAGGTATAACCCCTTTCTCAAAGGTCAGAATTATCATTTCCTTGCTTTTTTTTTTTTTACATACACATATATAGTTTTATACTGTATCGCTAACAATATCAGGCCTAGTTTTGCTTGTTGAGTTTCATAAAAATGTCTCATCACTATGTAGTCTTCTGAGACCAGCTTTTCTCACTGAACTTTCTAGTACTAAGATTCATCCATGCTCATTCATTTTCATTGTTTTGTGAGCATGGCTGTATCGAACACTTTATTACATTTCATGATGCCCACATTCAAGAATTTCTCCAGGGTATATATTGGTGGAATTGCTCTGTCATAGGATATACAAAACATTTCATTTGCATTCTCAATGGCAATATGCAAATATCTTTGATCCACTTTCTTTCCAAAACTTGGCATTAGCAAAGTTCTTAAGGTTTCCAATCTAGTGGATGTAAAATGGTTTCTAGTTGAGGTCCTAATTTGCATTGCCTTGAGGAGTCAAGCATGTTTATTCACCATCTGTTTCCTCTTGTGTGAAAGGTCTGTTCAAGTTTTTGCCCATACTTCCGTTGGGTTGTCTTTTTCTTCCTGATAAGCAGGAGTTCTTTCTATAGTCCAGATTGCGAACCTTTTGCCAGTCATGTGTGTGCAGTTACCATATCCCAGACTCTGGCTTGACTCCTCACTTTCTTCATGTTGACCTTTAATGAACAGAAGTTCTTCACATTAATGTAGTCAAACAATCTTTTCCTTTGCAGTTAGAGCATACCTTGTCTTAGTTAAGAACCGCTTATCTATCGCAAGGTCATAAAGATATCATCCTACACTGTTTTCTAAAAGGTTTTAAGCCCTGAGCATCAGGAGTTTATATTATCATTGCTTTGTAAGTCTTGCTATCTAGAACAAATTTTCCCTTCTTATCTTCTTCCACAGTATCTTTGTTCTTTCGCTTAAGCCTTAGAATTGATTTGTCAAGCTCCCTGGGGAAAAAAAATTAGATTAGGATTATAATTATCTTGAATTTGGTGACAACTGACATTTTTATTATGTTGATTCTTTCTGCCCATTAATATAGCATATTTCTTACATATCTTGTAAATGTCTCTATGAATTTGCCTGTCCTGGACATCTCCTATAAGTGGAATCATATTATATGTGGTTCCTTTGTGACTGTCTTTTTTTAATAACATAATCGCTTTCAAGATTCGTCCGTGTTATAGTATGTACTAGCACTTTTTTATTTGCCAATTAATATTCCATTGTATGGATATAGCACATTTTATTTATCTATTCATCAGTTAATGGACATTTAGCTTGTTTCTGCTTTTTTGTATATTATGAATAATGCTGCTATGATGATTCACACAGAAGTGTTTGTGTGGACATGTTTTTATTTCCTTTGAGTACATACCTAAAAGTTGGAATCACTGGATTATATGGCAAGCGTACGGTTAAACATAGACAAGTAGTTAAAGTGAGAAACTGCCAGACTGTCTTCAAAGTGGCTGTACCATTTTGCATTCCCACCAGCAGTGTATGAGGATCCAATTTTTCCACATCTTCATCAACACTTATTACTGTCTGTCTTTATGATTACAGCCTACCTACTGGGTGTGAACTGGCAGCTCCTTGTGGTTTTGATTAGGGAGACAGGCAAGCTGAATTTAGATCCAGTCTTGCCATTTTCAGTGTGGCCCTTACAAGATGATGGATTGTTAAATGCATGTGCCCTGGAGTTTTGTTTAGGGCTCCATGGGAGAATATAGCATTTCATGCTACTGGTGCTAAGTGACAGCAAAAGGCACCCTCTCAGGATGCATGGAGACCATGAAGCCTGCATTCTTGTGCTCACTCCTGGCTGGTCAGGAAGGGGACACTGCTTTCCACTCTGCTGTGCAAGCCAGTTGGAGAGACGGAAGAGGGGAAGTCAGGGGGGCCACGATGGAACTTGGCAATGTCCCAAAGTTTGAGCCACCCAGGGATTGGGCTCTGAAGGTGAGGAGCATGTCCTTGGTCACCACCCCAAAAGGGATCCCTCCCAGAGAGCCTTGGGGGTAAGGAGTGAAGGCTAGAGCCAAGGGTGTCAGTTCACTTTCTTCTGTGGCCAGGACCCCCATGTCCCAGGGCACCAATGCCAGGGTTTGTCAGAACCAGGCTATAAACCTATCATGTTTGTCACCCAGAATCCCTGAGCCTATAAAATGGAGACAATAACAATAGCTATTTCAAAGGGTTTCTGGGAGGATTCTAAGAGACAATAAAATACTAATCACCTAGAAGCCTCTCAATAAGTATTTCTATTTAGCTTCTCTTCCCCTAAATTGGGATCATCCTATGTAAACGATTTGTATTCTACAATTTTTTTCCATTTGTTTCTAGATTAAACTATATGAAACTACTAACATCAAACCATTTTTTGTATAGAAACAGGAATTTTAAGTGTTTCAACATAATGTATCAGGGACTTTTTTCATGTAATCAAATATTCTTTGAAAACATGATTTAGAAAAATTTTTTACATGTTTATTCATTTTTGAGAGAGAGAGAGGGAGAGCAAGTGGGGGAGGGGCAGAGAGAGGGAGACACAGAATCCGAAGCAGGCTCCAGGTTCTGAGCTGTCTGCACAGAGCCCGACACGGGGCTCTAACTCACAAACCGTGAGATCACGACCTGAGCTGAAGTCGGATGCTTCACCGACTGAGCCACCCACGTGCCCTGAAAACATGATTTTTAATGACTGCATATTATTCTATCATGAATAAACTCTGATTTACTCAGTTTTGCTCCTTATTCTATTTAGGCTGTTTTGAATGTTTTATTATTTCCTATTGGTTTCTAACTAGAATATAAGCTATTTAAAGTCTATTAAATTAAAAATAAATTAATTTTATAATAACACTGTATGCATCATAAACTTTCCCACAAACACGAATGAACCTTTTCTTTGTAACCCACACACCTGGGACTCTGCCATCACTGCATCCCTCTCCCTGTCTGGCCAGCCCGCCACTACGCGGACCGTTGGATTGGCCCCTCCTCTGCTTCTTTTCCACTTATATCTCTACTAAGAATCGTGGTGGAGGGAAAAGTCAAGTACTCTAGGTTTAGGCATAGAATAATCCTCCCCAAGCACGCACTTACTACCAGTTCATTGATCTGGCATTAGTGAGATGCATTCCAAATGCAACTTTGTATTACTGTTTTGTCCCCCACTCTACTTTTTGACTTAGACAATGGGGAGAGTACTGCCCTTGGTTTTAGATGAAAATGAGAGCAAGCCCATAGCCTTTTGACACTGTTAAAGAGACAAAGTCCTGTAAGTCATACATCTCGCATCTCAACCCCAATGTATCAGTTAACACTTCAATCACCCCCCACCCTCTCCCACAGGTGTGGGCCCTGATTTGAGGCGGGCATGTGCTCAGTTTCTTCTTTCCTTCCCACTGCCTCCGCCGCCTGGGGACTGTTTCTGACGGCTCCGTGGTGACTCCTGGAGGGTTAGGAGCACATAGAGACCAGGGAAAGAAGGCTCTTGGGACATGCAGCTGGCAAGGGCTCCAGGCTTGGCAGATGCTTCTAGCAGATTCTTTCCTTCATGGGAACTCGAGTGGGTTTGTCAGTCTCCCCTTCCGAACTTCCCTGCTTCAGGTCACCTCCCCTTCATCCAGTCACACTGGACTCCCCTCCTCATTGGCCCTTGGAAACCCCCAAACTCTTCATGCTGAGCAATCCTGACTCTGGCAGGCCACTTTGTAGACATGATCTCTTTTAAATGACCCCAAGTCATTCCCTTACCCAGACTCCACACCTGGCACCCAGGATTCTGTGCTGTGGAGCAGCCAGACCCACAGAGGGGAGGCGTCGTTTCCCAGGCATTGCTGGGGGCAGCCTCCCTCCCTCGGCCTTGGGCCTCCAAGCCCCACACTATTTGTGTGCGTGTCTTCCCTTATATGTACGATCTCTCATATCTTTTCTAACCAGTGTTCAAGCCACACGTTCCCACTCACGAGAATACCATGCTTGGGTGGTCTTTCTTTCAGTCTTCTACTGGTTGTGGCTTCACATCCCTGAGCTGTAAACAGCTCTGCCCCTTATTCACTCATCTCTGAACACATCAATCTGCAAAGGAAGCCCCGTATGTGAAATCATTCTCTGCCAAAACAAAACAAAACAAAAAAGAAACTCCTCAAATACAAACCATTTTCTTTTAAATTATTTGTTTTCTGCGTCCAAGATCTCTAGCTTTAGGGTTTTTTTGTTTGTTTTTGTTTTTGTTTGTTTGTTTCGGGTTTTTTGTTTTGTTTTGTTTGCAGCAGAAAAAAACTATAGACTAGAGTAGGGGAAAGGGGAAATACGAAAACTTACAGGTACACGGGGATTGATGGCCTCTGTTGTACTTGTCTTTTGGATTAGATTACTATAATTGCAAGCGCTATTTCTCCTTCATAAGGTCTGCAGACAAATTAATCAAAGTGTCAATGACACGTAGGCTGAGGGTAGCAGTGAAGTCCAAAACAGAAAGCCAAGAGGGAGAAAGCTGACGCTGGCCTGGGATCGAGCGCACGGTCAGGGGTCAGAAAGCTCAACGTTTCCAAATACTGGAGAGGAGCTCACAGGAAAAATGGAGCTAGGGATCAGGGACCAGGCAAGGAAAGACGAGACAGAAACTAAAAGATGCAACTACACCTGTTGCTAACTCACTCAGTAGGGCAGATTGAATTTTCCAGAGCCACACCAATATATATCCCACCACTTGCCTTACAGTTGATGCTTCTCCAATGAGAAGCAGGGGGTCTGTGTTCTGGGCAAATGATAATCAAGTGTGAATATAGGATAAATATATTTTCAGACATTCAAGTACTCACAAAGTTTACTTTCCATAACCCCTTCTTAAGAATTTACTGGAAGAATTCTGGCAAAATAAGGAAATAATCTAAGAAGAAGACATGAGAGCTAAGAAACTGATTTCACCCAAGAGAAGGAAAAGTCACAGAATGAGCTGTGCACAGAAAGACACAAAGCTCAGAGAGTGCAGGAGAGTGGAAGTGGGTGGCACTCAAGAGATATATTATCCTGAGAGTTTGGGATATTTTATCACAGTCCTTGACATAATATTTGATTTTTCCAACCATGTCTTTATATTACCTTATAAAAATTATCTTTTTAAAAAGTGCTTGTTATTTTTGAGAGAGGGAGAGAGGGAGGGACAGCGAGAGAAAGAGAGAGAGAATCTCAAGCAGTCTCCATGCTGTCAGCACAGAGCCCCATGCGGGGCTCGATCTCACGAACCATGAGATCACGACCTGAGCCTAAATCAAGAGTAGGACGCTTAACCAACTGAACCACCCAGGCACCAGAAAATTATCTTAATATAAAATAATATTGGTATCATCGGTGGTCCAGATGCAACCAGAGAGTCAATTGAGAGAGTCTGTGTTTGGGGGCCTGGCTGTACTTGCTGTACAGGTTAGGGTTTGGACCAATTAGACTGACAATGCAGTGATCTAACTCGGCTATTAAGATAGAAACAAGCTTGCTCGAGCAGAAGACAGGCTATAAGATGAAAATGAAGCTTTAACTAGCATATATATTGATGTCATTATGACAAAGAAAATATTCATGGTCTGGTTATGGTACAAAGAGCTTTGAACCAGGAGGCTGCCTGGGTTCTAATCCAAGCTCTACCATGTTACTGCGTAACCTTGAAAAATGCACAGCTTCTCTTTAGTTTCAGCACTTACAAAATAGGGATTCCTTTATTCCTACTATACATATGTATTGACTGCTGGCAAGTAGAAATTGGTTTAGACCTTGGGGAGGCAGGCGAGAACAAGCCTCGCCAAGCCACATTCAAATGGAGGGGGACAGGCAATAAACAAAATATAAAAGCAGACTGTATAGTATACCAGAAAGTGATGAGTGCTGTGGAGGAAAATAAAGCATGAAAGGACCTTGAGGAGAGCTGGGGTGGGAGATGCAACTTTATACAAGGAATTCAGGGAAGGCCTCATTGACTCAGAAACACTTGAAGACTTGAAGGAGAGGAGGACAACACATGCCAATATCCGGGAGAAGAATATTCCAGGCAGAGGAAATACCACATAAAACTAGTGTAGTACGGAAACTTGTCTGGCATGGCAAGAACTTCAAGGGAGCCCCTGGGGCTGAAGCGCGGCGTGTGAGAACAGAGAGCGATGTAACAGAGGCCGGTCACAGGGCCGTGCACCTAGGCCCGGTGAGGACTTTGGCTTTTACTCCAAGGATGATGCGTTCAGGATCTTAAGCAAATGAGAAATATGATCTCACTTCCACTTACAAAAGGTAACTGGCTGCAGTGTGGAGAATGCACTCTAGGGGACAAGAGAAGTAGAGAGACCAGGGAAGGAGCTTCTGCAAGAATCCAGGTGTTAGGTGTTGAGTTGTGTCCCTCAGCCCAATGTGTTGAAGTCATAATCCCCAGTACTTCCAAATGTGACTGTGTTTGGATATAGGGTCCTTACAGAGGTATTTAAATTAAGGCGAGGTTATTGGGGTGAGCCCTGATCCAATACAACCAGCATCTTAATAAAGGGGAAATTTGGGCACGGAGACACGCACGCAGGCAAGACAGTGCGTGGGGACACGTGGAGAAGATGGCCGCTCACTAGCCAGAGAGGAAGGCCCAGGACACGCTCTTCCCTCACAGCCTTCGGAAGGAAGCAATCCTGCTGAGGCCAGACATGTAGCCTTCAGAAGTGTGAGACAGTACACTTGTGTCATTTAATCCACTTTGTCACCGCGGCCCTCGCACGCTAACACCCTGGCTACGACGTAATTGTGGCTCGGACCACAGAATAGTTACAGAAGAGGTTAAATTCTGGATATATTTTAAGTCAACAGGAGTTCCTGGCAGATCGGAAGGGGTGTAGGTAACTTTAGGGTTGGGGCCTAAATAACCAGAGGGATAAAACTGGTACAGAGATGAGGAGACCTGGGGCTGAGGCAGGCTTAGAGGTGGATGTGGAGGAAAGACCAGGAAGGAGTTCAGTTTGGGATATGCTATTAGGTATATAGCATATGCTATATGCTATATAGATAAGGGGGACTATATAGGTAAGGTAGGGATGACTATGACATGATTATTGTGAGACTCAAATGAGTTCAACACATATTCGTTATGTGACTAGTGTGTGCAAAACACCGAGGCATTTTTAAGTAGATATTTTAAAATGTAAAGTTTTTGTTGTGTAGAAGCTTTACTACAAATTATGTGGATAAGATGTTCGACCTTGAGAAGGGGGAAATGCCAAGTATAAGAGAAGTGACGCAAGCTACGCACGGTTTGTCTTGTAATCAGAATAATCGAAATTGTTACTTCGCTGCATAATTTCACGGCTGTCCTTCGCAAAATGAAAGTAAGTCATCACAGTTAACCCCCTGAAGTATCCATGTGGATGTGGATGCGCCAACGTGTCCAGCTTTAGTCCGACTTCTTGCCATGAGGGTATGCGAAAGGTTTCGTGGGCTCAAGAACCAGAAAGATCTCAATTCGAATGTTGTTTCTGACACTAGCTGTTTGAACATAGTGAGTTACTCCGAGTCTCGGTTCCTTTATCTAGAAGAAGGGGGTAGTGATACCTCACAGGATTGTTCTGAGGTATGAAGTGGGTGACACACACATAAAAGTGCTCACTCCAGCAACCAATTCACAGCAAGCGCTCAGGAAAGCTACTGTTGGTTTCTGACCCTGCTGCGGGAGTTCAGATTGAGGTCAACGATCACAATAGGGTCAGAAAAGATCGAGTGGGGACCCCCAGCCCAGACGCCGGGACCTAGAGCAGGGGCGAGGTTTACACAGACAGCAGAGACGCACGCTTCTCAAATTTTAACGTGGGTTCCAACCACTCAGGCCTGTCAGGTGGAGTCAGGGGGTCTGAGCGGGGGCCCTGGTGACGCCCCACCTGTGCTGCAATGAAGCAGCACAGAGCACAGGCAGGTAGAATGGGGTGAACTAGGCACAAGAGTGGTGACAAGCAGGCTGGTGGGGTGGTGGGTGTGAATCAGTTTAGTTGGAGTAGTTAACATTAGAAAATAGCCTGAGGATGCTTGGAAAGGCGGGATGGGCCATATCCTGGCAGGCTCTGACGGGCTCACTGAGTTGACACTTTATTGTGCAGAACACGGTCAAGAACATGGTGAAGACAGCACTCGGGTACTCGCCCTGCTATTTACCTGCACAACATGGCAGAGCAGAAGGGGCCGAAAACGAGGAGACCCAAAGAAGACGGCTCCCGTCAGGGTCCTTTTCATCCTGGAGGAGCTGAAATCCCTTCAAACCAGTTTGAGTAACAGGAAATGGAAAGAGGGTTATGGTAAGGCCATCGAGCTCAAAAGGTGCAGGAACTGATTCACTTCTGGAGACCAGCCTCTCTCATCCACATCTTTCTCTTGCATGTGGCCCAACAGTTTCCTATTTACTATCCACAGCTCACTAGAAACTGTTGTCTGTGTCTTAAAAAAAAAAAATGTGTTTTAAAAAACAATTTTTTTTTTAATGTTTTATTTTTATTTTTGACAGAGAGAGAGAGACAGAGAGACAGAGTGGAGGGAGGGGAAGGGCAGAGAGAGAGGGAGACACAGAATCCAAAGCAAGGCTCCAGGCTCTGAGCCGGCAGCACAGAGCCCGACGCGGGGCTCGAACTCACAGACCGCAAGATCATGACCTGAGCCGAAGTCGGACGCTCAACCGACTGAGCCACCCAGGTGCCCCCAAAATGCTTATTTTTTAATTTGTTTTGAGAGAGAGAAAGAGCTCGAGCAGAGGAGGAACAGAGAGAAAGGAGAGAGAGAATCCCAAGCTGATTCTGTGCTGTCAGCACAGAGCCCGATGTGGGGCCTGGTCTCAGCAACTGCGAGATCATGACCTGAGCCGAAGTCAAGAGTAAGACACTGAACCAACCAAGCCATGCAGGTGCCTCATGTTGTCTGTGTCTTTAATTCAGATTCCTAGGGGGAAATTCAAGTGGGTGTGGCTTATCTTCTAAGATCACATAATGCATAGGTCACTCGTGAATAGGCTACGCCTTCCCAGTCTCATGTGACTCAGCAGGGGCTGTGGGCCAAGCCAGACTCCTTAAAAAGGCTGTGGACAGGAACCCCAAAATATATATATTTTGTGTGGAGAAAAGATGTTCAAGTTTAATCCAGGCCTTAAAAACAAACAAACAAAAACTCTCCTCTTGGCTTATCACCCAAATGTCCCCAAATCAGTCTCCACTGTC